>NC_063347.1:55335544-55384715 GCF_021869965.1 Rhincodon typus | reverse complement strand
CCAGACCTGAAACGTCAGCTTTCCTGCTCCTCTGATGCTGCTTGGCCTACTGTGTTCGTCCAGCTCTACACCTTGTTATCTCAGATTCTACAGCATCGGCAGTTCCTACTATCTCATTTACTATTTCTTCATTTTCTAAGGTCTATTATTTTTGTCTCTAATTAGTCCTCAACCTTCTATACCTGGCTTACTTTTATGAAGCTATACTTTTATTGCGTTCTTTACCAACCTTTTAGTACACACTCTCTTCGCATTAGCCACACCCCAATGGACAGAATGCCACACATAATTTTAAGATTGATTTCAGAGTAAACTCCTCAGAAAAGTACCAGAGCAGTCACAAAGGTGTAATTTGTGAAAATTTCTCGGTTGCAAAAAGGGATGCTGTTGGAATTCAGCTGCATTGTTAGGACATGGTAGACAAAGACTTACTGTAACCCTAACCTATTTTGTGCCTCAGAAGTGAGGAGTTAGTCAAGTTAGGAGGGTAAAGGGGTAGAGAAGGAAAATTCATTTTCACAGCAACTAGACACCAAAAAGTGAACGAGGGGGCACAATGAAGCTTCAAGATATATAGATCAAAATACTGACAATGATAATGGAGTTTCAGAGCATCTCCAGGTTTCTGCGTGGTGCTTCAAGTTTGCCTGCAGCATTGGTTTGTTTCAATACCCTGTACTACAAGCTGAATGACTTCCTGGAATTTATCTTCAATGACAAAGGATCTCCTGCTATGCAAGTACCAGATGGATGAACTGCATGATGTCCTGAAAACAGATAATATCAGGATGAATGGAATATACATGCTGTCTTTTGTCTTACAATTGGGAGAGCTAATTGGCTTATGTCCTACAGTATTATTGAGCAGCACATATTGCTTTTGGCTTACCATTGGATATTGCATACTGGGTTAAGTCATATCAATGGGAACACAAACTGGGTTGTATCTTGCAACTGGTAGTAATCATACCACTTTCTCTCCTACAATTAAAAGTATACACTGGTTGGCATTCAAACATTCGTGGTACATAGTGACTTATATCTTGCTACTGGTTGTACTTTACGGCGTGCGTCCAACAGTTGGGAACGAAGAGCCATCAGACCTATATCAACTTCCCACACAGTGATTTCACACATCCTTGCTTTGAAGAAACCAATGTTTGCATTCTCAACTGATCCACATCAGTGGGGAAGTTTTGCATTTTTATGTAATTCTGTCTGACCTCTCCTGTTAGAAAGTGCTGATGCCTATCACAAAATAATAATCTTTAGATATTTAGTCTCATAGAATATTCTTGTCCCATGATGTATGGCACAACCTTCATTTTCCAGTCCTGGTTATTCATTTCTAATTGAGGCAAAGCTTAAAAAAGAGAAAATGTTTCAAATAAATAACATTTGAGTCTTTTAGCACCAGTACTTATACCTGTGGTTGAAAACTGAGCATCGCAATATATGTATCATTAATTGTTTCAACAGGTACCTTCAAAATATCTAAAAGGACAGTTATAATAAGTCATCATGCAGAGATGTACTGTTTGATGGAATGATGAGTCATGACCAAATTCTAATTAGTGATATTTTGATTAAACATCAATGACCCAACAGTTCAACATTGTGATTTTCTTTTCAAATGCTACTGACGCTTTATGAATTTTTGCTAACCACGGAATGGTTGATAATAGAATTACCAAAACTCCTAGGAAGCAGAATTCAAACATCTTTCAGCAGTGAGATTCATATTACCATTCATATTAAATAAAAGGAAAAGTATCCCACTTCTCCAAAGTTTAATTTCCTTTTTTGAAAGTTTGGCCTTCATTATTTCCTGTCATCTCAACTCCATAAAAGCATTTCCACTGAGAATTAAATTAAAATTAGCTCTGATTGGTAAATGCATCCTGAGGCTATTCATTTCAAGAACATAGGAACAGGAGGAGGCTATTCAATCTCACCAGCCTACTCTACCATTCAGTTCATCAATCAGCTTGCATCAGCTGCCTTGTTTCTTGGTGTCTACATTAACAAAAATAAGATGCCAACCCTGAACACTCCAATCTTTTGGAAAAAAGTTCCAGACATCCTCACCTATTTTGTATATAAGATGTGCTTCTTGATTTCAATCATCAAAATGGTACTTCCATCAAAAGAAATGCTACCTCTGCATCTACCCTTTCAATTAAATCTGGAAGAGGTTGCTTCACAAATATTCCTTTCCTCAATGAGCGTGTCGCCTAGCACGTCAGAGCAAACGGCAAGGCTGAAGCATTCGCAACAAGTCAGAAGTACTTCCTGCTGAAGACCCAAGCATCACACATCATAGTCTTCAGCCAATTTGAATCACTCCAACTGATATCAAAAACAGCTGAAGGCAATGCCCACTGCAAAGGCTATGGGCCCTGGCAACAAGACCTTCAGAGCTGGTAGAAGTTCCATTTTAGTTTCAATTTTGGCTATACTCGTTAAGGCGGACAACTGATCATTGTATGACCTGTCCACAAAAGCCAAGGCAATTCCAACCCTGCTAATCCTCGTTCCATCGGTCTACTCTTGATCATCAAGAAACTGATGGAAGGTGTTGCCTGCAATCAAGCAGTACTTATGCAGCTCAAAGATGTTCAGTTTGGATACTGCGAGAGGCCTTCCAGCTCCTTGTCTCATCATAACATTGACCCAACAATGACCAAAAGAGCTCCAAAGGTGAGATACAAGTTGTTTTATTTTTTACAGGATGTGGGAATCCCTGGCTGGGCCAGAATCTATGGTCTATCCCTATTTGCCTTTTCAAATGTACTGGTGAACTGTTTTCTTGAACCACGACAGTGGATGTGATATAGGTACACCCATAATGCTGTGAAGGAATGGCAATATAATTCCCAGTCAGGATGGTGTCTCATTTAGAGAGGAACTTGTAGGTGCTTCATCAATTACCTTCTCTTCATCAGAAGGTCAGAAGTGGAGATATTTGATGATGATTGCAGAATGTTCAGTTCTGTGGCAGGTAACTCACCTCCTGACTCCTCAAAAATAGTCCACAAAGCACCAGTTAGAAGTGTGATGGAATAATCTCCACTGATCTGGATGAGTGCGGTTCCAAAAACTCAAGATGCTTGATACCATTCAGGACAAAGCAGCCTGCTTGATCGATAACCCACCTAACACTTCTGGCTTTCACCTCTCACAGTACTGATGCACAGTGGCAGCACTGTGTATCACCTACAAGATACACTGCAGTAATTTACCAAGGCTCCTTTGACAACATCTTCTGAACTAATAATCCCTACCATCCTGACTTGGAACTATATTTCCATTTTTTCTGTGTCACTGAGTCAAAATTCTAAAACTGTGAGTGTACCTACCCCACATGAAATGCAGGGATTAAGTGTGGCAGGTACCACCAGATTCTCAAGGGCAATTAGGGATGAATTTTAATAATACATGCTGGTCAAGTCAGTGATGTCCACAAACGAATTCAAGAAAAATGTATGCAATTTGTTCTCATGCACCGCTGTCGGTCAGATGTCAAACATCCTTTCAGAGGTTCAGAGCCCCAAACTTGATTGCTGTCATTTAAATGGGGTCTGACCAGTGTTCTAACAGTGAGGCATCATTTGATCAGTTAAATTCCAACCTGCTTTGGATAAAAGAACAAAATCTAATTGGCATTTTTGATTTTTTTTTTTTTTACAGGTAGAATGGCCACCTCCATTTTCCGAACACATTAGTCTGTTTACATCCCTTTATGACTTCCTACATATGTACTGTAATATTCACTTAGTAATATCTAGAAACTTAGATAACCGATTTCTGCCTTTTTGTTCATGTGATTAATGTATATATAAAATATGGATGGTTAAAAAGTTAAGTCTCAGGTCAGATTCATGCAGGATACTATTTGTTAGAACCAATCGATTACCTCTCCATGTCATCAAACACACGATCTTCTCTTGCTCTTATTTCTTTTCACTCCTCAGCCTGCTCTGACATTCAACATAATCATGGTTGAGCTTCTGCCTTAAATTCAATTTCTTGCTTGATCCACATATCTCTTGATTCCCTAAAGGATCAAAATCTGTCCAACAGTAAATATTGTCAATCATAGAGCATGCGCAACCCTTCTGGTAGAGAATTCAGAAGATTTATCTGCTTCTAAGCAAAAACATTTCTTCTCATCTCAGTCCTAAAATTAGCCCCTTACTCTAAGTCTTCCCATTTTCTAAATTTCCCAGCATGGGAAATAGCCTCTCAGGGACTCCTCTGCTAAGCCAAATCAGAATTTTCAGGTAATGAGATCACGTTTCATCCTTCTGAACTCCAAAGGATGCAAACCCAATTTCCTCAGCCTTTCATCATTGGACAACCTTCTTTCCACAAACCAACTTAGTGAACCTTTGCTGTAAAACCTCCAACTACATCGCTCCTTATATATAGAGACCAAGACTACACACAGTACTCTGGGTGTGGTCTCACCCAATCCCTACGTAATTTAGCAAGACTGCTTTATTCTTGTATTCCAGTCCCCTTGCAAAAGGACCAATATGCCATTTGCTTTCCCAATTACTTGCTGCATGTGCATGTTAATTTTATGCTTGTAACAGCACACTTAAATCTCTGAACAATAATATTTCCACTTCATACCATTCAAAATTATTTTTATTTCTACTGTTATTACCAAAGCAAATAACCTTGCCCTTTTGTAAGTGGTACTCAAATGGCCATCCTGTTACCATGTGTCTCCGTGTTGCCAACCAAATAAGGGTTATGGTGAGTGGGCGGATAAGTGGAGCTGAGTCTCAAAAAGATCAGCCATGATCTTATTAAATGGCGGGGCAGGCTCGGGGGGCCAGATGACCTACTCCTGCTCCTAGTTCTTATGTTATGTTTTTATGTTCAATTATTGTCTGCATGTACCATGCCAGTCAGATCTTTTTTTTTTGCATTAACAAGATTTTTAGAAATGTATTTATTTTTAAAACTCCTGTGAATGAATTTTCTATTTACTTTCCTGAAGGCTACACTTTTTATATTTTTGCCACCATCTTCACTATATAGTTTGAACTGGGATCTTTCGTATTGTTCCATTTATTGATTAGTGGTAGATGCAATGCAAGTTGGGGGTATCTCACCTAAGGATAGATGCTATATAATGACAGTTTCTTAACAACGTATGCAGAATTGATAATACATGCAAAGAGGGAATGTTACCAATGACCATATGCTTGAATTTCATGCAACTCAATTCCATTTAACAAGGTTCACAAAGTTCTGACTGTATTGCTTTGGCCAATTTTGCTGCACTGTAAGATGCCGAAGCGGTTGTTCCTTCTGAAAAACTTCCTTATTTTCTTATTTGATTTATGGCAGCAGCGCTCACAGATCCTCAGTGTCCATCACATGGCCTTGCTAGATTCACCACCGGTGAGAAGCAAAGAATCCAAGGCTTAAGAAATATCCTCTGTCTATACTGTACTGCACTGAGCCCCAGAAATGACATGCATTAGAATCAAGATGTGGAAGATACATCTTAGTGTCTTCTCTGGCCTCATTGGAAGAAATATTGCACTGCAGATATGCTGGATATCATGACATAGTGATCTGACCACCACTTCTAAACAAAGCATACTGCCATAGTCCCTCTCTCATCTGTTTGGTATTGTATGGAAAACAAGTGACTGTGGCTCTTCTGCATCTTTGCTGCATCATGAAGGCACTTTTGGCTGGAACTTCTGTATGAGGAAGCTGCTCCACATTTACTGAATGTCTTGGGCTTCCAAACACATGTATGCCTCGTGTATTTATGTGGATACTCTTAGTACAGCAGCTACAGAGATGATAAAAGCTTCTGTGCCTGCATCCACTGGGGATGGTTCCCATGAGCCTATGTGAGCAATATCAAAAACAAAACAGCTTCTCAGTAATGGGATCATTCAGCAGTCACAGCACACACAAATAATAGTTGAACAGCATCCTCAAACCATCAAGACATGGAGATAGCCGACAATGGGATGCCTCTGTGTCAACCTTATACATTGTTGATCTGACTTAATTGTATGTAGCTCATGCCATTTGGCACACATGATATGGTAGCAGGCATTTTTTATCTCGATTGTGAATTTGCGATTTGAATCAGGATAAAAGGCAACTCAGGCAGGGCTTCAAAGAATGAGTTGCAGGCTCACCTTTTCAATCAAGATGACTCTCAAAGATTCATGTTCCTTTCTGCTTTGCCCACTGTCAATTTCATCAGCTTTGATCTTCTCTATGTTCCTACTAACTCTTATTTAACTGTTCATTGCCCCACTTTCCCCCTAAGCCACTGGCATACAGCTTACTTATGTCAAACAGTTGTGCACAGTCCATTCATCAAATTCAGGATGATGGTATCCATCAATGTGCCCCGTCCCACAGCATCCTTGCACTTCCATCTCATTGTCTCTGACCTTTATATGTAAAGTTACCTCCCTTCATAGTTATTGTCCTCTCTGCATCCCAGCATGCTGCCTCCAATCCTCACAACTGACTTCCCCAGTAACCTCACCAAAGCACTGATCACTGGTCCCTAGCACATGGCAGTATGCTCTTCACTTTCAGTGGAGACATCATCTAGAGTGACTACGAGATGATGCCCTGACTGGCAAGTGCCCAGATTTCTAACTGATGTCTGTGCAGCTCCCCGACTGAAGTAAATTCTTGCAATGAATCTGCAGGACTGACTGTAGCCCAGTCCCTGGATTGGAACGTGCCCCTGAATCTGATTGGCCCAAGCACCGGATTATCTGTCCAAGCTGCTGGATTGATTTTGGCTGACACCCTAGATTTATTGTATCAGTAACCGTTTACTGATGACAGGTCCCCTTGACTTAACTGAGCACTAGTCATCTTTGACTTTGAGGCATGGCTACTTGAAGTACATGCAGTGATTATGCCGCATAATCTGTGGGTGCATATTGCAGGTGAGATATTGATGTGGCATGATGCTGTCCTGCAACATGTGCACCTTTTCACTGATTATTGCTAGCAAACATGGCAGGTTTTGTATCTGTTTTAACAGGTGAGACAAGACAGAAACCCTGTTAGGCTCTAAGTTCTGAACAAAGTAGCAATGCATAGAAAAGCAAATTAAGCTAAGGCAAGGCAAGGTGGAGATACTGTAACCATCCAAGCAGGCGTAATGCAAGTAAGCTCTAACAGAGCAAGCCAAGGAGCCCTGAGCCCTGAGCCCTGAGACACACCCTGGTTCAGTCCACGAGATGGGTACCTGTTACTGCATGCAAATCTGGCTGGCAGCAGCATTACAATGCAAAGCGCTGGTGTGCTCCAAACTGAAATGAACACCCGTATTCCAAGTAAGTTGGAGCTATATCTTGATGATGTGGTGACATGGTGCCCTGGAACCATCAGATCTCCACTCAAATATTTAAGTGGTAATTGCTGCTTTCTTGTTTCTCTCTGTCGTGTGGGAAAACAGCAAATTACATATGCCTTAGAGAATAGATAATAAGCAGATGTTAATGTTCGCAAATCGGCCTCTTGTCACTCACTAGGGAGATTCTTGTCTTGCTGTTCAAATCCTGGGTGCATCATCTCATTTTTTGATCTCACCACATTTTACCAACTGGCTTGCCATTGCCCATATCAATCAAGTGTTTGGATTGATTGTCCAAGGCCAACAGCTCTTCTGCTGTTTTCCAAAGCACGTCTATTGAAACCATTTATTAAAGATCTTTGAACTCAAGTATACAGTGTGTTTGCCATCAGCATTTTTTTAGATGTATCAGAGTCATATTTTTGTACAGAGAACAAATGTGGCTGAAATGCCTCCATTAAGCTTGGCTTTGAACCATCATTGATATCAGACACAGGAACATCACAAACAATGAAGTCCTCAACAGAATCAATCTGCCCAAGATTGAATGCATTCTCTTATGACATCAAATGAACTGGCTAAGACACAAGTCTAGATTTTGAGGAATCCAGAACACCATAAGCAGTACTTTATAGTGAACAATGCTCTGGTAAGCAAGATTGAAGTGTACCTTACAAATATGTTGAAGATAAGCTGAAAAGACTGGCTGACATTGAACCACAGGTGTTGAAGCAGGAGGCTGGACCATGCTGCACAACAAGCAGGAAAGCAAACTGCAAGTTTAAAACAAATAGATGCAAAGCTATTAAACAAAAACAGAGACAACAGAAGGAGTTTGCTTTACCACAGCTCTTCCAAACTAGGAGTTCCTGTGCCCCACACGCTGATGATCCTGCAGATCAAGAATGCGCCTTTTCAGTTACAAAAATCAGCCAACTGGCCTTATAATGATCTTCACAAGGAATCTGCCATCATTGGTAGGTATTTTTAAACTACCTTGTGAAATTATAGAAGTCAGAACTTTAATAAGTGTTCAAAGATTGAAAGAATCAACAAAAGATAAACTTACATTCGGAAAGAAGCAGTAATAATTCTGTCTGGAACAAACTATCGAAGATAAGAACCGACTTATACAGGAATTGAAAGTAATTAGCCGTCTCTGTCAAAAGGAGGAGTGGAGATTACAAAACAAAACTGCTTTGACGCCTGCTTGATAAACTAGATGCTTTATTGCCACAAAGGACAAGGATTACCCCGCAAAAGAATTTAGGGAATTAATCACAGGAAAACCAAGTCTTCGAACAGTCAGTTAAGGCCAAATGGAACAAGGACCAAAGAAGCTACTTCTGATAAGAAGGCAAGCTGCAGACTTGCAGTAATTTGGATGAAAGAACTTAAAGAATCATAAATATATCACATCACAGATCCGAAGGATAAAAAACTATATACGAATCGAACATCAGAACTTCACCTTAGCAGAACTTCAAAGAACAACACTGTACAAGATCAAACCCTAGACGCTTCCAGACACAGACAGTTGGCTGAAATCCCAGCCAGATTCCACCATTGAACGCGTAATGACCAAGTTGGGTTGTGAGGCTTAATTTGATTACTTGAGGGACCTTGTTTTGGTTGCTACATGCAAGAAAGTTTAAATCATTGTTTCAGTACTTGATTGTGAGATTTCTTAACAAGTAGCTGATTTAAAAGTAACTTACGTTGATTACCCACTGCTATCTGTGCAGATGTGTTATGACACACCTCTGCAGGAGGTGGGACATGATCCTAGGCATACTGGTCTAGACATAGGGATACCTCATAATTTCCTTTCAATCCTTCCAATACATTTTTTCCACTATATTTCCTAATTGCCTTTATAGTGTTTAGAATAAATGATATTAACATTCAGGACACTCTTAACATCTACTCAATAACTGCGATATATTTTTATTTTCCTTGTTTGCATTCCTTTCAGAATTTCTTTTTAATCCATTGTCCTTCCCATTTCTGCAGCTGTTACTGAACTGAAGATCTGCATTGAATGCTACAAGATTACATTTAAGCTACCTCTACAATCCCAACACAAGCAAATATCTAGTACAGTTCTAACGTTGTTTTACCTAATATATTTTTGGAAGAAATCTTTCACACTTCCAAGCGTCACATTTAAAGCAGTTTACTTTCTTCACATGGCCAAATATCTGTTAAAAACAGCAAATAACAGCTAAAGAAAACTAAGTTTTTTTTTACTATTTCCTTCTTTTTTCACTGATCACCCCTTTCTCAAATCACTTGGATTTACATGTTGCTGACAAATTAACTTTCGTCAAAAAAAAATTCTCTTGGCCTCTAATTAACTACTCAAAATGTATAAAGAATAACCAATTTGTCACCAAGGAATAACTGATCCACAGTCTAAAAGTTAAATATAGCTTAACCTTAACAGGCAAGGCTTTTAATCACACCCCAGACACTGAACTACACATGTGCAACAGGTGGAGATCAGCATATTTATATGTTACAGCTGAGCCAATTTTAATTTTGTTTTCTGCTTCCTAAGACTGGTAGTGTGGCAATCACACTCAGATCTGCTCCTACTTTTCTTCCAATGGTACTGATCTTCATATTTCGAGTCGGGAATTCCAAGCCTGATCCTTCAGAAATAGTAGAGCAGGATAGTTGGAGCAAGTTAAGTTATTCCCCCTTTAGCAGTCAGTATGCCGTGTTCTGAGATTTAGATGTTCAGCAGCACAGCAGGACACTGGACTCTTTGAAAGTAGAAGTAGAAATGAGTATGTAAAGCAAATGTGGGGTTAGGGTGGAAGTTGCTTAAGGGATTAGGGTGTCAGGTAATTGATGGAGTCCTTGCTGTAGGTTGGGAGGCTTGGGGGAGATTGGTGTCAGGGAAGGCTGGTGTTTGGGGACATAACATTGGGGCAGGTGAAAGTTCAGGTCGGCAGTGGATTTGGAGTGTGATGTTGGAGTCCTAGAAGTTAAGGCTGGCAAGTGAAGGGGATGTCAGGGCCAGTGAGTTTCAGTCTTGCAGCAGAAGAAGGGGTGGAATTGTGTTGACTTAGCATGGCTGTCAGGGGTCCAGGGCATGTAAGGAACAGGGGAGATTGAGGAATATCAAATTAATAGTTACCCAGGGATTAGACTGGGTTTTTAATTATTTAACTTTTCCTGAGTGACTATTAACTTAGAGGAAGTAAAAATCTCTGAATTTTTTGACTTTAATGGATTCTTTCAGAGGGCTCCAGATCCAGGGCAATTGCCCCTTAGAATCTTCACTTTTCTGTCAATGTGCAACTCCAGCATATGCTTCTCCAATAAGTACCTAGCTATTGGAATATCTGAGCCCGGTACCTTTTGTTTAACCTAACTCTTACAGTACCATTTAATCACGCATTAAAGTTCCCAGCAAGATGCATTTGGAGTAAAGAGTTTACTCTTTATACTGATCAGACTTCAATGAAACAAAAACAGAAACTGCTGGAGAAACTCAGCAGAACTGGAAGGTTCTGTGGAGAGAAAGCAGAGTTAACATTGCAATTGCATCCCTTCATAAGATCTCTTGCATGACCCTTCATAAAAATCGCAAATGCGTTTGGCTAATGCATTACAATAATAACCTTCATAGTTTACAGAAGTTAAATAGGGGCTCTGTGAAGCCTTTCAGTATACTTGAGACAGGACTTTTTTAAAAATAAGCTTATTCTTTTGTGAGACTAGGTCAGCTTCCTCAAATCAATCTTAGTAGTGAGCCACTATAGGTACACCAATGGTGCTATTAGGAAGGGAGTTCCAGGATAATGACCTGTGATGAAGATGAAAGAACGGCAATATAGTTTCAAGGGAGAATGTGGTCTTTGGAGGGGAACTTATAGGTGCTAGTGCTTCCTTGCATCTCTTGCTCTTGTCGTTGTCCTTCTAGGACAGGTCATGAATATAGAACTTTTTGTAGCTGGAATTTTCTGATTGAGCTATATTCTTTTCTGGTACTTGCAATAAATTTTGCCAAATGGATAAGAACCTTTGTTGTATGAGGAGTGGAATAACCAATATTATTAAGCTTCTGGTAGTTGCTTAAAAGCACAGGCATTACTCAGAAGTAACTTTATAAAGTCCATTTAACTACACAAAGCTGTGATTTCGGATGTTAGAGAAGAGACATAGACTTTAGTACATTAACTGAAGTGGCAGCTGCATAAACAGCTATTGTAAAGTTCAAAAATCATTCCTAAACATTATAGCATAAAGGCATCCCTGAATCTAAATTGCAGGAGAACAGGAACACAAACAAACATCATCAGGACCAATTAAACAGGTGACAAGGTAAACTGAGAAAGGTAACATTACAAGAAGTAACCTCTTCAAAAGTACCGTAACAGCAAGACTTTTCAACAAACCAGTATAAAATAGCAGGAAGCTGGAAGAAGAACAGCCTACTCTGTCATTTGATTGGATATTTTAATTTCAGTCCCAGCCAAATGCCTTGGCTCTGTCTCATTAAACTTGTCAAACTATAAGTAGTTTATGGATCAATAATTTTAGGTTACCTCCATAAGGGATCAACAAGCATAAGGAGATTTAAGAGACCACAATGCATTGCAGTGACCTTTACTTTTATTCAAAAGACCATCTACTGCATTTAATTCTGGACACCACATTCAGTGATCATTTACTGGTTTTGTAGTGGTTGCAACACAGATCAATAGAACACTAATGAGGCTAAAAGAGTCAAATTATGAGGACTGTGTGTGCCTGGAGTAACGATTCAAGAGTTAAATTAAAATTAAAAAGAGGTCTTTATGATAATTAAAAGAGTTGAGAGAAACTATCTTCTCTAGTGAGGAGATCAGAATAAGATGTGTAACCATGATAGGCCATTCCAGAATGATACAAGGAAGCCCCTCTCCTTTCTCCAAAGAATAATGGAAATCTAGAACCCTATTCCCCAAAACAGTTTAGGGTGGTCAATTAACAATTTTCAAAGCTGAGATAGATTTTTTTAGTAGATAAGGGTAAATAATGTTAAAATAAAAATCAGCCATGACTAACTGAATGGTGTTATTGGTCTCAGAGACTGAATGGCCAGCCTGTTCCTTTGCAATTCCAGTGTCAGGAGTATAACTATGAGAAACAGTGTGGAAACTAAAGCCTAGAAATGAAGTATCTGACATACAGGATTATTAAACGTATAGAAGTTAACATAGAATATCATTTTAAATTAAACTAAGAATACATCTAAATGACACAAGTTCAAACCACAAAATGGTATATTTACAGCTAAAAACTTCATGCAAAAAGTAATCAATATATGACACTAATGTCTGGATAGAGTAATCAAGGCAAAATTGTTGAATTATTTACAAAATAATTAATGCTACAATAAAGAAGAGTAGCAATTAAATTTCTCAGGATAGAAAAATTGACCAAAAGGTTTTCCCATATATAATTAATTTATGAATTATTTGATCAATGTAAAGTCTGCTTCATTTTACGTTCTATTCTGTAATATTTCACCCTACAACAGATGCACTGAAATTCCCAAAGTGAGGTAATGCATTTCTAAGTCTCCTATTTTCATTTTAATAGCTTACACATAATGTGCTGTGTCAATGTTAAGCAGATTATAGAGAGAGTTGGTCTTCCTTCTACATTCAGTTTCATTGGTCCATATGTCAGACCGACATTGAAACTCAGAAATTAAAGCTACCACTTCTGAAAGTGGCACATGGCACTATTACTTAAAACATAGCTTTTAAGTGACTGTCATGTGGAAGGTATTGCCTCCAGATTAAAAAAAAAAATCTTTTGTTACATGATGGGTATCAAACTGTTCCTGAGTTGGCACAAGTAGCATAGAGGCTATTTCTCCAAGATGAAGCATCAATATTTTAACAAATGATATCGGATATGTTTGAGAGCAGTAGTTACTACAATAAAGAACAGATGGTTCAGTATAATTAACAAAAGAAAATAAAGCTGGCTTATTGCAGTAACTTGATTTACGGTGCCAATAATTGCTAGCCTGCATAAAACCCATGATTCCTTGTTACAAAACTGCTACTACAGATAAAATCAAACTTTGGATCATGACTCCTATGCTTTTAAGCAATTAGCAGGGGCTCAGTTTTACTAATACATTATTAGTACAGCATGGAAACAGACCTTTCAGTCCAACACATCCATGCTGACCAGATAACATAAATCAATCCAATTGCATTTGCCAGCATTTGGCCAATATCCCTCTAACCCCTTCTGATTCATGTACCCATCCAGATGCCTTTTAAATGTTGTAACTGTACCAGCCTCCATCACTTTCTCTGGCAGCTTATTCGATATACACACCACCCTCTGCGTGAAAAAGTTGCCCTTTAGGTCCCTTTTAAATCTTTCCCCTCTCACTTAAACTTATGCCCTCTAGTTTTGGACTCCCTTTTCCTGGGAAAAAGACCACGGCTATTTACCCTATTCATGCATCTCATCATTTTATAAACCTCTGTAGGATCACCCCTCAGCCTCTGTTGCTCCAGGGAAAATAGCCCCAGCCTATTTAGTCTCTCCCTGCAGCTCAAACCCTCCAAACCTGGCAACATCCTTATAAGTCTTCACTGAACCTTTTCAAGCTTCACAACATCTTTCCTATAGCAGAAAGGCCAGAATTGAATGCAATATTCCAGAAGTGGCCTAATCAATGTCTTGTACAGCTGCAACTCCTATATTCAATGCACTGACCAATAAAAGCAACAGTATCAAATGCCCTCTTGTCTACCTGCAACTTCACTTCCAAGGAACTATGAACTTGCTCCCCAAGGTCTCTTTGTTCAGCAACACTTCCCAGGATCCTACCATTAAGTATGTAAGTAGTGCCCTGATTTGCCTTACCAAAATGTAAGACCTCATATTTTTCTAAATTAAACTCCACCTGCCACTTCTTGACCCATCAGCCCATCTGATCAAGGTACCATTGTACTCTTAGACAACCTTCTTCACTGCCCACTACATCACCAATTTTGGAATTATCTGCAACTTACTTATCATTCGCCCTATATTCACATCCACATTTTTAATATAAATGACAAAAAGCAGTGGACTGAGGCCCAATCCTTGTGGCACACTGCTGGTCACAGAACCCCAGCCCGAAAAACAACCTGCCACCACCACCACCTGTCTGTTATCTTCACGCAAATTTTGTATCTAAATGGGTAGCTCTCTCTGGATTTTACGTGATCTAACCTTGATAACCAGTCTACCATGCAGAACCTTGTCAAACACCTTGCTGAGGTCCATATAGAAAATGTCCACCGCTCTGACTTCATCAGTCTTCTTTGTCACTTCTTCAAAAACTCAACCAAGTTAGTGAGGCACAATTTCCCAGGCACAGTTGACTATCCTTAATCAGTCCTTGCCTTTCCAAATGCATGTAAATCCTGTCCCTCAGGATTCCCTCCAACAACTTATCCATCATTGATATCAGGCTCACTGGTCTGTAGATCCGTGGCTTTTCATCACCTCCTTTCTTACATAATGGCACCAATATTAGCCACTCTCCAGTCTTCCAGCACCTCACCCGTGGCTATCTCAGCAAGGGGCACAGCAAAGCCATCCCCAGCTTCCCAAAAAGTTCTGGGACACATCTGATCAGGTGTTGGGGTTTTATCCACCTTTATGTGTTTTAAAACATCCAGTACGTCCCTCCTCTGTAAGATGGATACTTTTCCAGATATCACTATTTACTTCTCCAAGTTCTCTAGCTTCCATATCTTTCTCCACAGTAAATACTAGCATGAAATATCATTTAATATTGCACCCACCTCCTGTGACTCCATGTAGAGATGGCCTTATTGATCTTTAAGAAGTCCTATTCTCTCCCTAGTTACTCTTTTGTCCTTAATGTATATGCAGAATCTCTTTGGGTTCTCCTTAACCTCATGTCCAAAGCAGGCCAGGCAGCAGTCAGCTTTCCTGCTCCTCTGATGCTGCCTGGCCTGCTGTGTTCCTCCTGCTCCACACTGTGTTATCTCAGACTCCAGCATCAGCAGTTCTTACTATCACTATCTCATGTCCCTTTTTTACGCTCCTGATTTCCCTCTTGTGTATACCCCTACTATCCTCATATTCCTCTCGGAATTCTCTCAGTCTCTGTTGTCTATACCTGATATAGGCTTCCTTCTTTCTCTTGACCAGTACCTCAATTTCTCTAGTCATCTAGCATCCCCTACACCTACCAGCCTTGCCCTTCACACTAACAGAAACATACTGCTTCGGGACTCTCGTTATCTCATTTTTGAAGGTCTCCCACGTGCCAGCTGCCCCTTACCTGCATATACCCTCTTTCAAACAACTTTTGAAAGCTTTTGCCTAATACCATCAAAATTGGCCTTATTCCAATTTAGAACTTTAATTTTTAGATCAGATCTATCCTTTTCCATAACTATGTAAAAACTGATAGGATTATGATCACTGGCCCTAATGTGTTCCCCCACTGACGCCTCAGTCACTTGCCATGCCTTATTTCCCAAGAGAAGGTCAAGGTTTGTTCCCTCTCTAATAGGTACAACCACATACTGAATAAGAAAATTTTCTTGTACACACTTAACATATTCCTCTCCGTCCAAGCCCTTAACACTATGGCAGTCCCAGTCTACGTCTGAAAATTTACAATTACATTGCATTAACAACCATTACAACCCTATTATTTTTAAGAGATATCTGCAATCTCCTTAGAAATTTGTTTCTCAATTTCCCGTTGCCTTTTGGGGACATTTAGTACAATCCCAATAAGATTATCATCCCTTTCTTATTTCTCAGTTCCACTCATATAACTTCACTGGATGTACTGCCAGGAGTATCCTCCCTAAGTACAGCCATAGTGTTATCCTTAACCAAAAACACCACTCCCACTCCTGTCTTGTCCTACCTATAGCATCTATATCTTGGAACATTAAGCTGCCAGTCCTGCCCTTCCCTGAGCCACGTTTCTGTAATTATCTGTAGTTATTTGTGGTCTTGACAGTTTCTAGCTATTTGTCAAAAATTGTTATAGAAATGGGAATGAAAATTAAGAAGAATCAGAATATCCCAATGTTGAAATTTCTGACTAAGCCTCATTGTACCCAAGCATTACAGAATGTTTCACATTCTTTCACGGACTTCAGCCACTCAAACTTGCAACATGTAGATATTTTTAAACTCTCATATTGTCGTCAATAATGTACTAACAAGAAGGCACACTATTCTAAATGTTATAATAACCTTACTGAGCAGACAGAGGTGGTAAATTGGGAGGTTTTGGGTTTTCCACAGTTGCAACTTCGATGCTGCGCACAAACAAACAGTATACGCTGAACACTTACTAGTTTGTAGAGATCTGCCACACTTATCTGTTCTGGATCAACCATTTCAAAGTCCTTTCTGGGAACTAGGTCCATGCCCATCTGTCTGATGAATCAGAGAAAACTGTATTAGGGTACAAGCAGCAAACAATGTACATTTAAACCAAGATACTTTACAGCCTTCTGCGATTCACAAATGAGCAATAATTAATAAGGCACTAATCTTTTACTTACTGTGCATGACTATAATAGTGGTGTTAGGTAACAGAGAAATAAAGTGTAGTTTGATTGTATTCCACTGAGGTCCTTGTAAATGCTGCTGCCCATGTCTTAACTCATAATAATTCTTATTTAGCTATCACATTTGTTCACTGACTACTGGCTCCTGGTCAAGCAATCTTGTTTTTATATGACATTCCCAAAACCCTCACCCTTCTCCATCCCTGTAACATTCTCTAACACCGGTACTGTAAGATATCTATGTTCAACTAATACTGGTCTCTTGAACATACTCGATTTTAATCACTCTACAACAGGTGGCCATCCCTTTAGTTGCCGAAAATCTAACCCATAGAATTTCCTCATGAAATCTCTCCACTTCTTTACTTTGTATTCCTCCTGTAAGGCACTCTTTAAAACATTCATCTTTGACTCAGTCATTGATCATCTAATCTAATATTTCTTCATGTCATATGCTATTTTAAAATGCAAATACAAAACACTTTGGGGAGTTTTACAACATTAAAGGCACTATGCTGATACAAGTCACTGTTGTAGTACAGTAAATTCTGAAAGAACAAGATAAAGTTTTCTCCTCATTTCAATTTAACCAGACTTGGTTCGTCATTAAATAAGACCCGCATAACCAATTTTACATGGGTGTCACTAACAAAACTGGTTTCATTGTCCTTGAGCTTGATTAGCCACATCTCTTGCCCCTGATTTCTATCAAATGATTCCTCTTGAAATGTATCTGTAAACATGAGGTGAGCACACCATTTAGTTTAACATAGTTAACTCATCCCCTTGGGTTAATTAGATAACAAACCTTGGCATTCTAGGCTCAAGATGAAAAAAGCAGTTCTGTGAAGTAATTGAGAGCTATTGTTACCTATGGATTCAGATGAATAGAACCTTTTTATAGTGATTGTAATGAAGTCAGTCAGCTGGACACCATAGAATATGAGTTCCCCGAGTGTACCAGATTAACCACCCAACCAGACAGCCCTGGCTGACATAACAGGGATGAGTGTCCGAGATACTGACACTCTGATACCTGACTCCGAATGAGCTGGTACTAAAGTCAAGGACTGCTCATGCGTAAATAAAGGGTGACTAGGTGACAGGACACGGGCTTCTGTAGAGCTATTGCACTTTTCAAACAAGTAGAAGGGAATTGGGAAATTTCAATGTCATTAAAATTGCCAAAGTTCCCCAACATCAATATCCTAGGAGCTACGTTGGCCAGAAACTTAGCTAAGCAAGTCAGAGTAGTGTGTAGTTGGGAATTCTGCAGAGTGCATCTCAACTCCTGACTCTCCAAAGTCAGTCCATCATCTCCAAGACACAAGTTAGGAGCAAGATAGGAATACTCTCCATCTGCCTTGATCAATGTGGCTCCAACAACATTCTAGAAATTTATCACCACCTGGACAAAGTAGCCTGCTTGATCTGTGCCCCATTCATCATGTTAAACATCCATTCCTTGCATTGCTGACACACAGAAGCAGCATTGTGTACCATGTATGACTTAAAGCACAACTCACCAAATCTCCTTAAAACTTACTGCATTGCCTCTGGGGCAAAAGTCTTCAAACTCCTCAACCGCACTGCAGGTGCATGTATAACAAATAGACTAAGTTGCTAGCAAAGGCGGCTCACCACTACCTTCTCAATGCCAATTCGGGATAGGCAATGAATGCTGGCCTTGCCAGTAATGGTCCTAACCTGTGAATATAAAAAAACTCTCAAACTCTCTGTATCTCAATCTCCTTTTGTGCCATTAAGCCACATTGAAAATTTAGTTCTTTGACCAGATTTGGTTGTTGAGTGAGGCAAGGGAGGAAACAGCAGAAGCGCTAGCAAACATTTTCCATTCCTCTCTGGTCACTGGATGGGTACCAGAGCCCTGGCGGACAGTGGTGCTGTTATCAAAAAAGACAGCAAGTGATAAATCAGAAAACTACAGGCCAGGCAGGCTAACCTCAGTGGTGAACATCAGTTGCAAGCAATTCAGATGGACATAATTAATCTCCATTTGGAGAGGCAGGGATTAATTAAAAGCATGGTTTGTTACGGGGAAGTCATGTCTGATCAACTTGATTGAATGTTTCAGAGGTGACCAGGTCTGTAGATAAGGACAATGCTTTCGGACTTCAGCAAAGCTTTTGATAAATGGAGACTGAAAGCAAAGGCAAAAGCCCATGGGATTCGAGGAAATTTGGCAAATTGGATGTACAATTGGCTGAACAGCAGGAAGCAGAGGGCAATAGCTGAGGCGTGTTTTTTCCAACTGGAAGTCTGTGTCCAGTGGGATCTCACTGGGGTTGGTGTTTGGACCCTTGCTCTTTGTAATTTACACAAATGATTTAGACTTGAGTGTAGGATAATTGATCAATAAGTTCATAGATGATACAAAAAATGATGGGGTGATAAATAGTGAGGACCATAGCCTTAGATCACAGGAGGATACAGTGAGGTTGGTAAGATGGGCTGACAAGTGGACACATGGAATTCAATCTGGATAAACGTGAGATGATGCACTTGGGCAGCACAAACAAGGCAAGGGAATACACAGTGAACAGTGTGCTTGTATATTGGTCCCTTGAAACATCAGCACAGATGGATAAAGTGGTTAACAAGGCCTATGATACTTGCCTTTAAAAGTCAAGGCATAGAGTTTAAGAGCAGGGAGCTTATGCTAGAACTGTATAAAAATGGATTAGGCCATAACTAGGCTATTGGGTGCTGTTCTGGAATCCAAATTATCGGAGGGATGTGATATCTCCAGAAAGGGCGAAGAGGAGATTTACCAGAATGTTGCTAGGCTGGAGAGTTTCAGTTTTGAAGAAAGATTGGACAGACTGGGGTTGCTTTCCTTAGAGCTGAGAATATTGAGAAGGGACATGATTGAGATATATAAAATCATAAAGGGCATAAATTGGATAAACAGGAAGAAATGTTTTCCCTCGATGGAGGGATCAATGTCTAGCACCACAGATTTAAGATAAGAGGCAGAAGCTTTGGAATAGATGTGAGGAAAAGTTTTTCACAACTTACTTCTACATAACACATGAGAACTATGGGGGAGGTGGGGGCTCTATAAACAATTTCCACTGCAGACTTATAAACATTTTTCTATTGCTCAATTCTACACCTTATTGGTTAAAATCTTCTGATCAATGGCAGATAGGAAAAAGCTGTTCCCACTTGTACAAGGATCAAGAATGAGAGGGCAAAGATTTAAGGTGTTGTGCAAAAGCAGCAAGGGTGATGTCGGAAAAACAAACTGTTTTACACAGCAAGTAGTTAGGTTACGTATACATTGCCTGGAAATGTGGTGGAGACAGGTTCAATTGAGGCATTCAAGGGGACATTGGATGATTATTTGGATAGAAAGAGTGTGCAAGGGTATGGGAAAAAAGCAGGAGATTGGCACTGGGTAATGATTCTTGCTTGAAGAACCAGTGTGTGCACGATGGGCTGAATAGCCTCCTGGGCAATAACAATTGTGGGAATTAATAAGTGTAAAAATGTTGATCTATGCAGCAACACTCATATCCTGTCAATAAATAAAAAAGATCCTGGGGGAGCCTGGCAAGTTCGATGTGGAGGGGATGTTTCTTTTTACGAGAGTTGATAGAACTAGTGGTCACTTTGACCATTTAAAACAGAGATGGAGAAATTGTCTCTTGCAGAGGGTCATGAGTCTTCCAAAACTCATTCTGTGACAAGACTCTAGAAGCAGAGTCATTGAACATTTTTAGGGCAGCGGTGGATAAGCAAAGGGGTGAAAGGTTATCAGGAATTTAAAAAAAAATGTGGGTTTGAAGTTAGAATCAATTCCGTCACAGTCTTACTAAATGGCAGAGCGGGCTCAAGGGGCCAAATGACTTCCTACAGATCATTTTTCTTATGTTTGGAATGGAATGATAGATTGAATCTCTGTTTTCTTGAAAAAAAGTAGCACTGAGGTTTGAGGGAAGGGATAGTAAGAACTGCAGATGCTGGAGTCAGAAATAACACAGTGTGGATCTGGAGGAACACAGCAGGCCAGGCAGCATCAGAGGAACAGGAAAGTTGATGTTTCGGGTCAGGACCCTTCTTCAGAAAGTCAATTTCCTGCTCCTCTCTTGCTGCCTGGCCTGCTGCTTTCCTCCAGCTCCACACTGTGTTATCTCTGCCCAAGTAGGTTGGCTTAAGCCTCACCAAACGGCACCTCTCGGAGGAGTCACTTATAACACAGTTCAGCACTTTAATGCTGTCCTTTAGAGCTCACTGCAAAATTACATTAAACACTGCTACCAGGCTGCTTAAATTGATTTTTTAGTGCTCACTCACTTTGCACCTACTTAGATGCTAACAATATCTCTACCTTGCCTTTATGCTGCATGGCAGCTTTAATCAGAATTTACAATCTCACAACATTTGTCTTTGCGTCCGTTTAACTCAGGCAGAAAACCAGACAGCATTCATACTTGCCTGCAATGAACAATCAAAGGTGTGGCCATGTTGCATGGTGGTATGATAATGTCACACCTAAAACATGCGGCAGAAGCTTACACACTAAATAAACTGAATGTGCTACCACCAAATGGTCATATCCCAAAGTCTAAGGGGATTAGCTCTTAGTCCAGTTAAGAGGAAACATGAGGATTGGTGGGTGCCTTACCGTCAAAGGCATTGAAAGTGTTGAATCAATTTTAGTTAGTTAAGAGTTAATGTGTTATCAATATGCAAAACCTGGATTGGAAACGGGTTCTGTTCTCAATTCTGTGCATAAGTCCATTTGTAGGCAAGTCAGAACACAATGCAGGACAACATAGTACATTCAGAAAATATTTGTATGTTAGGTCATTAAAATTACACCCCTGTATGGGATCGTATTCATAAGTACGAGTGTTCTTAAGTCAGACATTCACGAATTGAGGATTCCATGCAATAGCAAAGCAAACTGGAAACATTGATGTATAAATAACAAATAAGACATACAGACAGTCAAGGCTGGTGGTGTAGGGGCTGCCCTATCAGAAGGGTAATGTCAACCTTAGATAAAATACAGACAATGACTGCATAATGTGACAAGACTGTGCCTTTAGTAGAGGTGTTGTACTATTTCTCTTGCAGAGGGGTGTTGTCACAGTGGTGACGAAATAACTCTTCCAGAAAGGCAGTTGGTAAGCAGCTATTGAGTTCTCCTAGGTGCATTTTCTTTAAAATGAGACAAAATGCTATGAATAGGCAGGGTCAGGACTTAAATAAACACCCAGGAAAACTTTTAGCTTTGCTTTCAGCCAGTTGAGAAGGCTTCTGCTGGTGGTTGAGCTAAAAGCTTGAGTTCCCAGCTGCTAGAGTGAAGTCTTAGACAGCAAGGCTTCCTCTTAAAAATCAAAAGGGGTAGACTGTTTCTTTCTTTTGGACTGGAGACAGTCAGCATGAGAGAATCATAACTGTTTTGCTGAATTGTATTTTTGCCAAAGAATGTGCTTATGGGAGGCTGCCTATATTGGAACAGTTGATGGTTAGTGGTTAAATAATACATCAACTTGTTAGACATTCCAACAGAATAAAGTTATGACAACTTTTTTTTTGTATTTTAATTGTGTTGTGCAAATAAAGTGTGTTTTGATTAAAGCCTAGTGGGTGGACCAATCGAATCACAGCGGGGTCACAGCACCTTACACTTTATCTTTTATAATTATTTAAAGGCAAGTTGAAATTATCTCCTTACAATACTTTGCGGAATGCGGGGGGTGGGGTGGAGATTATGGTGTAGTGGTAGTCTGGTCTGGTCCATAATTAATTGGGAACTCGTCCAGGATCAAAATCAGATTTAGGATTATTTGACTGAAGGATAGTGAGAAGGTTGGTGTTCTCTTTACACGTATTGCACTCAGTTAGTTTAAATAGGGAGTGCCTTTTGAAATACTGGCTCATTTAGAGGCCTACAGTTTCCTGGGTGTGGAAGCAGAAGGTAGAGCCTTTGGAACTGGCAGACAAGCTGAAGTTGTGGTTGGCTGTGTCCATGAGGAAAGGGAATGTATTTATAGTGATAGCTCAGCATCTACAATTGCCAGAAATGCAATTGAAATCATCGGAAATGGCTAAAATTCAATTGAAAATGAAGCAGCTTGAATTACAGGCAAAAGAAAAAGAGAGATATAGCAAAAGAGAGACAGAGATAATTGCAGCAGAGCAAAAAGAGCAGAAAAATTAAATCAGCTTGAATACAAAAAGGAAATGAAGCAGTTTGAATTCCAATTAAAAGCAGAAGAAAGGGATAGAGGGAGAAGGAAGGGAGAAAGAGATAGATTTTGAACTTCAGAGGTTGGAACTGAAAAGTGAAAGTGGACTTAAAATGGCAGAGGTAAAGGTAAAAGATGGGAGTAGTGATGAAGAGCAAACACATCATAGCCAAAGGAATGGTGAGGATCTGTTTAAATAGGTTCAAGCATTACCAAAGATCAACAAGAAAGACATAGAAGGTGTTTTCACTTCATTTGAGAAAATGGCTAGGCAAATGAAACGGCCACTGACCATGTGGGTATTGTTACTTCAAACAAGGTTGGTAGGTAGACCTAGTACGGTGCATGCATCACAATCACAGGAAGAATCTGGGTAGTATGATGAGGTGAAAAAAAGCCATCTTAAGTGCATATGAATTAATGCAAGCAGCCAAGGGACAACCTTTTAGAGTACTAGGAGGGAACATGGTCAAATGTACATGGAATTTGAAAGATTCAAATAAGGGCAAATAGATAGACATATAACACTCTTAGAGAGACTGTTATTTTGGTGGAGTTCAAAAATTCACTTTCTGAAGCAGTGAGAACTCATTTGGAAGAGCAGAGTTAAAACTGCAAGATTAGCAGCAGAAATGCCAGATGATTGAGTTAGTTCATAAATCAAAGTTTGGCTTCTGATATCAATTTCAATCTGTGAGGGATAGAAATTGGTGAAATGAGAATTTCTCAGGTCGCAGTGAAAAGGAGATCTCATTGCAGATAGTAAAAATATTTTACCACGAATTAAAAATGAAATGCATGAGGGGGGAAGAGAAGTAAAAAAAAAAACCTTAGGTGTTTTCACTGCAATAAAGTAGCACACATTAAATCACAGTGTTGATGGTTTAAAAAAGGAAGACAGATGTGGTAAAATAGGATAAGCCAGTGGGGTTTGTTAAAGTGGTAAACGAAAGCACAGTTGAAGCAACAGAATGTATACAGCCTGGTCAGGGGTTGGTTAATAAGAAAATACCAAATCTCTTTAGAGAATTTGGTTATGCATGTAAGGCTGACTCATGCCTGACAGGAGTAGTAGGTAAAGAAATTAAGATTTTAAAGGATATGGGAGCTAGTCAATCTTTGACGGTGAGAGATAAAGCGATATGTATGTTGTGATTGGTTGGCTCGCCGAGCTGGTTCATTGTTCCGCAGACGTTTCATTACCCTGCTGGATAACATCATCAGTGCAGCCTCTGATGAAGCGCTGTTGTGTTTTCCCGTCTGTTATTTAAACTCTGGTGTCCGTTGAGCTGGGTTACCTCACTTCTGGGTTTCCTTTGCAGTGGAGTAAATATAGGGTCGAGCTCTATGTGTTTGTTGATGGCCTTCTTAGAGGAGAACCAGGCCTCTAGGAATTCCCATGCTTGTCTCTACCTGGCCTGTCCCAGGATCCTGGCGCGGTCTCAATCAAACTGGTGTTTTTTTTTTTAATTTTTCCATGTGGATGGAGATGAGGGAGTATTGGTCGTGTCTTTTTGTTGCTAGCTGATGTTCGTGTGGCTAACTTTCTTCCTGTCTGTTCAATGTAATGTTTGTCACAGTCTTTGCAGGGAATCTTGTACATGACGGTGGTCTTGTCCATAAGTGGGTAATGGGTCTTTGGTTCGTGTTAGGAGTTGGCGTAGGGTTGATGTGGGTTTGTGTGCTACTCTGATGCTCAATGGTTGTAGGAGTCTTGTGGTCAGTTCAGATGTGTTCTTGATGTAAAGTAGCATGATGACTGTGTCGGGGTATGCAGCATCTGCCTGGTGTCGTTCATGTAATAGGCCTCTTCTGACCCAGTTTTTCGGGTGTCCGTTGTCCTTGAATACTTGGAAGAGGTACTCTTTTTCTTTTTGGCGTAATTCTGTGTTGCTGTAGTGTGTTGTTGCCCATTTAAATGGTGTTTTCACGCAACTTTGTTTGTGGGTGTTACGGTGGTTGCTGTTGAAATTCAGCACTTGATCAGTGTGTGTGGCTTTCCTGTGTACCTTGTTAGGAATTCCCTGTTGGTCCTACGTTCCACCATGACATCCAGGAATGGGAGCTGTTCATTCTTTTCCTCTTCCTGGGTGAATCTGATCCTGGTGATGGTGTTGTTTATTAGTTTGTGTCTCCCCTCTAGTATGGTGCGTTTAATAATGATGAAGATGTTGTCCACATACCGTATCCATAGTTTCGGTTGGATTAGTGGAAGGGCCATGCTTTCGAGTCTCTGCATCACCGCTTCAGCTATTAGTCCAGAGATAGGTGATCCCATGGTTGTCCCGTTAATCTGTTCATATATTTGGCCATTAAAGGTGAAGTGGGTAGTGAGGCAGAGGTCCAGTAGTTTCAGCATGTTGTCTGTGGAGATGGTGTCACTCAGGTGTTGTTCTTGTTTTAGTAGTGTTGCCAGTGTTTGTCTTGCTAGTGGTAGGTCTATCGATGTGAATAGGGCAGTAATGTCAAATGGTACCATAATCTTGTCGCTGTCTATTCTTACGTCCTTGATGGAATTAAGGCACTCTTGGGCTGAGTGGATTGAGTGGGGTGACCTGCTGATGAGATGCTTCAATCTCCTTTGTAACTCCTTGGCTAATCTATGTGACAGTGCGCCTGGCAAGGAGACTACGGGTCTGAGGGTTACTTCCGATTTGTGTACCTTTCGGGAGGCCGTAGAATCGGGGGGGTGTTAGTTCCTTCTGGTTTCGTTCTTAGGTAGTCTGTTCTGTTGATTTGATGGGATCACTTACCTCCGGACTAATAACTGAGGCAGTGATTCAGAGGCTCAAACAGATCGGTCAAATCAACAAAACAGACTACCTAAGAACGAAACCAGTAGGAACTAACACTTCCCGATTCTACGGCCTCCCAAAGGTACACAAATCGGAAGTACCCCTCAAATCCATAGTCTCCCTGCCAGGCACGCCATCACATAGATTAACTAAAGAGTTACAAAGGAGACTAAAGCACTTCATCAGCAAGTCACCCCACTCAATCCACTCAGCCTAAGCGTTCCTCAATTCCATCAAGGACACAAGAATAGACAACGACGAGACCATGGTCTAATTTGACATTACTGCCCTATTCACATCGATAGACCTACCACTAGCAAGAGAAACACTGGCAACTCTATTAAAACAAGAACAACACCTGAGTGACACTATCTCCACAAACAACATGCTGAAACTACTGGACCTATGCCTCACTACCCACTTCACCTTTAACAGCCAAATATATGAACAGATCAACGGGACCCCAATGAGATCACCTATCTCCAGACTAATAGCTGAGGCGGTGCTGCAGAGACTTGAAAGCATGGCCCTTCCGCTAATCCAACTGAAACTACGGATACGATACGTGGACAACACCTTCATCATTATTAAACAAACCATACTAGAGGAGACACACAAACTAATAAACAACACCCTCACCAGGATCAGATTCACCAAGGAAGAGGAAAAGAACAAACAGCTCCCATTCCTGGATGTCATGGTGGAACGTAGGACCAACAGGGAATTCCTAGCAAGGTACACAGGAAAGCCACACACACACTGACCAAGTGCTGAATTTCAACAGCAACCATCCGAACACCCATAAACGAAGTTGCGTGAAAACACTATTTAAATAGGCAACAACACACTACAGCAACACAGAATTATGCCAAAAAGAAGAAGAGTACGTCCTCCAAGTATTCAAGGACAACAGATACCCGAAAAACTGGGTCAGAAGATGCCTATTACACGAATGACACCAGGAAGATACTACACACCCCGACACAGTCATCACACTACCTTACATCAAGAAACATCTGAACCGACCACAAGACTCCTATGACTACTGGGCATCACAGTAGCACACAGACCCACATCAACCCTACACCAACTGCTAACCCGGACCAAAGACCCGTTACCCACTATGGTCATACCAACGTCATGTACAAGATTCCCTGCAAAGACTGCGACAAACATTACATTGGACAGACAGGAAGAAAATTAGCCACACGAACATCAGCTAGCAACAAAAAGATATGACCAATACTCACTCATCTCCATCCACATGGATAGGGGAAACCACCAGTTTGATTGGGATAGCACCAGGATCCTGGGACAGGCCAAGCAGAGACAAGCACGGGAATTCCTAGAGGCCTGGTTCTCCACTAAGAAGACCATCAACAAACACATAGAGCTAGACCCTATATTTACTCCACTGCAAAGGAAAACCGTAAGTGAGGTAACCCAGTTCAACGGACACCAGAGCTTAAATAACAGACCGGAAAACACAACAGCGCTTCATCGGAGGCTGCACTAATGATGTTACCCAGCAGGGTAATGAAATGTCTGCGGAACAATGAACCAGCTCGGCAAGCCAACCAACCACAACATCTACAAATCTACTCAAAAACCTTAGAAAGAGATATGTAATTCAGAAATATTGCCAGAAGAGGTAGTAATATGTGGAATTCATGGTGAGAATAATAGTGTTCCATTATATCAGATGATGTGAGGCAAACACTTAAATTTGGTGGGTCAGCATTCAGGGACAACAGTATTGGACTAAATGTCAAATTTTAGGGAATGATTGAAAAGATTGATTGAATTGGTTAGACAGCATTTAAAAATAGCACATTCGCCAACTTTTGTGCTCCTTGTCATCTCTTATGTGTCCTTCTGGTGCCATGGACTAGGTACCACAGGCCAGTAACTAAAACATGCAAAAATGATCCTAATTAATGATGAGATGGCAAGAACTGCAGATGCTGGAGTCACAGACAACACAGTGTGGAGCTGGAGGAACACAGCAGGCCAGGCAGATCAGAGGAGCAGGAAAGTTGACATTTTGGGTTGGGACCCTTCTTCGGAAATCTTCAGTTCATTTCTGTAGAAGGGTCACCTGACCTGAAACATTAACTCTGATTTTTTCTTCACAGATGCTTCCAAACCTGCTGAGCTTTTCCAGCAACTTCTGTTTTTGTTGTTGAAGATAATTGCACAAAGCCAGTTATGCAGAAACAGACCAGCTATAAGAGGAAAGAAGCAAAAGTCCAAGAGACAGATGGTAGGTGACTCAATAGTGAGAGTTGCAGACAGGCGTATCTGCGGCTACAGGCATGATTCCTAGGGGTGGTGTGTTGCCCCCCTGGGGCCATATTCAGAAATGTCACTAAATGGCTGCAGGGCATCCTAATGGGGAGGGTGATAAGTCAGAGGTCGTGGTACACATTAAAATCAATGTTATATGGAGAATGAGGAATGAGGTCAAGAATTCAGGAAGCTAGGTGTAGATTAAAAAGCAGGATCTCTAACATTATAACCTCTGGATTACTTCCAGTGCCGCATGCTAGAGAGTACAGAAATAGGAGAATAGGGTAGATGAATGCATGACTCGGGAGTTGGCGCAGGTGGGAGGGTTTTAGATTCCTGAATCATTGGCACTGTTTCTGGGGAAGGTGGGACCTGTACAAGTGGGTTGGTCTGCACCTGAACCAGAAAGGATCAACTTGCTGGGAGGTTCGTTAGTGCTGCTGGGAGGAGTTTAAGTTGTTCGGCAGGAGGACGGAACGCAAAGCATTAGTACTACAGGACACAGCATAATATAGTAAAGGATCCAGACTAGATTTTGTTTCCAATCTGACAGTGTTTTGAGTAATTTGATTTTTTTCATTTCTAGTATCTTGTCTAATAGGTCATCCCAAACATTTCTCACTTTGACAAAACAGGTTTTCCTCAGGATTTTCTACACTTGCATTTAATTAATTTCCACATATCCTTTAATTCTGCTTTTGGGAAGGATTAAACAGAAATGGATCACATTGCAGAAATTCTCTCCTAATAACTGTGTGGGCAGTGAAATATATTAAAACAGAGGGCCCAGGCCGTTTGTCTCTGGGCTTAGGCCACTAACAAAAGAGGCATATTGAAATTAAATGTCGTCAGCTCTAATCTTAAGTGTGTATAATTACAAGTACGAACATTGTTTGATTGGTCAAGTGGCAAATGCAGGTGCATTGAGCACTGTCAGAAAGACCACCGGTGGAACCACAACTGGAAGAGTCTGTAATATTTTTAAATTAAGTTAGGTTCCTAATAACAGTGCAACCAGAACTGGACACAGTACTCCAGAAGAGGCCTCACCAATGTCCTGTGCATCCTCAACATAATGCGTGAACTCCTATATTCAAAGGTCTGAGCAATGAAAACAAGCATGGTGAATGCATTCTTAACCTCCTTATCTATATGTGATGCAAACTTCAAAGAACTATGTACCCGAACCGCTAGGTCTCTCTGTTCTACAACACTGCCCAAGGCCCCACTTTTAATTGTATAAGTCTTGTCTTTGTTTGTTTAATCAAAATGTAGCATTTATCCAAATTAAATTCCATTTGCCACTCTTCAGCCCACTGACCCAATTGATCAAGATCACTTTGTTATCTTAGATAATTGTTCTAAATTCCTCTCTTCTTCATGATCCTTGATCTCTTCTACTCTTTTCATGCTTTTTTTTTGTCTTCTATTTTGAAGGCAAATACAAAATTCAAAATTTGAAACTTTCTACTACGGTGTAGCTGAATTATGACAATACCATGGCTTTCATTGAATCATAGAATCCCTAGAGTGTGGTAGCAGGCCATTTGGCCCATCAAGTCCACAATGACCCACCCCTACCCTGTCCCTGCATTTCCCACTGCAGACACTATGGGCAATTTAGCATGGCCAATCCACCTAACCTGCACATCTTTGGACTGTGGGAAAAAAAAGACCAGAGTACCCAGAGGAAACCCATACTGACACAGACAGAATATGCAAACTCCACACAGATGTTTAGAATTGAACCCAGGTCCCTGGTGCTGTGAGGCAGCAGCGCTAACCATTGTGTATTTTGTCCTGGTTTGTTTGTTGAAGAAAGATTTTAAGACAGAGGCAACGAGCTGTCTATTCAAAGTCAATAAATTCATCAGCTTGTGAAGCCTTGGGGTTTTCTTTTAAAAGACTGGAACAATAGAAGCAGTATGAATGCGTGGAATCAGGCTTTCACAGAACCAGGGTTTGAGTTTAGCTTTCAGTAATTGTTGGGGTTTGAAAGTTGGCTGTAGAAGCCGTCTCTCTCTGTCTTAAAGCTTGGGTTCTCGCTCTCTGCCAGAATTGCATGTGAGACAATCTGTTTTACTGACTTTGCAATTGCCAAGGGTGTGTTTATGGGGTGTTAGTATATTGGATTAGTTGCTGTTTAGTAGGTAAATAATCTACATCTCTGTTAAGTTTTCCAATAAAGTTAAGTTATAATAATTCTTTCTTTTCATTGTATTTTAACTGTATGGTAAGAAAAAAGTGTTTTGCTTAAAGCCAAATAGTGCAACTAATCAAATTACATCTGGAACACAGCACCTCACACTTGCCTTTAAATAAGATAAAAGTTAGGGTTTTGGCTGTCTCCTCGACATATTTGAAGGTGGTTTGGTCTGGTCTGTAACAATCCGGGGGCTCTTGTCTTGCTCTAATTCCAGGTTGAGTTTAGGATTACTGGCCTCAAAGACAGTGAGTAGTGGGTGTTGGTGTTTTTTTTGGGGGTGTTGCATTTGGTTGGTTTAAACAGGGTGTGCCTTGTGTAATAGTGGCACTTTCATTGAACTCAATTGGGTGTTTTACAAAAAGTGAGCACGGTAAAACTTTAGGAATTGGCAAGCAAACTGGAGTTACCGTTGCCTGTGTCTGCGAGGAAAGGGATGATAATAGAAGCAATAGCTCAGCATTTACAATTGCCAAGAATGTAATCAGTATCATTAGACATGGTTAAAATTCAATTGCCAATGAAGCAGCTTGAAATAGAGGCAACAGCAAGGGAAAAAGAAGAAAGAGTAAGTCTGGCAGGACAAAAAAGAAAAGGAAACAGAAAAGGAAATAAACCAGTTTGAATTAGATTAGGATGTTACTATATTGTAACAGTTGCTGTTTAGTAGTTAAATAATCTATTATTTCTTTAAGTTTTCCGATTGAGTTAAAGTCGTAATAATTCTTCTTTCGTTTGCTTGTATTTTAACTGTAGGGCAAAAATAAAAGACGTTTTGTTTAAAGCCGGGTAGGGTAACCAATTGAATTACATCTGGAACACAACACCTTACACTTGCCTTTAAATAAGAAGAAAGTTAGGGTCTTATCGATCTTCTTGATATTTTTGAAGGGGGTGTTAGAGTTGATTACCTCATTTCAGGTTTTTCTTTGCAGTGGTGTGTATATAGGGGCTAATTCTATGTGTTTATTGATGGCCTTCTTGGTGGAGAACCAGGCCCCCCAGGAATTCCCGTGCCTGTCTCTGATTGGCTTGTCCTAGGGATCCTGATGTTGTCCCAACTGAACTGGTGGTCTTCCTTGTCTGTATGTATGGAGACGAGTGAGTATTGGTCGTGTCTTTTTGTTGCTAGTTGGTGTTCATGTATTCTCGTAGCCAGCTTTCTTCCTGTCTGTCCAATGTAATGTTTGTCACAGTCCTTGCATAGAATCTTGTATATTACATTGGTTCTGTCCAAAGTGGGTAAGGGATCTTTCAATCTTGTTAGCAGTTGGCGTAGGGTTGGTGTAGGTTTGCGTGTCACTCTGATGCCCAGTGACTGTAGCTGTCTAGTGGTCAGTTCAGACAGGCATCGTTGGACCCAGCTGTTAAACTATTCAAACGATCCACAACACATTGCAGCAACCCAGAACTACACCAAAATGAAGAATACCTCCACCAAGTATTTAGAGACAGATACCCGAACAGCAATGTCCGACGATGCCTGTCACACAAACAACAACAGGAAGATATAGTATATCCCGACACACTTGTCACGTAACCATACATCAAAAACATATCTGAACTAATCACAAGACTCCTACAGCCACTGGGTATTGGGGTGGCACATAAACCAAAATCACCCCTATGCCAACTGCTAGCAAGAACCAAAGACCATTTACCCACTAACATAATATACAAGATGCTATGCAAGGACTGTGACAAACATTACATTGGACAGACAGGGAGAAAGCTGGCTATGAGAATACATGAACACCAACTAGCAACAAAAAGACACGACCAATACTCATTTGTCTCCACACATACAGACAAGAAGGACCACCAGTTCGGTTGGGACAACGTCAGGATCCTAGGACAAGCCAAGCAGAGAGAGGCACGGGAATTCCTGGGGGCCTGGTTCTCCACCAAGGCGGCCATCAATTTAAATACACAGAATTAGACCCTATATACACACCATTGCAAAGGAAAGCCAGAAATGAGGTAACCAACTCCAACGGACCCCAGAGTTTAAATAGCAAGTGAGAAAATACAACAACTTCATTCAGCTTCATTGGAGGCTGCACTGATGATGTTACCCAGCAGGGTAATGAAATGTCTGCAAACTAATGAGCCAGCTCGGCAGGCGAATCAACCATAGCATCCACAACCCGAGCTACAAATCTATCAAGAATATCAGGTTTCATTTAGTTGATGTGTTATAGAGAGTGGACTGAAAAGTGTAGTTGAGGTCAGCTATGATAGTGTCAAATAGTGCAGCAGGTTCAAGGGAGCTGAATTGCCTACACCTGCTCCTAGTTCTTATGTTCTTCTAGCTTCAATGTTGCAAATAATTTGCAAATATCTTTTGGAAGGATGTTTTTAACTGCACCATAGACTTGTACAATTATCTTTACTGCTACTGAAATAGTCACTTTCAAAGATTGTTATAGAATAAGCAAATCTAAAATTATACAGGATCTAAAAAGCCATATTTATTAAGTTTGTGAACATTCCTACAGTTTTGCTGGGGTAAATGGAGGTTGGAAACTGGTTTTACACCTCTAGGCCATGGCCTAGAGGTATTATCACTAGACTGTTAATCCAGAGACCAGGTAATGTTCTGAGAACATAGATTCAGATGGTGGAATTTAAATTCAATAAACAAAATCTGGAATTAGGAGTCTAATGGCGACCATGGAGCTATTGACAATTTTTGGAAAAAAATCTGGTTTACTAATCGCCTTTAGGGAAGGAAACTGCCATCCTTACCTGGTCTGGACTACATACGACTCCAGACCCACACTAATATGGTTGACTCTTAACTGCTCTCAGGATGGGCAATAAATGACACGCGTGATGCCCTCATCACATGAACGAATTTTTTAAAGATTGCTTTCTGGATGTCACAAATAGACTGAAAATTGGAAACATTCTTCAACATGATAACATTAAAATATATTTTTCAAGACAGTATTTCCTAATCCTTGCTGGTTATGTTGTTAAAGGTACTTTGGAATGAGGCAGAGATTTACCAGGTCCAATTCTTGATCTCTGTTCTCGGTTTCAGTTATCTGATCTTATCTCGATAATGGTATCGTATGTTAATCACCTTCAGTATCCTCGAACTAGGGAGGTGACAGATGTTAGCTACTGATCTCCTCCTGATTACTGACCTGGCTGAAAAACACACTTCTGGATCACTAAGACAGGATAAGCTGAAAGGAAATTAATAAATGCACAAAACTGATCCATGTACGGAACCAATACTCCAACAACCAATGCTGATCACATATGTAAAATGTCATAATGATGTTAGATCATACGGGGCTGAACCTGATGGAATAATGTACTAGGGAAGGCCTGATCTACCAGATTTATGTATATAGCATATAGACAATAAATATAAAATTTCCACTAGCTTGTGTTCAGACCTTGTAAGATTCAAACTTCTTGAAGCTCCTAATGACATTTCTATATGGTGACAAACATAGAAAATGACAAGCAACAACAAGAAAGCCTGAAATTCAGCAGCATCGGAGGTCAGTGAGTGAAGGACTTCAGAACCAGCCCAGCAATTGATCTGCAATGGGGAAAGCCAGGAGAGTAGCTACCAGACTATATATACGCATATAAATTGGCAATATCACTCCCTTTTTGAATTAAGATTTGTTGTGTTCTCTAGAAGTGTAGGGCAAGGAAAGGAATCAGTCAAACCCTTCTAACAATATTACAAAAATGTAATAAATGCTAACACTTTGCACTAGCCTTATGTTCAGCCCCTACTGGACCCTAGCTCCTAGAAGCACCAACAAATGTTCCTCCCATTAACGTAGGCATACATCTCACTTAAGATAAAGAAATCATCATTTTTTTTCTGAAGGTTGATTTACATTTTTAACTAAAATGATGTTTTGGGTTGTGCCATTTGGTGTGTTTGAGATTATTAAAAGTTTTAAATTATATTACTGTGTGTCAGAGAAAAATGGGTAAACTTTTGTTTTGATGTAATTATGTCGAACACAACTGAAAAATGAAGAACCTACTCAGCATAACACGTACTCCATCACGTTGTATTGGCTCAATGCTTTATAATTGAAGAAGGGTCCCGACCCAAAACATCATCTTTCCTACTCCTCTGATGCTGCCTGGCCTGCTATGTTCCTCCAGCTCCACACTGTTTTATCTACTGTTGCTACTTGTCATCTTCTGCAGCCATTTTTCTTCAATAAGTTACATTAGGAGTTCGTACTAAAGAGTACTGTCTCTTCACCCAATTTCACAAAGCACATCCAGGATGAATATAAGTTGGCAAATTATGCCCAGGATACTTACTTATTATACTGTTTGAACTTCTTCAATCTATTTCATATTGATTTTTTCCAATTCTGGAACCATTCTTATAAATCATTTCTGCACTCTCTTCAATGCATTCACATCCTTCTTATAATGTGGCGCCCAGAACTGAACAAATAGCTGAGGTCTAAAAATCTCAAGAAGCACCATAAAACAAAATTTTTAACCTGGTGAGTAGAGTTTTCAGAACAGGTGTTGAATTCACCTGAAATTTCCTCGGGTCAGATACAAAATCGTAATATAAAGATGTATTTTACCACTTTGTAGTTACACAGCATGAACTAAGCTGGAAAAGACTTGAGTAATTGTAAAGCATTGAGCCAATACAACGTGGTGGAGTACGTGCTGTACTGAGTAGGTTCTTCATTTTTCAGTTGAGTCTGACATAACTATATCAAAACAAAAGTTTACCCATTTTTATCTGACGTAAGGTAATATAATTTAAAACTTATAATAAGGCCATTATGCATCTCATACACACCAAATGGCACAATCCAAAACATCATTTTAGTTAAAAATGTAAAACAACCTTTATAAGAAATGATAGATAAGCTGTTATTTCATAATAGGTTCTTCTAACTAAAGGCCAGAAATATACAAGTGTCCTGTGATTGACTGCTAGAAGTAGCTATAATTACATAATTTGCTCATTTATACTTCAAAAAACAATGTCATGCTGGGTTAGTGGAAGATCACAACTGCTTTCTACCTTTAGATTATCTTTGACCAATGAGAGATGTGTTAGGTTTTCAAATGCAAGAAGCCCAGGTCAAAACAAAAAACTGCTGAATTGGTTACTGGCAGCATGAACAAAGAACTACTTAGAACACCTTTTACTTAAAAACCATGCTGTTAATGGCAACCCTGTAAATAAAAACAAAAGCAATTGGTGTCCTTGGTAACCAACAACCTCCTTGTGCAGTTTCTGAGATATTCTATCTGCTAGATGCCAGTGGTGGTAATAATAAAACAATTACTGCCAGCAACACATGGGTATTATTGCTAAGCTGACTTCTCGGTTTGTCTGCTAAGAATTTCATCAAAATCAAAGAACCCTGAATGTTAAATTATGAAAGCCTCAAGCACAATTTTGACCTGTCTCTCAACGTGCAAGATTAACTTGTGTGACAATTGATTTGCAGTCAAATTACTTCATTTGCTGAATCCATCCCATTGTATAAGTTCTGACAGAAAATTAGCAGTAGTTACAAAAGGTATGCGACTTGCAAAATACACTTCCTATTATTTTACGGAATTATTTTAATATTCCACAAGTAGGTTACACTTGCACTGAGCTCTACACACTATCACATATTTCATTGTAATAAAAGAAAAGGATAACACTGGAGGCAATTTTGTAAGTAAGAAGCAGAGATCAAAGGAATCATCAGAGGCAGACTTTGAAGAGCGTTCTAAAACAGGAAGAGTTCTAACAAGCCAGATTGCTTTGTGAGAGAATTCTATGGACAGAAACAGAAAGACTGAGACATTTGCCTCCAATAGAGGAAGGAGTAATGAGGTCTAATGAACATTAGACTGCAGCGTCACAAGGGAAACCATGGTGGAGGGTAATAGAACAATCAATAATGTAGTCGATGGCAAAAAGGTTAAGTAGGGCAGGAATCAACTCAAGCGTTTGCAATTCTTAAACATTACAATTAAGTGAGCATTTCAAGTAGAATCTCCTTTTTGGACATTGCATAGGAAACTTTCCTTCAGTTAGCAATTGAGATAATTTTAAAGTTCAATCTTAACCATATTCTGTAATTTAAAAAGAAGAATAAGAACGTGGAACATTTAAATTAGCATGTTAGTACCAAAAGTAGCTAAATGCGGCCTATCCTAGTTAATAATATAACAAAAATAACTATAAGATGCAAAACCTGAGGTTTTGAGGAGCTCAACTGGCTGCAGCAAAATATGTTACTAATCGAAAATGATGATTACGACATCAAAATTATGGTCAAATGTATACTGGCCCAGTGGGAAATGAACAACTAAGAATAATGTTGCTCGGAGGAGGAGTGACTACGAATAGGATGACTGAGTAATGGTCAGTGAACAAATCAAATTCTGCTTTTATAGCTTGGGTCTCTGGGATTTTTAGCCAGTTTTTGAGGCGGAATTCTGCAATTCATTTTTTTCCCCCAAGTGAAAAACATTAACTACATGCTTTAGGCATTAATATTTTCGTAATAAGTATGTTGTCCCATGAAAACATTTACATAACGTGTTGAATTTTAGACAGATGGTATACATCAACTTAAAAAGATGCCTGTCTCATCGTCACATAAAGCAAACATTTGTTTCTTTTTTACTATTCACTACTGGAATGTGTTAGATTTCAATTGTGCAAGATCACAGAAATAAGTTTGCTACAGAAAGTCCATCAGCCTTAATTTTCTTCTGGAATACCATCCTTGCCATCTTCCCACTACAGCATCTGCTTTCTAAATGGTGCCAGTGTCCTGAATAACCCACAGTTGCTGGCAATGTATTTGAGCAGTTATCAACCTCTGAATAAGTTTCTACCATCGTGTGCCCTGCTGCCCAAACATATCTAAAAATATTGGTTCAGGTTTATTTTCACTATTCAGTTAAGTATTAATATACCTTTATTTACATTGCTTACAAGAGACATCTTCCTGAGGTTGAAAACAAGATTTTGTTTATCACGGTTTTCCTCATAACCTATTTCCTTTAAGACCATAGATCTGGCTTATTGCTTTGTTCTGAACTGCCAGGGAGACCTGGATGTTTTTGTAATACCTTGGTGACCAGAACTATATACAACATTCCTATTGTAATGCAACAAGGGCAATCTTAGAGTTACCTGTAGGTATTTGAACTGAAATCATTTGACAACATGAAACAACATACTTTACTTATTGTTGAACATAAGTGAAAGAGACAAGAACCTAAAGACAGTCGCCAGCATGAAAAGAGGGAAGAGGTAGGAACACCTTGTCTTTCTGAAACAGTATGAAAAAGTGCAGTGGCAGCAGTTTCAGAAAGACATTGAGAGAGAGTAGGGACACCAGCTTTTCAAATCGTCTGAGCACACAGTCAGCAGTTTCATATAGAGATGAGTGGACCTATGTGAGAAGGACAGCAGCAGCACAAGATAAAAACCAGCTGTAAAGAGCCCCTTCGACTTGATTCTACCTGTCACAGCCAATTTGCAGTGCCAAAGGAAACCAGGTGAACGATTGGGGGTATTTCAACATTTCTCTTTTGATTGGTCAAGTGGTTTAACGCAGGAGACATTATTGGAACGAAAGAGTACAGTTAATAAATCTTTTTAAAAAATATTTCACATCCAATGTAATTAGATAGAGATGACTGGGCCAGTGATTTGTTGCAATAGTAGTATGTGGGAAATAGTTGATGCAAGCATGATCTACAATGACCTCATCTGCAGCAAGTGCTGGCTGCACAATGAACTTTGTCTCAGAACTGATGAGCTTGGTGCTGGATCCACTTTTGTTTGTCATTTATATAAATGATTTATATAAAAATGTAGAAGGCATAGTTAGTAAATTTGCAGAAGACACCAAAATTGATGGTGACAATGAAAAAGGACATCTAAGATTACAAAGAGATCTTGATCAATTGGATCAATAGGCTGAGGAGTGGCAGATGGAGTTTAATTTGAATAAATATGAGGTATGGCATTTTCGTTAAAAAAATAAGGACAGGACTTATACAATTAAAAGTAGGGCCTTGGGCAGTGCTGTAGAATGGAGAGACCTAGGGGCTCATGAAGTTTGTGTCACACGTAGACAGGGTGGTTAAGAAGGCATTTAGCACACTTGCCTTCATTGCTCATCCTTTGAGTATAGCAGTTGGGACATCACGTTGAGGTTGCACAGGACATTGGTGAGGCTTCTTCTAGGGTACCATGTCCAGTTCTCATCATCCTGTTGTAGGAAGGATATTATTAAGCTGGAGAGTGTTCAGTAGAGATTTACCAGGATGTTGCTGGGAATGGAGGGTTTGAGTTATAAGGAGAGGCTGGATAGGCTGTGGCTTTTTTCACTGGAAAGGTGGTGGTTGAGGACTGACCATCTAGAAGTTTATAAAATCATGAGTCGCGTAGATAAGGCGAATGTCAGGTGTCTTTTCCCTAGGGCTGGTGATTTCAAGACTACGGGGCATATTTTTAAGGTGAGAGGAAAAAGATTTAAAAAGGCATGTCAGGCAACTTTTTTTTTTTTAAACAGAGTAGTTTGTACCTGGAATGAACCTCCAAAGGAAGTGGTGGATACTGTACAGCTACAATGTTTAAAAGACATTTGGATAAGTATATGAATAAGAAATGTTTGGGCCAAACGCAGGCAGGTGGGACTAATTTAGTTTGGGATTATGGTAAGCATGGGCTGGTTGGACCAAAGAGTCCTTTTCCCTACCGTATGACACTATGACTGCGACACACCGGGAAAGGGGAGACTGTTACTGAGGCAGTCACACCCTAAAATAACTCCACAAAGGCCGGTATCAAGTCACCAAGTCACCCTTTATTTACACATGAACCCTTTACTTTAGTACTGCCTCATTCAGAGTTTCTTTGACACTCACCCTTTTTACATGGTGGCCAGAGCCTCCCGATTAGACCAGATTAACAGTCCCAATCTGGTAACTCATTCTGGCTGACCTCATTACAGTTACTACATCCCTGTCCCTCTGAGTCCGCTGACATAGGCCGGTCTTTTATTTTGGAGGTAGGAAGACCTTGCCTTTCTGAAACAGTATGAGAAAGTGCAGCGACAGCAGTTTCAGAAAGAGCATGAGAGAGAGCAGGTACACCAGCTTTTCAAATCGTCCGAGCACACAATCAGCAGTTTCATATAGAGATGAGTGGACCTATGTGAGAAGGATAGCAGCACTGATCTCATAACAGTTACTACATCCCTGTCCCTCTGAGTCCGCTGACATAGGCCGGTCTTTTATCTTGGAGAGCCACCTGATGCGTTTTAACTCAGCACCTGATACGCGTGGTGCATAACACGTGGAGCTCGCCTCTTGCGTCAGGAGCACCTGGATAGAATTGCACTCTCCTCTTCCAGCGGTAAAGGTGTCAAAGCAGCTACATCCATCATGTCCACCTCTGATTTTGAGGACTCAACAGCACTTGACAGAGAGGGTGAATCCACAGGTTCTGGCAGCATTTCTGACTGTTCCAAGGGGCAGGCACTTTTTGCTCCTGCAGTGTTTGCAAATTTGTGGCATTCATGTGGTCCATGTGCTTGTTGAAGACTGTCACACTTACCCAAACTTTATATGCCACTGGTCCGGACTTCGTGCTGACCATACCTCTTACCCATGCAAGGCCATTCCGTGATTCTTATACCAAACATTGCCCTGGTATCAAACTGCCTCTCTCGCTTGCTAGGGTCTTATGTCCAGCATTGGAGTTCCTGATGCCATTTCACCCTTCCCCACAGGTGTGGAAAAATCAGGCTTAATGTGATGTGGAGTATTCTACCCATTACCAGCTCTGCTGATGCTATCTCAATAGTTGCATTTGGGTGGTCCTACAATCATATAAGAACCGTGACAGCTTGGTCTCTTGCGAGGTTGTAGGCTGTTTCTTCAAGCCTCCCTTCAAAGTTTGAACAGCTCTTTCTGTAAGCCCATTGGATGACAGAGTTGTCCTTATTTCAAATCCCATTTGAGTGAAGAAATAACCAAATTCCCTGCTGGTAAATGAAGGTCTGTTATGACCAACTCTTCTGGGACTCCATATGTTGAAAAAGATCCGTGTAATTTCTCTATCATCTTCACTGTGTTTGACAAATGGACCCTATTCACGTCCAACCACTTTGAGTGGGCACATACAATGACTAAGAACATTGAATCCATGAAAGGATCTGCATAGTCAACATGTAACCGAGTTCAAAGTTTACCCGGTCATTCCCACAGATGTGGGGAGCTGCTGGTGGTAATTTTTATCCTTGCTGACACTCTGGGCACCGCCCCGCCAACGCAGTTTTATCTGCACCCAAGCGTGGCCACCAGACATTTCATTTTTATTTGGAGATCCCTGGATGACCTGAGGAGTTCAACCAGTATTTGACAGTGACCTTTGCTGGGGACAATCACTCTTGCTCCCCACAACAGTGTGCTGCCCTCTACCATGAGCTGGTCTGTCTGGGTCCAAAAAAGCTTCAATTCTAGTTGTGATGGCCCTTTAGCTCCTCACATCAATACCAGTTGTTTCAATTTTAAAAGAACTGAATCTTTCTGTGTCCAGAGTCTGATATTGTCCACTGTGACTGGGAGCATGTCCAGAAAAGTTAATATTTTTACAGACTCTGGGGTTACCACTAGTTGGAGGCTAAAGAAAGGTGTCTCAAGCATCTGTATTTGCTAAGCAGCCTCCTGGACTGTGTTCTAACTTGTAATTATAAGCACTTAGTATTAGAGCCCATCAACGAATGTGGCCTGAAGCAATGGGCAGTCCTGCTTTTCCTCTAAACAGACCATATGGATTTGTGACCTGACAGCATCATACACTTTTGTCCATAAAGACATTGGTGGAACTTCCTGACTACAAGCTAGGGCTTGTCAATGTGACTATTTCCGAGGCTGACCCTTTTTTTAAGGAGTTGATGCAAAGGTTCCAAGATGGATGCCAGATTATGTATGAACTTTCCACACTTTCCCCTTCTCATGTCTCCACCTTCCTTTGGAAAAACACCTTAGCACAATATTTCCAAGTTGTCTTAAGTGTTCCTTATTAGTTTTCCCTGTTATTAGGATGTCATCTACGTAAATGGCAACTGGAGGTAGACCTTGAGAACCCAGATGACAGTCTTGTGCATTGTACAAGCCCTTATGGATATTAACTGTAGCAAACTTCTGGTATTCCGGATCTGAACGCAACTGCAAGTAAGTGTGGCTCATATGTAGCTTCATGAAGGACAGCAGCACCCAGCCAGCTTTGTGTATAAATCCTCTATCCAAGGGATTGGGTATTTATCCAGCCGTGCCAAGCAGTTTGCTGTTTGTTTAAAATCCCCACAAAGGTAAACTGGCCTGCTGGCCTTCACAATCGGTACAATCGGTGGGGTTCATTCTGTGAATTGGACTGATTTGATGATTCCTTCGCTTTCCAGCCTTCTGATTTCTGCCTTTCCTTCTATCCATAATGCAAATGGCACTGGGTGAGCCTTGCAGAATCACGGAATTGCTTCCTGCTAAACATGCAAAGTGGCCTTGGCTGCTCTGATGGTCCCTGGACCTTCCTGGAGGACTTCTGGGTATTTAATTAGGACTTCACTTTGGCAACTCCACAGGCTGTCAGGTGAATTACCCACTGCTTCTCGTCTGCCACAATCTTGTTTGCCCGGAAAAAAATAATACATTCTTTACACATACTGGACCCAGTCCTTGACGGCAGGGTCGAACAAATCGAACAAAGCAAAGGCATGCTGTAAGAAATGCTTACCCCAACTCAAAGACAACTGTTACAAGTGAGTTTCTTCAGGAACGCGCTTTACTCTTATTGCCACTGACATAACTTCATAGAGGCTAGTATCCCATCACCAAGTCATCCTTTATTTACACATGAACTGTCCTTGATTTTGGTAGTGCCTCATTCAGAAGCAGGTACCAGGGTGTCAGTATCTCTGACACTCACCCTTTTTATATGTCAGCCAGAGCTCCCTGATCAGACCAGATTAACAAACTCAAATCTGGGGACTCATTCAACGAGGGCGGCACAGTGGCTCAGTGGTTAGCAGTGCTGCCTCACAGCCCCGCGACCCAGGTTTGATTCCACCCTTGGGTGACTGTCTGTGTGGAGTTTGCACATTCTCCCCATGTTTGCGTAGGTTTCCTCCAGGTGCTCCGGTTTCGTCCCACAGTCCAAAGATGCGCAGGCTAGCTAAATTGCCCGTAGTGTTCAGGGATGTGTAGATTAGGTGGGTTACAGGGGGATGGATCTGGGTGGGATGCTCTGAGAGTCGGTGTCGATTTGTTGGGCTGAAGGGCCTGTTTCCACACTGTAGGGATTCAAAAAAAAAAAGGTCCAGCTGGCTGAATTTGTTACAATCACTACACGTTCCTTAGCTTAAAATACATCAAATACATCAGAGTCAATGGAGCGGTGATGAGAGTATGGAGATCCAGACGTAGCTTCAGAAAGGCTCAGCCATGCATTCATTCAAAAGGTATGAGGTCTTGCTTCTGGTATAGACAAAAGCACAAACTGCAGGGAGGATGAATGAACTGACCAATGTTGTGGTCTAGAGTGCAATTCTAGCTGGGGGAGTAATGAAAAATGTAGTAGTATAAAAGGACAGGTACTGATCTCTTTAGCGAAGACACAGAGCCCTAAAAGCTCTGTTGCTTACTTGACACCATCATTGTTTTGTGAGCTGGGGAAAAACTTGGAGTGGTAAGTGAAAGATCCAGTTTTTGAGGTCCATATAGGTAGCAACAACACTGGTAGGACAAGAAAGAGATTTGGCTGAGGGACTACCAGAGCTTGTGGCTTATTAAAATGCAAAATCACAAAGATTATAACCTCTAAATTACCACATGAGCCATGTGCAAGTTTTCAAAAAGAATTAAAATAACAAACGTAAATGCATGGCACAAAGATTGGAGTAGGAAAAATGGATTCCAAATCATGTGGCACTGGCACCAGTACTGGGGAACTGACAGTTGTTCCATTGGGACAGACTTCATGCGAATTGTATTGGGACCAGGGTTCTATTTTGGCTTATGGATAGGGCTTTAAAACAATTGGTAGAGGGAGGCTTTAATTGAAGAAGAGCTTAAAAAAAAGAGAGCAGAGATGCAGGGTAGTTAAGAGGTGAATGATAATCAAGGTGTGACAGGAAGGGGTAGAAAATATACGCAGAAGAATGCAGCAAAAATTAGAATCAAAGTAATAATGGGTAACAGGTCAAAGCTTAAGATTCCTTAACTGAATGACTGCAGCATTTATAAAACAGTAAATGAGTTGATGGCATATGTAGACATATTAACATGTCCTCATTGCTTTTATAGACATGTATTTGCAGGGGACCAAGGCTGCAAACTTATTATTCAAAGGTATTCAATGATCTAGATGAATACACAAAACGAAAAACAGAGGTGGGGTTGCTTTGTTGATAAAAGATTGTATCAATGCAGTGGCAAGTAGTGATATAGATGCAACAAAACATGATGTGGAATCAGTGTGGGTGAAAATAAAGAATACAAGGGAAAGAAGTCATAAATGGGAGATGTCTCTCGCCCCCTAAGAGTTGTCTCACTGTAGGACAAAGTATACACCAAAGAATAATAGAGGCATGTAGAAGGGCACTATAACTGTCGGGGTGATTTTAATCTGCATATTGACTGGACAAATCAAAAGGTAAAGATAAAATGGAAGGCAAATTTATTGAGTGCATCAGGATTCTTTCCGACAGCAGTTTTGAAAACCTTTGTTCTGTTCACTTTAAGTCTAGTATATCCTTCCTTAGGCAAGGAGGCCCAACACTATACATTGTACCTTGGGTGAGGCCTCACCAAAACCAGATGAAACAGTCACCAGAATGGGTGTTACTGCTGGTAGTTGGTTCGGAATTCTCCAGAAACTGAAGGAAGTGCCTTTAGATGAATAGCAAATCAAGCAAACTTCTTGGAAGCTGGGAGTGACCGCTAGAAAAACTCAACTCTGTTGAGACTATGCTGTTAAGTTTATCGGTGTAGAGTGGGGTTATAGGTTAGGTTAAGATATTAATAAAATTTATTTCCTCTGGTTCATTGTATTTGTTGCTTACTAAGTAATGTTTTACTAACATTGACTGTAGTTTGTTTATTACAAATGTTAAAACTTTACATTGGTCACCAGGAATTTATAACTCTAATTTAAAGTTCAAATTCAAATTCTAACTCCAATTCAAATCCAATATCCTTTTCCATTCAAAAACTACGTCAGGTGACCTTTCTGTGAAAGTGTTGCAGACTTGGCATCTCCACTCAAGTAGCTTGGTCCTTGTAAATGCAATATTGTTGCTGCTGCAGCCAGTCTTTTGCTCAACAAAGTGGGTTTTTCAAACAATTCAAAATACGTATGTGCATATTTACATGACATAGGATGACATATCAGACTTCAAACTGGCTTTTCTATTTATTTTACATAAAGACCATATCTTTATATTTTCTATATTTTTGATGGCAGACTGAAATGGGAAAATAACTGCTTTTTAAATAAATAAGGATTACCAAAGGATTGATGCACTTTTTAAAAGTTAGTAACCTGACACTCATTCTAAATACTGTTGGCAGCTGCCTGTTCAAGCAGTAAGGGAAATCTAATTTGCAGACGTGCTGAAGCCAAGTGGTGTATATGAATGAAGCTTTGGCTAGCAACAAGATCTGTGAACTAATGATCAGTTATCAATGACAAAGGTCGTTTGCCTGCCAACAACTATGTCATTGGCTCCCAGGTAGCTGTACAGCTTGGGGTATGAATATTGTGTTAAAAACCGCTGTACCTTGAGAAGATAGGGAACTGGTTTTGCTCTGCAGTAAAAAGCATCTCAAGTCTGAACATAGCTAATTTATTTCCCCAATCCAGTTTCTGTAAGCTATGTCTCCCAATTTCACTTTTAAGTCAAAGACCTTTCTAAGTGGGAACCAGTCACCCTGCACTTCTTGTAAACAACAAAGTATCTGGAGAAAGCAGACAGAGAAGAAGCATTCTAATCAGCATAAGGATCATCTCAGTAAACACTGGATAGGGTCCAAAGAACTGCCTTCCCAATCCTTTACTCTGTCCATGACACCCATGTGTTTTTTCTCAGCTATGCCTCCGTCTGTACAGTACAGGTTTGTAAAGGGCTTTATCCAGTAGAGTTATATGTCAATGGTTCATAAATGGTTATCTGTAGCTAGAATCTATTTATTTGCAATAAATAGGCATTCTTGTCAAATGCGGAAACATGGTCTGTGCTTTTGTGACCACTCTAGGAATAGTGAGACTTGATATTCAGCATGTTATCCAATGATGCATAATACTTACATTTCACATTTTAATCTACAACCTAAATTACATTGAAATATCAACTTATACCATGAAACAAGGTGAATATGACAGACTGCTTTTATTGAAAGATGTAAATATAAATGTAAATAATGTAAACCCATTAAACATGTTTGCCAGACTATTACTTCTGTCAACCAACAAACTGACAAATACAAGATTAAAGTTGTCACGGTGCTAATGTCTTCAGATCAGTTTAAACAGACATTAATTAATCATAATCTTGAAAAAGTAGCCTAGCATAACAGTATTAACATCTAAACTTTTCACATTGTTTTTATGTATATTGTCTAGACATTTGCATGGATAGTAGCTCCTAAATCAGTGCACTTTGGAATTATTACAATCTGCACCCTGCGTTCGAATTGCCTATCATTTTATAAGTGCTTAACCTTGTGTACAAAGCCGGGTTCTGGAACAGAAAAAAAAATCTGTTATTCGCTTTATATTAGGGCTTGTGAGTTCTGTTCATAAAGGGAAATGAAATAGGTGAAGGTGAACAGAATGAGATAGTATGGTGAGGAAGAAGTTTCAAACTGATCACAAAGTTTAATTATGAATAGATAAATCACTGATTTATTGGAACAACTGGGCTAGGGTTTTCAGGATCAGTAAAGTACCTTTCAACTTTCTTCACTACAGTCTTGGAACAAACGTGGGATTGCGATAGTAGGTTAGTTCCATTTACCAATTCCAGCCTCTGATACTAAAATCCTGCACTAAGTAGCAACAGACTGATACGGAGTGGATTATTCCAGAATTTTATGCCAGTTTTGGTCCACAAAAGTGACCCAGAATCATGATCATGACGTAAATCAATGTAATTTGGAGATGACACCAAGCAAAATAGTTTTCCAGATCATGTTGAATAAACAATGAAGGACTATCTATTTTATAGATCTAGTATTACGCAAAGAGAAAAGATTAATTACAAAGGCATAATTGTCATGGTGCATTAGGTGGCTGTTTAGCCTCTCCACTAACATTCCAAATGAGAATAATGACTTAGTGCCATTTTCCTGCATTTTCCCCATAACTGTGAACTTTATTTCTATTCAAATAATCATCGATTGTCTCTTTGAATGTCTCAGTTGAACATCCCCCTCTACACTTTCAAGCAGTGCATTTATAACTACTTGCTGCACAAAAAATGCTTTTTTCTCACTTCCTTTGCAAATCAGTTTAAATCTGTGCCCTCTTGTTCTTGATGCCTTTCAGTGTGTCAACAGTTTATCCCTATCTTCTCCATCTAGGCTGCTTTCTCCTTTGCAAGCAAATCAGTACACATCTGCAAGCTTCCCTCAGAACTGAAATTTCTCAGCCTTGGAACCATTCTCATAACCCTCTTCTGCACTCTCTCCAACACATTCACATCCTTCCTGAAATCTGGTGCCTACAACTGTCCAAGAAGACATCCAGAGATTGTTATCCTTGAGGTTCTATTCCTTAATTTGGTGCCTAGCTTCTCAAACTGGTTATAGACACCTTGTTCCTAGTTCTACCTGTCATTAGTACCTGCATGAGTCACAACAACTGGATCCTCCCTCTCCCTCTGCAAGTTCTTCTCCAGCCCAGGACAGATATTCTGAACCCTGGCATCTGGGCAGATAACACAGCCATCTGGACACTCTCTCTCTCTCTCTCTCTCTCTCTTTGCCACAGTGAACAGAGTCAATCTGTCTCTTACTACAATTAGATTCATTTTGGCTCATCCATTCATCCACTCCATCCACTTTTCTTTTCATTTCTTTTCTTTTTTATTCCCCTCTCCTTGTATTTTTTTTCTCTTCTATTTTATTTTACTTACCCCTTGGTGAAGAGCTCCGTCACAGCAACGGCATGGGTGACAACCAGTGGGACCAGGAACGCGGACTCCAGTAGGCCCAGGATTGAGTAAGCCCAGCAGAGCATTCTCTTGGCTGTGGTGTTGGAAGTGAGTTCGGGTTCTCGTTGACTTCCGTATTATCAGTGTGGTCCCAGCATTGACTCATCACTGCTGAGGAGGCGAGTTTGAGTCCCCAGCAGCTTCGGTGTCCAGCGTAGATTCATGGAGGCAGTGGCAGAGGCAAATTTGGGCCCAGTATGACACCCAGCAGCATCAGCAGCGGCTGTATCAGCAAGGTAGGCCTGAAGCAGACTCATGACATTAATGGAATTGAGTTTGGGCCAGTACGATAATCTGGTATTAGCGAGGTCCAGCATGGAAAAATGGTGGTGAGGGCATCAGTGACGGCAAGACAGCGCAGAAGAGTGGCGACTTTCATTGCAAAGGGGATTTATACCTGGGCAGCAGGCCCATGACAGAGCACTTATTTCTTCATTTTTCTGCCTTTATATTCTATGCTTTCATTTATTTTTCTGTTTTAAAATGGCGCTGAAGAGTAGCAACGCTGCACACATTTTTCACTGTATTTTGGAACAAGATACACGTGACAATAACTGTATCATCAAATGATCAAACCAATTAACAGATACACACTCCAGATAAAACAGCATCTTCCAAGCCTTCCAAGAAATAATACATTCAAGTTTTGTATCATGCGCCCTGTACATAAAAATCAAGAAAAGCAAGGCTCCCAATACCAGCTCCAAGACAAACCTTCCTCCAGGCAAAAATATCCAATAACAATGACTTTCTGCTTCTTATCTGAGTAAATTGTGTATCCATATTGCGACTGCCCCTTTCATTGCATGATCCCTAACTTTGCTCACAGGTCTACTGTGTGGAATGATATCAACAACTTTTGGAAAAGAAACACAACACATCAATGACACTATGCTCATTAACACTCTTGTATCACATCTTAAATCTCCAGTCAATTAGTTTATCACCATTTCAGAAAAATCCATAATGACTTTTCTTAATGAACATACATTTGTCCATGTGAATACTAATTCTATGATGAATTATTGTTTCTAGTTGTTTTCCCAACACCAAAGTCAAACCGAAAAGTAAGACTAAAAAATTATAGCCATTGTGTCTTCAATTTCCACTTTCATTCCCTTCAATTAATAACTTTGCAGCAAGACTTCTGAGGAATAGTATCCATTTTATATTAAGTTTGGAAGTGATTTTTTAAGTCTTAATATATTAAATCTAAATAAATTAAACACTTGGGTACAAGAGACAAGTTCTCTGATGGTTTGAATGAAAATAACTAGGTTTCCCAATCATGCATGTGGGTGTGAGAGATAGTAGGAACTGCAGATGCTGGAGAATCCGAGACAACAAGGTGCAGGGCTGGATGAACACAGCAGGCCAAGCAGCATCATAGGAGCAGAGAGGCTGACGTTTCGGGCCTCGACCCTTCATCAGAAAAGCTTTTCTGATGAAGGGTCT
>NC_063347.1:55280474-55335144 GCF_021869965.1 Rhincodon typus | reverse complement strand
GATGCTGCTTGGCCTGCTGTGTTCATCCAGCCCTGCACCTTGTTGTCATGCATGTGGGTGTGACTGGTTAGGCCAGCATTTATTTCCCACACCAAATTGTCCTTTAGAAGGTGATGGTGAATGCATTCTTGGAATGCTGCAGTCTTTGGGGTATAAATACACACACAACGCTGTCAGGAAGGAAGTTTTATGATCTAGATCCAGCGTCAACAAAGGGACAGTAATATAATTCAAAATCAGATGGTGTGTGTCTTGAGGGTAACTTGCAGATGTATTTACTACGGAGATAACAAGGTGTAGAGCTGGATGAACACAGTAGCCAAGCAGCATCATAAATGAATAACATAACTAATTCATTAAAAAAAACTTACTACGAATGGCAATACAGATGGTATGTCAAAGCAGCAATATATGGAAACTCAAGGATCTATTGTGATCCAGGACAAACAATTTTTTTTTCCTGAAGAAGGGTCTAGGCCCAAAACGTCAGCTTTCCCGCTCCTCTGATGCTGCTTGGCCTGCTCTATACCTTGTTATCTCAGATGTATTTGCTACCCTTGTCTTTCTTGGTGGTAGAGATCACGATTCAAATATATGATGGTAGGTCTCTGTCTGTACTGTAGGCATTCTAGGATTCTATATGTAGTGGCAAATATTTAAAAGAATGGTTCATTATTTATAAAAATAAAGAACTCCTTTGAAGAATAACACCACATGGGAAAAGTGGCAAACCACAGCTAACATAACATAAAATAGCATATGGCTAAAAGAAGCGATTTATAATTCTACCAAAAAGAATAGTAAGCTTAAGGTTTGGAAAACTTTTAGAATAAAACAAAGAATAATGAGGAAATTAGTAAAGAAAGAAAAATTAAAATGACAGAGTAAACTAGTAGGAGACAAGAGGCTGAAACTCGTGAAAGTTAAAGTGAATGTCTTATAGGCAGCCACAAGGGAAGATCTAATTGTGAAAAGGAAATGACAGACATTAAATAAATACTTTGTAGCCTTCCCAGCAGATATTAAGGAAAGCATTGCTCAGAAGAACAGAGGTGTAGAGTATTTGTTAGAAATTGGAAAATATTGATATCCAAAGGGACCTAGATGCCTTGTTGATCAGTCACTGAAAACTAGTTTGTAGGTGTAGCACGCAATTCTGAAGACAGATGGTATGTTAGCCTTTATCACAAGAAGATTTCAGTACAAAAGTAGTTTTGTTTCAGTTGAATAGAACACTGGTGAGACTGTGTCTGAAGCAGACTGCATCTGTGCAGTCCTGGTCCCCTTTCCAAAAGATGGTTACATTTTCCATAGGGCAACATAGAAGAGTTCCCCAGATTGATTTCTGGGATGGTGATGCAATCTTATGAGGAAAGATTGACAAGACAGGGTTTGTATTCTCTGGACTTTAGAAGCATGACAGGCATCTCATAAAATGTACAAAATGTCTAAAGGTAGACAAAGTAAACGTAAAAAGAATGTTTTCTTCATCTGTGAAGTTTAGAACTAGGTGACAGAGTCTCAGAATGAAAAGGAAGCCATTTAGGACTGAGATGCAGACAAATTTCTTAACTTAGAGTGGTGAATCTTTGAAATTCTCTACCCCTGACAGCTGTGGAAGCTCAGTCATTAAGTCATTCATGACATGAAGGGATATGGGGATAATGTGGGAATATGGTATTAAGGTAGATGATCAGCCATGATCGAGAGAAGTTGGGAAGCCTCAATAGGCTGAATAGCTTGTTCCTGTTCCTATGTTTCAAAGTCGAACCTATTTCCATATAACAAGATTGCACTAATCCCCAGCACGCTAGTACTAGTTGTTACTTTGACCATAGGAACATTAGAACTGGGAGCAAGAATGGGCAATTCAGCCCCTCAAGCCAGCTCTGTTATTTGATATGATCTGCTATGGTTGATCTCATCTTGGTCTCATCTCTACTTTCCTGCCTGCATTCCACAGCCCTTCAACCCATTAATGAGAAGTCTGTCTCATGTCCCAACATCCACCAGTCTCCAGGGTAGTGAATTCCACAATTCGTGCCCTTGAGACAAGTAATTTCTTCTCATCTGTTTTAAATCTGCTACCCCCACCCTAAAAAAAAAACTCTCATTCTGGGTTGTTCCAATTGACAAAACATCCTTTCTGCAAGTACTTTGTCAATACCCTTGCCAATCATCTTAAATACCTCAATTAGATCTCCTTTCATTCTTCTAAACTCCAGAGACTATTGGCCTAAACTGCTCAATCTCTCTTCATGAGAGAAACTCCTCATCTCTGGAATCAATATACTGAACCTCCTCTGAGCTGCCTCCAATACAATTACATCCCTCCTCAAGTAAGGTGTCTAAAATTGTAAGCAATACTCTAGGTGTGGTCTCACAAATATATTGTACAGTTGCAGCAACATTTCCCTATCTTCATAATCCATTCCTTTGGCAATGTCAAGATTCCATTTGTCTTCCATATGATCTGCATACTAGTTTTCTGTGATTCATGCACAAAGACACCCAGAACCCTCTGCACTCTTAAGTTTTCCACCATTCAGATAATAATTACCTTTTCTATTACCCTGGCCAAAATGGATAACCTTACACTTATCCACGTTAAACTTAATTTCCAAAATTTTGGCCCATTCACCTAACCTATGCATATCCAATTATAAATTTCTTAGTTCTTTATTGCAACTTACTTTCACACCTATTTTAATATCAGCAGCAAATTTGGCTGCAGTATTTTTTATCCCTGCATCCGAGTCATTAATATAGATTTGGGATCAGAGGCCTAATCCTGTGATACCTCACTAGTTACATCTTGCCAACCAGACAAAGACCTATTTATTCTGACTCTCCATTTTCTATCAGTTAGCTAACCTTCTATCCAAGCTAATAAATTTACTCGTAACCATATGTGATCTTACCTTGTGCATTAACCTTTTGTGCAATATCTTAACATATGCCTTCATAGAATCCGTACAGTGTGGAAGCAGGCCATTCGGTCCATTGAGTCTACACCCATCCTCCAAAGAGCACCCAGACACACCCCCTGTCACCCTGCATTTCCCATAGCTAACCTACACATCCCTGAACACTATGGGCAATTTAGCATGGCCAATCCATCTAAGCTGCACATCTTTGGACTGTGGGAGGAAACCGGGACACCTGGAGGAAACCCACGCAGACACAGGGAGAGTGTGCAAACTCCACACAGACAGTCGCCCAAGGCTGGAATCGAATCCGGGTCCCTGGCCCTGCGAGTTAGCAGTGTTAACCACGGAGCCACAGGGCCGCCCTTCTTGAAGCCCATATATATTACCTCTGTAGGATCCCAATTATCCACATTGCTTGTTATAACTTCAAAGAGCTCTTGCAAATTAGTCAAACGTGATTGACTTCCCAAAATTTCCAGTTGTTATTTCCTAATAATGGATTCTAACTGTTACTCAATGACACATGTTAAACTGAATGATCTGTAGTTTCCTACTTCCTGCCATTTTTAAAAATTCATTTACAGGATGTGGGCACAGTTGGCTGGGCTAGCATTTATTTCCATCCCTAATTGCGCAGATCCCCGATTGTAAGGCAACACTTTTCACTGTACCTCGGGACACATGGCAGTAATAAATCAAATCAAATCAGAGTGTAGTTAAAAGTCAGCCACATTGCTGTGGGCTTGGAATCACATGTAGGCCAGAACATGTTAGAATGTCAAATTTCACATAGTGTTTCTGACAATCAACACTGGTTGCATGGTCATCATTTTTCTTCACAGATGCTGCCAGACCTACTGAGCTTTTCCAGCAAGTTCTGTTTTTATTCCATCATTAGACCGTTAGTTCCAGATTTTTTAAAAAATTGAATCAGAATTCCAACATCTGCCATGGCAGGATTTGAACCTAGGTCCCAAGAACATTACTGGGGTGTATGGATTAATAGTGTGGCGCTAATACCACTCAGCCACTGCCCTCCTTCCTTTTTGAACTAGAGTATTATATTAGCATTTTTTCCAAACCACTGGAATATTTCCTGCATCGAGGGAATGTTGCAATATTATAACCAGTAATCCAATATCTCTGCTGCCACTTCCTTTAAGACCCTAGGATGGAGGGCATCAGACTCTGCGGACTTGTCTACCTTCAATCCCAATAATTTGCTCAGTACTTTTGCCCTAGTGATGTTGATTGTTCGAAGGTTCTGTTCTATAATCTCTGCATTACTTGCTTTTATTGGGATGGCACTAGTGTCCTCCGCCATGAAAACTGAAGCAAGATATTGATTTAGAGACTCCGCCATTTCTGTATTATCTATTAACTCCCCAGACTTATCCTCCATGGGAATAACATTCACTTTAGCTATTCTCTTCACTTTTATATACTTATGGGAGCTTCCTACATTTTGTGTTAATTTTCTTTCATTATTTTATCTTTGTCATAGCTTTTTTTTTTAGTAACCCTTTGTTGATCTTTAAAAGTTTCCTTTGCACTCAAGTGCCTGCTTGGCGAGATTTTTAAATGGATTAAGACAGCCAATCTATGCAGCCGGTGCAAATGCAATTATCTGGGTGAAATGTAGACTCTGTGGAATTTCAGAATGTAAAGTGTGTGTAATATTTGAATTAAACCTTTCTGCCCCCAGCTGTAGTTAACTTAGAATTAGAATTCCAACTGAGTTTGTGCTCCACATGAGGGTTCTCCCACTCCAATGCCCTCTTCCCATCCTGCCCCTCTTAGCCCTCGATTTCCCACTTCCTCACATGCGCATCAAACCTTTTGTGTCACAATACTCCCTGTCTTGCAGACACATACATTTAGGTTTGAATTTGACAAGAATGAAGCTAGGTTTTACATTTAGGTAAGGTCAAGAGAAAGCAGAATAACTGTCAATCATCAGAACTGTTTGAATAAAAATATAGGTGGATGTTCAAAAGTGACAGGCTTTACTAAAAAAAGGTAAAGTCATCATGATCTATTCATTTGTAGGATGTGCATGTTGTTGGGTGGCCAACATTTCTTGCCCATCTCTAACTGCCCTTGAGAAGGTGGTGGTGAGCTGTGTTCTTGAACCGCCGTAGTCTACCCACTGTGGGTTGACCCACCATGCTATTAGGGAGTGAATTCCAGGATTTTGACCCAGCGACAGTGAAGAAACAGTGATATATTTCCAAGTCAGGATGGTGAGTGGCTTGGAGGGGAGCTGGAAGGTGCTGGTGTTCCCATATGTCTGCTGCCCTTGTCCTTCGAGGTAGAAGTGGTCGTGGGTTTGAAAGGTGCTGTCTAAGGATCTTTGGTGACAGGGTAGATGCTCAAAGTATGTATCCCATTATACAAGAAACTAGAACTGGGGGATGCAGTTTAAAAATAAGGGTTCTCTCATTTAAGGGGGAGATAAAGAACACCAGAGAACAGTGGAGACACGTGCACTGGATATTTTTGAGGCAGAGGTGGACAGACTCAAACTGTATCAAGCATGGCAGGAAGGTAGAGCTGAGGCCACAATGAGATCAATCCTTGCTGAATATTGTACTCTTATTGATAACAGAACAGATTCAAGGGGCTCAATGTCCTATTCCTGATATGTATGTTAATAAAACGACAAGGGCAAAAGACACATGGGTCAATACCGCTTGCAAGCTTTCTACCACTGCCATCCCACCTCCTAAAAGCCAGGCACCACCCTGAGTTGAAATTCCTTCACTGTTATTGGGTCAAATTCATGGAATTGCATCTCCAGCAGCACTGCAGGTATATGCATAGCACATGGACTGCATTAGTTCGATGATAATAGTTCACCACTACTTTCACAACAACAAATAGAGATAGGCAATAAATGATGGACTTGCCAATGATGTCATGTCCAATAAATGTTTTAAAAAAGGGTGAAAAGCATTCACAAAGCTTGTCAGCTCAAAGACAAATAGGAACATAAGAACAAAGGAACATGAGTATGCCATTTGACCTTTCATGCCTGTCCACCATTCAATATGACACAGCCTGAACTTTGTCACCTCAGCTCCACTTTCTTGTATGTCCCCGTAAATTCTTTTGACTCCCTTGTCTAACAAAACTCTCACTCGGCCTTGAATAAATTTAAAAACATGGCCTCCACAACCTGGTAGGAAACAGAATTCCATACTCTAACATAACAAGGTGTACAGCTGGATGAACAGAGCAGGCCAAGCAGCATCAGAGGAGCAGGAAGGCTGATGTTTCGGGCCTGGACCTTTCTTCAGAAATGGGGGAGTGGAAGGGGGACCTGAAATAAATAGGGAGAGAGGGGGAGGTGGATAGAAGATGGATAGAGGAGAAGATAGGTGGAGAGGAGACGAGACTGGTCAAAGAGGCGGGGATGGAGCCAGTAAATGTGAGTGTAGGTAGGGAGGAGAAAGGTCAGTCCAGGGAGCTTGGACAGGTCAAGGGGGCGGGATGAGGTTAGTAGGTAGGAGATGGGGGCGAGGCTTGAGGTGGGAGGAGGGGATAGGTGGGAGGAAGGACAGGTTAGGGAGGCGGGGACGAGCTGGGCTGGTTTTGGGATGCGGTAGGGGGCCAGACGCCAACTATCCGACACCTCCTCCTACCGCCCCCTTGATCATGACCCCACCCCCGACCACCAAACCATCATCTCCCAAGCCATCCACAACCTCATCACTTCAGGTGACCTCCCACCTCATCGTTCCCCAACCCCGCACCGCCCGCTTCTATCTCCTTCCCAAAATCCACAAACCTGACTGCCCTGGTCGACCCATTGTCTCCACCTGCTCCTGCCCCACCGAACTTATCTCCACCTATCTGGACTCCATTTTCTCCCCCTTGGTCCAGGAACTCCCTACCTATGTCCGTGACACCACCCACGCCCTCTACCTCCTCCAGAACTTCCAATTCCCCGGTCCCCAACACCTCATCTTTACCATGGACGCCCAGTCCCTATACACCTGCATTCCCCATACAGATGGTGTAAAGGCCCTCCGCTTCTTCGTGTCCCGCAGGCCCGACCAATCCCCCTCCACTGACACCCTCAGCCGCTTCGCCGAACTCGTCCTCACCTTCAACAACTTCTCTTTCAATTCCTCCCACTTCCTACAGACAAAGGGGGTGGCCATGGGTACCCACATGGGCCCAAGCTATGCCTGCCTCTTTGTAGGTTACGTGGAACAATCCCTCTTCCGTACCTACACTGGCACTAAACCCCACCTCTTCCTCCGTTACATTGATGACTGTATCGGCGCTGCCTCGTGGTCCCACGAGGAGCTCAAACAATTCATCCACTTCACCAACACCTTCCACCCCAACCTTAAGTTCACCTGGACCATCTCTAATACCTCTCTCTCCTTCCTGAACCTCTGTCTCCATCTCCGGCAACCACCTAGAAACCGATATCCATTTCAAGCCCACCGTCTCCCACAGCTACCTAGAATACACCTCCTCCCACCCACCTTCCTGCAAAAATGCCATCCCCTGTTCCCAATTCCTTCACCTCCACCTCATCTGCTCCCAGGATGAGGCATTCCACTCCCGTACATCTCAGATGTCCTCGTTTTTCAAGGACCGCAACTTCTCCCCCTCAGTGGTCGAGAACGCTCTCGACCATGTCTCCCGCATTTTCCGCAACTCATCCCTCACACCCCTTCCCCGCAATAACAACCAAAACAGAATCCCCCTCGTCCTCACGTACCACCCCACCAACCTCCGGATCCAACGCATCATCCTCCGACACTTCCGCCATCTGCAATCTGACCCCGCCACCAAAGACATTTTTCCCTCCCCACCGTTATCTGCTTTCCGGAGGGACCACTCTCTCCGTGACTCCCTTGTCTGCTCCACACTCCCCTCCAGCCCCACGTCACCCGGCACTTTTCCCTGCAGGAAGTGCTACACCTGCCCCTACACCTCCCTGCTCAGCTCCATCCCAGGCCCCAAGAAGACTTTCCACATCAAGCAGATGTTCACCTGCACATCTGCTAATGTGGTATACTGCATCCGCTGTTCCCGTTGTGGCCTCCTCTACATCGGGGAAACCAAGCGGACGCTTGGGGACCGCTTTGCAGAACACCTACACTCGGTTCGCAATAAACAACTGCACCTCCCAGTCGCGAACTATTTCAACATGTCCATCCTGGGCCTCCTGCAGTGCCACAACAATGCTACCCGAAGGTTGCAGGAACACCAACTCATATTCCGCTTGGGAACCCTGCAGCCCAATGATATCAATGTGGACTTCACAAGCTTCAAAGTCTCCCCTCCCTCTACCGCATCCCAAAACCAGCCCAGCTCGTCCCCGCCTCCCTAACCTGTCCTTCCTCCCACCTATCCCCACCTCCCACCTCAAGCCGCACCCCCATCTCCTACCTACTAACCTCATCCCGCCCCCTTGACCTGTCCAAGCTCCCTGGACTGACCTTTCTCCTCCCTACCTACACTCACATTTACTGGCTCCATCCCCGCCTCTTTGACCAGTCTCGTCTCCTCTCCACCTATCTTCTCCTTTATCCATCTTCTATCCGCCTCCCACTCTCTCCCTATTTATTTCTGATCCCCCTTCCCCTCCCCCATTTCTGAAGAAGGGTCCAGGCCCGAAACGTCAGCCCTCCTGCTCCTCTGATGCTGCTTGGCCTGCTGTGTTCATCCAGCTCTACACCTTGTTATCTCAGATTCTCCAGCATCTGCAGTTCCTACTATCTCCATACTCTAACAATCCTTTACAGAGAAAAAAAACTCATCATTTCTTCTTAAAAGGGAGAGCTCTCATTCGTCACCTATATCACATGGTTTCAATTTCCACAAAAGGAAATATCCACCATATGGAGTTCCTTGAAGATTTTATACATTTCAGTAAGATCACCTTTCCTTCTTCTAAACTCCAATGTGTACAGGCCTAAGCTGCTCAACCTCTCCTCATAAGATAAGCCCTTCATCTTAGTAATGAGTTGATGAACTTTCTAAACATGCCACATAAAATGGTGAACTATGAAATATGAAACAATACGACAGTAAACATAAGATAACTTTAAAGTAAATTAGGAATTTAAATCCAGTGGAAAATAATTCTAGTATCTTAGAAAGAATAATCCTTTTGGCTCATCATGCCATTGCTAGTTCTTTGAAGGAACTGTTAATTTGAATTCCTCATCTCAGCTTTATCCTCATAACACTACAATTTATTCCTCTTTAAGGACATGTCCAATTTCCTTTTAAAAGCTTTGGCAGAATGCAATTCTACCAGTCTTTTCAAGCAGTACTAAAAACCTACTGTGTGAAGAAATTTCTCATTTCCTCTCCAGTTCTTTTGTTAATTATTTTAAATCCATGACCACTGGTTACTATATTTACAATCCCAAATGGTTATTAATGTCTTATTTTCTTAATGTAACCCTCAAAGTCTACACAGTGTGACAAAGGTTTTAATACATTACTTTTTGGGAACTTGGATTCTAAAGTAGAACATAGAACAGTACAGCGCAGTACAGGCCCTTCGGCCCACGATGTTGCGCCGAACTTTTACCCGAAACCTAAGGTCTATCTAACCTCCACCGCTACCTTATACTATCATCCATATGCCTTTCTAATAGCTGCTTAAATGCCCCTAATGAGGCCGACTCCACTACCCTCTCCGGTAATGCATTTCACGCCCCTACCACTCTCTGAGTAAAGAACCTACCTCTGACGTCTCCCCGATATCTACCTCCACTCACTTTAAAGCTATGCCCCCTCGTAAAAGCTACCTCCACCCTAGGAAAAAGTCTTTGGCTGTCTACTCTATCTATACCTCTGCTCATTTTGTACACCTCTATCAAGTCACCTCTCATCCTTCGTCGTTCTAAAGAGAAAAGCCCTAGCGCTCTCAACCTTTCCTCGTAAGACCTTCCCTCCATTCCAGGCAACATCCTGGTAAATCTCCTCTGCACCTTTTCCAACGCTTCCACATCTTTCCTGTAATGAGGTGACCAGAACTGGACACAATACTCCAGATGTGGCCGAACCAGGCTTTTGTAAAGCTGGAGCATAACTTCACGGCTCTTGAACTCATCCCTCTATTAATGAAAGCTAACACACCATACGCCTTCTTAAGAACTCTATCCACCTGGGTGGCAGCTTTCAGGGAACTGTGGACATGAACCCCAAGATCCCTCTGCTCCTCCACACTGCCAAGAATCTTTCCGTTAACCCTGTATTCTGCTTTCAAGTTTGTCCTTCCAAAATGAATCACCTCTCGCTTTTCAGGGTTAAGCTCCATCTGCCACTTCTCAGCCCAGCTCTGCATCCTATCAATGTCCCTTTGTAACCTAGAACAGCCCTCCGCACTATCCACAACGTGACCCACCTTCGTATCATCCGCGAACTTGCTAATCCACCCTTCCACTCCTTCATCCAAATCATTTATAAAAATCACAAATAGAAGAGGACCCAGAACAGATCCTTGTGGTACACCACTTGTAACTGAGCACCATGTTGAATATTTTCCATCCACTATCACCCTTTGTCTTCTAAGGGTCAGCCAATTCTGAATCCAATCTGCCACATTTCCCACTATCCCGTGCCTCCTTACCTTCTGCATAAGCCTACCATGGGGAACCTTATCAAACACCTTACTTAAATCCATGTATACCACATCCACTGCTCCACCTTCATCCACGTGTTTGGTCACCTCTTCAAAGAATTCAATAAGGTTTGTGAGGCATAATCTACCCCTCACAAATCCATGCTGACTATCACGAATCAAACTGAGCCTTTCCAAGTGATCATAAATCCTGTATCTCAGAGCCCTTTCCAATAATTTGCCCACCACAGACGTAAGACTAACTGGTCTGTAATTTCTGGGGTTATCCCTGCTCCCTTTTTTGAACAAGGGAATGACGTTTGCCTCTTTCCAATCTTTCGGCACTATACCCATGGACAGTGAGGACGAAAAGATCATCGCCAAAGGCCGTGTGATCTCGTCCCTCGCTTCCCATAGAATCCTTGGATAAATCTCATCAGGCCCGGGGGATTTGTCTATCTTCAACTTCCTCAGAATTCCTAGCACATCTTCTTTACTAACATCAACCTCCTCTAGCCTACCTGCCTGTTTCACAACGTCCTCCTCTACAACTAAGTCCCTCTCAGTTGTGAATACTGAAGGAAAGTATTCATTAAGGACCTCTCCTATCTCTTTAGGCTCTGTGCACAAATTCCCTTTACAATCCTTGATCAGCCCTACCCTTTCTCTGATCATTCTCTTGTTCTGTTCTGCACATACGTGTAAAAAGCCTTGAAGTTTTCCTTGATCCTATCCGCCAAGGTTTTCTCATGCCCCCTTATAGCTCTCGTAAGCCCTTTCTTCAGCTCCTTCCTGGATAACTTGTGTCCCTCTCGAGCCTTTTCCGTTCCTTTTTTCCTAAACCTTACATAAGTCTCCTTCTTCCTCTTAACCAGTTGTTCGACCTCTTTCGAGAACCATGGCTCCCTCACTTGACTGCATCTTCTCTGCCTGCTAGTAACAAACATATCGAGCACATGCAGTATGCATTCCTTAAACAATCTTCACATTTCTGTGGTGCTCTTCCTTGACAGCATCTGTTCCCAATTTATGTTACCCAGTTCTTGCCTAACGGAATTGTAATTACCCTTCCCCAAATTATAAACTTTACCCTGCCATATGTGCCTATCCTTATCCATGATTATCGTGAAAGAAACAGAGTTATGATCACTACTGCCAAAATGCTCTCCTACCAACAGGTCTAACACTTGGCCCGGTTCATTGCCAAGCACCAAATCCAAAGTGGCCTCTCCTCGTGTTGGTCTATCTACATACTGTGTCAGGAATCCTTCCTGAACACACTGGACAAAATCTGCTCCATCTAAACTATTACAACTAAAATGTTTCCAATCAATATTTGGAAAGTTGAAGTCACCCATGACTACAACCCTGTGACTTCTGCACCTTTCCAGTATCTGCCTCCCAATCCGCTCCTCTACTTCTCTGCAACTATTAGGGGTTCTGTAAAAAAACCCCAACAAAGTGACTGCTCCTTTCTTGTTCCTGACCTCAACCCAAACTGACTCTGTAGACATATCATTCTCGAACGGCCTTTCAGTAGCTGCTATACTCGCCCTGACTAGCAATGCCACTCCCCCACCTCTTTTTCCACCCTCCCGATTTCTTTTAAAGCATCTAAATTCCAACATTCACTCCTCTCCCCGAGATATCCAAGTTTCTGTAATGGCCACAACATCGTAGTTCCAAGCACCGACCCATGCTCTAAGTTCATCCGCTTTATTTCTGATACTTCTTGCATTGAAGTATACACACCTCAAACCATCTCGGTGTCTGCAATTACGCTCCATCGACCGAATTTCTTTATAAACCACCTTTTCTGATGAAGGGTCTAGGCCCGAAACGTCAGCATTTCTGCTCCTATGATGCTGCTTGGCCTGCTGTGTTCATCCAGCCCTGCACCTTGTTGTCTCACTCCCTGTTGTGTCTGTTGGAAGGCCGAATACCTCATCCTCTGAATTATAAATCCGGTTCCCCACCCGCTGCCAAACTAGTTTAAACCATCCCGTACAGCTCTAGCAAACCTCCCTCCCAGGATACTTGTGCCCTTCCGGTTCAGATGCAACCCGTCCTTACTGTACAGGTCCCACCTTCCCCAGAATGTGTTCCAATTATCGACATTATGGAAGCCCTCCCTCCTGCACCAGCCCTGTAGCCACGTGTTTAGCTGCACTCTCTCCCTATTTCTTACTTCGTTATCACGTGGTACTGGTAGTAATCCAGAGATAACTACCCTGTTTGTCCTGGACTTCAGCTTCCAACCTAACTCCCTGTGCTCGTTTTTCACATTCTCAGTCCTTTTTCTACCTAAGTCATTGGTACCGACGTGTACCATGACTGCTGGTTGCTTATCCTCCCCCTTAAGGGCAGAAGGAATGAAGGGCAGAAGGCAGAGGAATGAAGAAAACAGGAAGAAGAAAAAGAACAAGCAGAGTGGATGAGCTCCAGCTGGACATCCTATTCCGCCACCATCTTACTAGAAGTAAGATTATTCTATTTTATCAGTTTATTTGCATAATAGATATGTTCTTTTATTAAAACCAAATCTGTAGCATTGTGTGCTTGTGATTCAGTGAAAGACCACTTTGTTAAATAAATGAAAACAACAAAATATGATCTACAAGCCCAGATTTCAGACTGGGAATTAACTTGTCCAGAAATAACATCAGCAGGGATCAAGAATTTGAAGAACGAGAATTAATCTTAATGATCTTTAAATACACAAAAAGGAAGAGAGAGTTAAAGTGAACATAGGCCCCTTAGAAAATGAATCTGCAGACATAGCTATGGGGAACAAGGAAATGGCAGAGGAGTTAAACAGATATTGTGCATCAGTTTTGATAGTGAAAGATACTTTAAACATCCTATTAATGCTGAAGAATATTGAGGTGGAATTAAGTGTCTTCACCATCACTAGTGAAGTAGCGTCAGACAAACTAATAGGGCTAAAGGCAGATAAGTCCCTTGGCCCTAATGGCTTGTATTCTAGGAACCTGAAAGAAGAGAACTGGCCTGCTCAGGGTGAAACAATTATTGTTCATGTGGAACTTACTGAGAGGGTAACTGAGGCAGGGGCCCTCATGCTTGGACAGTGGATGGATGTGACATTCACTATAATGATATAGATCAAGTGGAAGGAGAGGAGGCGGGATTAGACTAGAAACATTTTGAAGCCAGTACAGCCTCAATGGGCTGAACTGTCTCCTCCTGTGTGCTGATTCTTTGTTTTGTCAATTTTCCTTTGATGTTGACTCATCATGAATTAGTGTGAACAGGAAATGGGATACTGGATTTATGAAAAATCCCTGTATTTACCCCCAGCAACTGTCAAAAATCACCAGAATTACCTCCAGTGCCTGCGTGTGTGATGTCCAAAGATCAATGTGCTGGCCACTTAGGTAACAAACCCCAGGTATTTACTCATTCATGTCATGAGGGCATTGCTGGCTGGACTAGTATTTATTGCACATCCTTAAGTGCCCTGGACAAGGTGGTGGTAATCTGCCTCCTTAAACGAAAATGCATGGCATTGGGAGGGGGCGTGTTAGTGTATTGAGATGACAAGAGATTTATTGGTTGTAACTTTCCAAATATCTTTGGATTCTAGAGAAGTACCAGAGGATTGAAAAGCTGCACAGTAAACAAATAGCAAAAGTAAAATTTATAGTTTACCAAGCTAGGCTTCACTCTGGGATCTGACTTGTACAGTATTATCATTAGCCGAGATCACAACAATATTTAAATATATGATATGTAAAGTAAAATAAACTACAATATTAAACATTACCTGCCTGAATTTGAGTTCTGGCAGGAATCCTTTCAATTTAGAACACTTTTTCCTCTTCCCTCAAGAGAAGTAACACTTATTCCTCAAACAATACTTAAAGACTACAGAGTCAAATTTGCTTTACCAGTTATTGTGTGAAATATGAATAACAAGCACCAACTGTTTGGGAAAAAAGTCTATTTAACAGAAAGTAGCTATTATGATGGATGCACTTTTGAAAACTGTCTGATAGGTTTTCAGAACTTCTTTCAGAGTCTTATTTATTTCAGAGAGAAATTGCAATGCAATTTATATTCACTTGTTTCTGTAAGGCAAAACATGTACCATGGACTGGACATTACGTGTGCCTACAGATTTCTTTTCATGGGGAGGGGGTCATAATTTTGTCTGGTGGCTGGTTCATTTGCATCCATCCCACCCACATCTCAAGCCCATAACACGGTGCAGGCAGCTGCCCGGTTTGGCAGTTGGAATTTTATAGCTTTCTATGAAATCTTCACTCATTCTTCTGAACTCCAACGGATATAATGCTAACCAATTCAACCCCACCTCATATGTTAGTCCTGCTATCGCAGGATTCAGTCTGGCAAAGATTACTGCTCTCCATCTACAGCAAGAACATCCTTTCTCTGATAAGGAAACCAAAACTGCAAACAATATTCCCAATATTACCAAGGCACTGCATAACATCCCTGCTCCTGTACTCAAATCCTCTTGCCACGAAGGCCAACACACCATTGCCTTTGTACTGTTTACTGCACTTCCACCCTTTGCTATTCCTAGTTACCTGAAAGCAAGCAGGTCTTGTAGATGAAACAGGTGCTCAGTCTTTTTATATCTTTTATAGTTTGGGGCTTTTCAGACAGATGACCGTTTTTTGGAAGTGGACCTCATTGTTTATGAGGTGAAAACCCCCTGTTTCACTTTTTGTTTTAGGGGTAATACATAGACCCAACCTTAGCTACGATTCTTTATAAACATATTGGAAAGTACAACTTATCCCTTCTATTTTCTCAGCTTCTATGAGCAGTGGAAACATGCACTGAGCACAAACTAAAATATAGTACAAAAATACCAATGATATTAGCTATCTATTAAAAATACAAGCAACATTTTAAAAAGACAAACAAAATGAAAATATGCTATATTTTAATACTCATTCAACTCCTTCTTAGTCTTTTCAGGAATAAAAGGCCCAGTATCTGCAAACGTAATGTGTCAATATGGATGCTGGAGATCTGAAATACAAACAGAAAGTGCCAGAAAAACTCAGCAGGCCTGAAAGCCCCTGTGGAAAAAAAAGAAAATTTTCCTTTGGGAAGAGTCATGAGGCTCAAAATGTAACTGGGCTTTCTCCTATTGAGACCGCTAAAGTAATAAAGTAATAAAGTAATAAATGCTGGAATGTTGGAAATGTTACTTAAAAACCGAAAATGTTGGATATACTCAGCATCTACAAGGCAAAAGTCAGGAGTGTGATGGAATAGTCCCCACTTGCCTAGATGAGTGCAGCCCCAACAACAAACAAGAAGCTTGACACCATCCAGGACAAAGCAGCCAGCTTGATTGGCACTACACCCACAAGCATTCACTCCCTCCACCACTGACGCTCAGTCGCAGCAGTGTGTACTATCTACAAGATGCATTGCAGAAATTCACCAAAAATCCTCAGACAGCACCTTTCAAACCCAAGACCACTTCCACCTATAAGGACAAGAGCAGCAGATATATGGGAACACCACCACCTCTAAGTTCCCCTCCAAGTCACTCACCATCCTGACTTGGAAATATATCACCGTTCCTTCACTGTCGCTGGGTCAAAATCCTGGAATTCCCTCCATAATAGCATTGTGGGTCAACCCACAGCAGGAGGACTGCAGCAGTTCAAGAAGACAGCTCACCACCACCTTCTCAAAGGCAACTAGGGATGGGCAAGAAATGCTGGCCATCCAGCGACACCCACATCTCACAAAATGAATAGAAAAATAATGTCTGGTACCATCCATTGAGGGAGAAAGATTCCTTTCATGAGAATTGTTCTGATTAAAGATTACAAATTTGGAATGTTAACATTATTCTCTCTGCACGGATGCTGATAGTCCTGCTGAGTATGTGGCAGAATTTCTGTCTTCAGAAGGGATTATGGCTTTCTGATTTTGGATAGTGAAAGTATTTCGAAGTAAAACAAATCTTTTGAAGATAAGGCACAAAAGATGACTACTGATGCAGGATAGAATGTCTCTACATGTGATTTAAAATCTATATCTTGGATCAGGCAGTTAAGAATCAACCACATTGCTGCGGGTTTGGAGTCATGTTTAAGCCAGGCCTGGATAGCAAATTTCCTTGCCTAAAGTAAAGTAAATGGGTTTGTATGACAATCAGTGGTTGTCATTATGCCAGCTTCTTTTATTCCAGTTTTTTAACTGAATTCAAATTTTAGCACTGACCATGGTGGGTTTGAAACCAACATCCCCAGCCCTGAAGTTCATGCTTACAAGTTCAGAAATATTACTATCACACCACTGTCTTCTCTAGAAATACAACTCAAGAATGGAAGAAGAATGTGAATGCAAATACTTCTCCAATTCACTGCACATTGACAAAATGGTTGTCAAATTATGTAAATTTCACTTATTTCTAATAAATTAGTAACTGTAGTGCATCCCAAAATTATGTAAATAGATTGTAATAAATTGTGAGCCCATGAACATCAAAATTCTATTACCAATTCCTTACCAATATTTACGGAATCACAGAGGTGTAATGGAGCAAAAAGAGGCCATTTGCCTTATTCGCCTGTACTGGCTTTTCAGATGAGCATCTTTAACTTATGCCAATCTCTTGGCTTCTCCCCCATTTCCTTGTCCATTATTTTATCAAACAATTTTCCAATGCCTTCTTGAACGTCTCAATTGAATCTGCTTCCACCGCAATTCCAAGCAGTGCATTCCATACCCTGAATCAGTGTCAGCACTCTCTCGCAGAATACCAGGAGGCCTGAATGGAGTGGACATGGGGAAGTCATTTCCACTACTAGAAAGGATTAGGGCCCAAGTGTGCAGCCTCAGAAAGAAGGGATGACCCTTTATATCTGAGATGAGGAGGAATTTCTTCAAACAGAATTTCATCCTCTGTCACTATGGCCTGGGCAGTATTTCCCTTTCTTACAAAGAGAGATGCAAAGTATTAATTTAACAACTCAGCCATGCCCCGGCCTGCAGATGAAAATCCCCTTCTTGGTCTCTTATGGCTCCTACTCCTCCTTTTACTATGAGTTTGCTATTTACATGCATAAGGATGACTTTGGAACACCTGTTTATGCTGGTTGCCAGTCATTTTTCACCATTCCTCTTTGCTTCTCTTATTTGCTTTTCTAGCTCCCCAACGAATCTTCTGTAGTCCTCTTGGTCATCAATCTGTATTGTCTACATGACACAAGTCATAGGAACATTTTTTTTCCTTCTTTATTTTAATTTCTATCTCCCTTGTCATCTCGGGAGCTCTGAATTTGTTTGTCCTACCAGTTGAAGGAATGTATCCCGACTGTACCCAAACCATATCCTCTTTGAACACAGCCTATTGTCTAGTTATGGTTTTCCTACAAACCTCTTGTTCCAGTCTATCCTGCTCAGCTTTGTTCTTTACCAATTGAAATCAGCTCCCTGTCAATTGATTTTCATACTCTGTATTGACTGATGTCATTCTCCACCATCATCCTGCACCTTACGGTACAATGCTTACTGTCTCCTTGATGTTCCCCCATTGACACTTATACCACTTGGCCTAGCTCATTGCCAAGACCAGGTCTATTGGCCTGGACACACACTGCTGCAGGAATACATGTGGGAACACTTGCCCTTTGCTGCCCCTTACACCAGTATCTCAGTCTGTAGCTGGGTAATTTTAATTACTCTTTAATGTTGCCATCTCACTAATTTTCCTTTCATCCTTCCCACGATTTAGTGATCAATAGACTACAACAAACAATGCAATTGCACCCTTTTAGTCCTTACCACTAGCCAAATTGATTCTGCTTTTGAGCTGTCCGAGACATTCTTTTTCCTCAGCAATGAAATTCCACCTTAATGAATACTGCCACTGCTTCTCCTTTGCTTAGTTTTTAATTTTCTCTGAACCAGCCTTTACCTAGGAATAGTTAATAGTGATTCTTGCTCTTTCTTGAACCAGGTCTATGTTAGCTGCACAACGTCAGATTTCCATGTGGCAATTTGCACCTGTGGCTCTCCAATCTTATTTACAATACTCCATGCAATCACAAATGCACAATTAGCCTGTTTTTGACTGTACTTCTTTCTTCCTTACTCTGTTTCACCCATTAAATTGTTATTCTTTCTACTAGTGGTAACTGTATCTGTATTTTGTGATTCCTTGTATTCTTCTCTACTATCCTCTCTTTGTTTAACGGATTTGGCAGGTTTGTGAGAACAGAGTCAGGTTAAAGCCCTTGCAACTGCATGAGGAAATCACCCCGCAAGGAACCCATTCCTAGTTCTATCAGGTACATCCCATCTGGCTTGTACAGATGTCATCTTCCCCAGAGCCAGTCACAGTGTCCAATGAAGCTAATGCTCTCCCTCCTGCCTGATTTCTCCAGACGTGCATACATCTCCCTATTTCTGTACTCACTCACACATGGCACTCAGAGCAATCCAGAAATTATTACACTTGAGGTCCTGCTTGCTAATTTTCTACTTAGCTCCCTAAATTCTGATTGTAAGATCACATCCCTCTTCAATAGAATAATAGAATCCCTACAGTACAGAAAGGCCATTCAGCCCATCAAGTCTGCACTGACCCAAAGAGATCCCACCTAGACACCCATCCCCTAACTAAGGAACCCTCTATCACTATTGCTACCCATTTCTTTTAACTGCCTTCCTGCACAGCTAAACTGCTTGCAGTGCCACAAATGTGGCTCTGACTGCACTCCCTTAAGGCATCAGCACCCTCATCAGCTTCTGAATTTAAAAACAGATTTAAGAATGGGATTGCAGTTTCTGTTGGACTGCCAAGTAGTCACCCTTTCACTCTAGGCCCTTAAGCTGTTTCCATGACCACCCTCTGAACGTGCAAAAATATCCAACTGGTCTGGGCAAAAATAAATGGAAATCAGTTATTGCTTTATTCCTAATATTAAAACTGTTTTCCAAACTCATACAAATTACTTACACATCTGAAACTGGTCCATAAGTTTCCAGCATTTAAGTATTCAATTACTGCATTGCAGCTGAGATAAAAGTGGATAAAGTTCCTATAAATGAAGACTGCAAATTTTGCTTTTTGAGGATGGCTTTTGCTTATTTCTATTCTACTCCAATTCAACACTGGAAAGGCAGTGACTCAATGATTCCTACCAATCTCCACAATGAACCTTACCAATTTTTATAGATGCACCATAGAAAACATCATATCCAGCGTATCACAGCTTGGCATAGCAACTGCTCTGCTCAAAACCGCAGAAATTAGAGAGTTGTGAGCACAGCCCAATTCATTAAGCAAATCACTTTACTTCCATTGAGTCCATCTATACTTCCCACTGCCTCAGGAAAGCAGCCAACATAATCAAAGACCCCTGCCTGGTTATACTTTCTTCCACCCACTTCCGTTGAGCAAGAGGTACAAAAATTTGAAAAAACATACCAACAGATTCAAGAACAGCTTCTTCACTGCTATTATCAGATTTATTTACAGACCTATCATATTAGAATTGATCCTTCTCTGCACATTCTCTGTAGCTGTAACACTATATTCTGTATTCAGTTCTATTACCTCATGTACTTATGTAAGTGTTGTGAAGTTGAGTAGAGTGCTTGTGGATCGGGAGGCAGGAAGTTAGAATTTGGTGTTTGTAAAATGCTAGAGGGGGAAAACACTGTGTGGTCCCTTTAAAAGACCATGTGCTTTTTCTATGCTTAAAGATTTAAAATGGATGTCTGTGAGCAGCAGCTTGAAAGTTTGTAAGTACACAGAGAGCACCCAAATTGAAACATTTGTATCATAAGGCTGTACAGTTGGCAGGCCAAGCAGCAGCAGATTTTTTGTTTTAAAATCAAGACAACACGCTTTTAAATTTAGGCAATCAATTTAACCAGGCACTTAGATACCAAAAACCAATTAAATTTAAATCGTGCATCCCAAAACCAGCCCAGCTCGTCCCCGCCTCCCTAACTTGTCCTTCCTCCCACTATCTACTCCTCCCACCTCAAGCCCCACGCCATCTCCTACCCACCAGCCTCATCCCGCCTCCTTGACCTGTCCATCCTCCCTGGGCTGACCTATCTCCTCCCCAACTCCCCACCTACACTCAGCTTTACTGGCTCCATCCCCGCCTCTTTGACCTGTCTGTCTCCTCTCCACCTATCTTCTCCTTTATCCATCTTCTATCCGCCTCCCCCTCTTTCCCTATTTATTTCAGAATCCCCTTCCCCTCCCCCATTTCTGAAGGGTCCAAACCCGAAACGTCAGCTTTCCTGCTCCTCTGTTGCTGCTTGGCCTGCTGTATTCATCTAGCTCTACACCTTGTTATCTCAGATTCTCCAGCATCGGCAGTCCCCACTATCTATAAATTTAAATCTGATAGTTTTGACAACAAAGGACCAATCCTATTGTAAGAAATATTGACATGTCATCAGGGGTATAAAAAAAAGGGCAGTTGGGCAAAGCCGCAGAGCTAACTGCCAGCCACCAGAGCTAAAAAATTTCAGCTCTCAAGAGAGAATCGCTGGCTCTCACAGCCTTCTCCATGTCTTAGATGAAGCACCATCTAAATAACAACGGTACCGATGGCACAACTAGTTAACATTCCTGACAGAAGAATCAACAGAGAAGGCACATAGCGTTCCAGAAGACACGTAACTTGGCTGTAATTTCGAGAGACTAAATTCTATTTTTATTTTATACAAGTGGGATTTATATTTATTGGAACAGCATATCATTAGAAGCTTGCTTTATTCGGGAATAGTTAGTAGTTAGAAGGGGTTTATTCGATTTGTTAATAGTTCACTTAATTTGTTCACTGTTAGAGTTAGATAAATAAATTGTTACTTGTTGATTTTAAAGTGAGTTTTGTGGTAAAGTGGGTTACACCACTTTTCACACTCCTTTTACAGATTAAAGGGCGAGGCGCTCTAATTTGGGTGTTTCGGTTTTAATTCTCAGAGGGTGGAGGGGGGTCAACCTCCGCATTATAACAAAAGGTATGATTTGTCTGAATAGCACACAAAACAATCGTTTTCCTTATATCTGGGTACATATGACAATCAAATCAAATGACAACAAAGAGTGGATAATTACCATAAACAGTCAGCATACATGAAATACTAATAATAAACTAAATTCCCTAGATTAACTTACTCATTGCCCCAGTCCAGGCGGACTGTAATATGTCTTTTGACATCACGGAGTTGGTCTTGAGTCAGGTGACCAGATAGAAGCTGTCTCCGCAAATCAATCAGCTCATTCATTACATGGCGCAGTTTGTAAAATAAATCCACTTTGTGTTTCTGTAGAAGGAAATAGATAAAGGCTATTTAAACAGAAATGTTTCAATATACAGAGAAATTATCTGCTTAACTTCATCCTGCATATTTGGCAGTACATCTCCTGACCACAAGCCAACTACATTTCTACCATGCTTGCCACTGTAATGGAGGGAGGGAAAGGATTCAATTTCCACATTGTTTTTTATCGTTCAGAGTATAATAGGGCATTTTTTCCTAAAACTCAAGTACAACCATCAAGTACTCCCGTACATCAATGGTAGTGCATTAACACAAGTTAATATTTCTCTATTTTCCATTAATATCTCTCAAAACTCTTCAGCAGCATTCCTTTTCACATTGGTATTAATGCTATCATTCCCCAAATAGCTATATTTATGACATATTTGTTTCTGGAATCAGACTCATTTTTCTAAGACAGCATGGTCCCGAGTATAACAACATTAACTTTGATGGCATAACCGGAACAAAGTCGAAGACAAACTGTGAAAGGAAACGTACATATGCCCATAATAATCAATAAAAGTAAGTGTTTCCAAACTTGATTGTCAACAAGCACTTAAAACTCGTCAGGCTGGAGACACAACATAAAAATAGTGACTGGTCTAACATGCTTACAGTTTTGTACAGCAGTGAATTGTATGCTTACTGCCAGGTTTAATACCTACACTCTACAGAACCTGTCAGTTTCACTTATGTGGCTTGCCATATGAATAATTAAGGTTTTGTTGGCCAGTTTTTCTGATTCAGTCTATTGTTTAAATGGATTCGTAAAACATTTAATGAAATGGAGGGTACCTAGTTTATTTAAGTAGGAATTTTGCAAGTCTTATGTTCCGTTTGTTGTTCTGAATTTGAGAAAACCCAAGGCAGAGAAATTAGAGTCACTGGCAACCATTTTGCAATACTGTTAAAGTATGCAATGTGTCATATTACAACACAGCAGATTGTTGAATACTTCTGTTCAAGACAAGGAAGGGGGATAAATCTGGGAACTTAGAACTCATGTTGTGAGCTATAACTCAGGAGCATTTAATCATGGATTGATCAAGGATAGCCAGTATAGTTTTCTTAAAGTCAAGTAGATTTAACAATTTTAATGTATTTTGAAGCGGTGACTAGTCACCGTTTTCTCATAAGACAACCCCTCAAGAGTTAACCTAGTACACCTCGACTAAACTGCCTCCAATGCAAGTACGTACTCTTTAAGTAAGGAGACCAAAACTGTTTCCAGTACTTTAGGTGCGGTCTCATCAATACATTTGTCTCCTTGTAAGAAGCTCCAATGTTCTATCTGCCTTCCATATACTTGCTGCACATGCATGTTCGCATTTTGTGCTCACTTTGGTGAACACCCAGACTTTTTTGTACTGTGGTATTCTGCAGTTAGATTCAGACCTAGAACTAATAAAAAATGCTAACTAAAAATGCAGCTGCTAGAGACTGGAAGTTATCTAGCAAACACCAGAATTCCCTTGCATGAATGACATGTTGATTACTAAAGCAGGAAGCTAAAAAAAATGACTTATCAATGTTCTACAAGAAAGGGATTTTTAAATGGCTTGACAGTAAGGAGCATAATCAGTGTGAAGGGTGCTTTGCCTGAGTGAGACAGAGGCCAAGTGAACATATCTGGTAATTTGGTTCAAAGTGGGAACTCAGTGCAGATCAAGAGGGTTACCTCCAGCGAAATCAGAGGGAGAATCACATCATGAACCATAACATGACACGAATGCAGTAGTTGATTGGTGAGTATTTCTAGTTTTTACAGTAAAAACTTTTAAAAGTTTCTCTCTTCTTAAATATAACGTGTTAAGTATAAGAATGATAATGACAATGACAATAGGTATTCAATAGCATTACCAACACAGAATCCTCCAACAACGTTCTCAAGAGGGTGACCAATAATCAGAAACTTAAATGGACCAGACATCTAAATAATACAAGTTGAACAATAGGTCAAAGTCTGGGTATTCTGTGAGCAGCGTCGCATCTCTTGACTCCCAAAAGCCTTTGCCAACATTTACAAGGCACAAAGCATCTGGAGCTTTATGGAATATTCTCTTCTTACCTTGTTAAGTACAGCTCCAAAAACACTCAAGAAGTGTACACCATCCAGGATAAAGCATCCCATCCACACCTTAAATATTCCTTCCACACCAGTGTGCCATGGCTGGAGGATGTGCAGTAGCTCGGTAAGTTTTCTCAAACTGCACCTTTCAAAGCCGGTGACTTTGATCACAGAAAAGAACAAGTGCAAAAAGTGCAAGGGGACACCACCACTTGCAATAACCTCTCCAACTCAAATACTGTTCTGGGTTGGACATATATTGTCACTGCTCAAAATCCTCATTCTGCCTACTAAACAGCACTGTGGGGATTAACTCACCATTCAGATTGAAACAGTTCAAAACAGCAGCTCAGTAGCACCTTTTCATGCGTTCAGTCATTGTCAGCTGTCTCTCAATTTAAGGTTGACAACTACTCAGAATGGTAGGTTTCCACCATGGGTCTTCTTGTGACTGAAGAGGTGGAATCTTGACATGCAGATACATGGTGTGCGTGCACGTGTGTTAGTGTGTGTATTTCACAGCGTCGTTTGATGCCAGTCTGGAATTTGAAGGAATCTGTTTTAGATTTCCCAATGAAGACAATAATCATGATGAGATGACTTATCTGGGCAATATGGGATGGATGAAACAGGCTAACTTTGTCACAATTCCCATATCTCTTGAACAAATTAAAAAGCTGTTGCTTCCCATTTTTACACTGCTAAATGATGTCCTTTGAAAGTAATTGCAGGTCATCAAAGAATAAATACGGTCAGGAAACCGTGTTTTACAACAAAGGCAGAAATCCAGTACTGCCTCCAGTGACCAAAGTAATTTTATTGCCGAAGGTGCAAGCAGCTTTAATCATGAAGAGAGACTTACCAGAATGAAAAAAAATGCAATCTGTGGCTTTGTAATACTGAAAGTAATAGCTAATAATCTGTAAAAATAGAAGCTGGCTATTTTACTAGCCTGTCAACGGAGAACTGCAAGAGCTGAATACCAAATTAACTAGTTTTGACAAAGTAGAATATTTTCTCACAATTTAACAGTTAAGTGAACTTAAAACAATCACTTACATTATTTAGCACACTTGTAAAGAGCTAACAAATACAGGCTTTGGTCTGAGAATCCGTATGGAATGTTCACCAAACACTGCACAAAAAAAGTAGACTGTTCACAGGCAAAAGGGCGTTTGACAAGTGGGAGGCATTCAAGAGTGTGATGACAAGAGTTCAGAGGCATTATGTTCCCGTTAGTGTAGAGTAAGGCTGGTAAGATTAAGGAACAACAATTGAATAAAGATATTGAGGTTCTAATCATGAATAAAATAGAATCTTATTTCAGACATAGACAACGTTGTTCAATTGAATCTCTTAATCAATATAAAGAGTATAGGGCCATTTTTAAGAAAGAGATCAGGAAGGCAAAGAGGGGATATGAGATGGCATTGGCAGATAATGTTAAGGATAATCTAAAGAGATTCTACAAATACATTAACAGGAGAGTAACTAAATACAGAGTAGGACCTCGTAACGATCAAGGAGGTCATTTTTGTGTTGAATCACAGGAAATAAGAGAGATGCTAAATGAATATTCCGCGTCAGTTTTTACTACGGAGAAAGAAATGGAGTCTACAGAATGCAGAGAAATAAACTTCGATGTTTTAAAAATGGTTCACATTACAGAAGAGGAAGTTCAGGAGGTCTTAGAGAATATAAAGGTGAATAAATCTTAGGCACCTGATCTAATGTATCCCAGAATGCTGTGGGAAGTAAGGGAGGAAATTATGAGACCCGTTGAAGAAATATTTGCATCATTTATAACTACAGGTGAGGTGCCTGATGACTGGAGGGTGGCTAATGTTGTACCTTTGTTTAAGAAATGTTGTAAGGAGAAACCGGGGAACTACACATCTGAGAGTCAGACTTCGGTTGTGGGTTAATTGTTGGAAGTGATCATGAAAGATAGGATTTATGACCATTTAGAGAGGCAAAAATTGATTGGGGATGGTCAGCATGATTTTGTGCGAGGAAAATTGTGTCTCACAAATTTGACTGAGTTTTTTGAGGAAGTTACCAAAAAGATTAATGACGGCAGAGCTGTAAGTAAAGCCTTTGACAAAGTTCCACGTGGTATACTAATTAGTAAAGTTAAGTCACATGGGATTCAGGGTGAGCTTGCCAATTAGATACAAAATTAGCTATATGGCAGGAGACAGATATTGATGGTGGAGGGTGGCTTTTCGTACTGGAGGCCTGTGAGCAGTGGTGTTCCACAGGGACAAAAACAGAAGTTGCTGGAAAAGCTCAGCAGGTCTGGCAACGTTGGTGAAGAAAAATCAAAGTTAACGTTTCAGGTCCGGTGCCTAGGAAAATGTTGGTTTATACACAGAAGATAGGGTGGGGAGAGGGGATAATGAGTAAATGATAGTTGGGGATAGAGCCCAAAGAGAGAGAAGAATAGTTTGATAGACAAAGGAGTTGGTAACAATTTGGCTAGGAGGGTACATAGCTGTTGATGGAGACTGTTACTGGCTAACAATGGGTGGTGTGTAATGGCAGGCTATGTGATAACAAGTCCTGGTGTAGGGGGCAGGGGGCTAGGATTGGGAGAGTTCAGGCCTTAAAATTATTGAACTCGATATTGAGTCCAGAGGGCTGCAGGGTCCCCAAGTGGAGAAAGAGGTGTAGTTCTTCCAGCTTGCACACCCTTCGCTGGAACACTGCAACAAGCTTGAGACAGAGATAACAAGGTGTGGAGCTGGATGAACACAGCAGGCCAGGCAGGATCAGAGAAGCAAGAAAGCTGACGTTTTGGGTCTGGGCCCTGAGGCAGAGATCTTGGCCAGGGAACAGGGTGGTGTGTTAAAGTGGCAAGCAACTGGAAGCTCAGGGTTTTTTTGCAAGCAGAATGTAGATATTCTGCGAAGCGGTCACCGAGTCTATGCTTCATTTCCCACTGAAGAGGAGACCACATTGCGAGCAGCGATTGCAGTAGGCTAGATCGTGGGCAGTGCAGGTAAAGTGCTGCTTCACCTGGAAGGTATGTTTGGATACTAGGGAGGGAGGAGGTAAATGGGCAGGTGTTACACCTTTGGCGGTTGCTATTATTTACAGATTTAAAAAGGCACCTATTCATCTTTTTTCATTATTGCATCTGATAAGGAAAACTATAATACAGTAAAATCTAAGGTTTGACTTTTTTGACTAATTTTCGCTAATTAAACTTTCTGGGCCATTAAATTGATTCCACAAATACCATAATTATAGACTGTCCACAAAAATAAATCTGCTAGGCCCAATGTCCATTTCTCATTCATGAGTTTTTGTTGGATAACGCTTTACATAGCAATGATGGTGTTTATCCATTTGTCTTTTTGCATCCTTGGCAACAAAAAACCTCAGCAGCGTGATGAACAAAGCTTACATTTACACATTGGAGATAAAGATGCTCACTGCACAGTTTTGACTGGTTATCACTATTGAAACATGGCAAATGTTCTGAAACACATTCAAACTGCTAATCCGAATTGGCATTTGATGTGAAATGAATGCTAAATTACACCAGCATCAGCTTAAATGCTACAATGCACATATTTTGGGATGCAAATGGTCTCCAGCAATCTGGAGACTGGAAGATCTTAGCCATATTGAACCAATATAACCAACAATACACCTGGAGTATAAAAAGTAAAACTTTGATTTTTAGAAGACTATACAGGCACTAGTCAAATCATACTTAGCATACTGTGATCAGTTTTAGTCCCCTTACCTAAGGGAAGAAATAGTAGGGTTGGTGGCAGTCCAGAGAATGTTCAGTAGGTTGATCCCAGGCATGGAGGCATTTTCTTTTGAGGAGAGATTGAGTAGGTTGGGCTTATACTCATTGCAGTTTAGCAGAATGAAGAATGATCTTATTGAAGCATATTAAATTCTTCAGAGTCTTGACAGGGTAGATTCAGAAAGGTTGTTCCCCTTGATGGGAGAGTCTGGGACCGGATGGCATAATCTCAGAGTAAAGGGTCATCCCATTTAAAGAGATGAAGGGGAAATTTCTTCTCTCAGAGGGTAATAAATCTGTGAAATTATTTACCATAGACAGCTGCGGAGACTATATCGTTAAGAATATTCAAGACTGAGAATGGGCAGATTTTTAATCATTAATGGAATCAAGAGTTATGGGGCAAAGGCAGGAAATTGCAGTTGAAGATTGTTAGATCAGCCATAATATCACTGAATGACAGGAAAGAACTCAATGGGCCAAATAGCCTACATCAGCTCCTACATCTTACGCTAAATGTAAAGCATTTCTTATCAGAAAAATTGAATCACCAGACCAGTCATCAATCTGGATTGCCTAAAAGACTGCTCATTTCTCAAATACGATTCAAAAATGACAACATTTGCTTGACAGCCAGCACAACATTAGAATAGCAGTCTTGAATATTTTAGAAGCAATTAATACTGAACATCCTGACCTTATTTTGCACTTTTAATTTGGTGTCAGTTTCCAAAGCTTGCAATTCGTGCACATCAGGATAAGGTTCATTTTTATTAGCTTTAGTGACTACTTAAGGATATAATAACCATGCAGCTGGATGTACTTTCCTATTTATTGTTTAATTTCCTTCTTCTACTGCAGGTGAAATTCCTCTCCCTATGAACTAGAATATGCAATTATATGCATAGTAACTAAGTATTTGTAGGGAACTAGAAGATCAATTTAGAAATGTGCATTACTGTATTCTTCCTACTGTTTAGATTGTGTCTTTATTATTCAAATCCAAAGGGAGTAGAATAAACATATAACTAAATAATGGTTTATTTAGAAATGGCCGAACAGTCTCGAAGAACATATGGTGTAAATCAAGACTACCAGAAAATGGTTTGGGGCACCTTGAAGTGAAAAACATTTTGGTAAAACTCTTAATTACACTTTCTGTAATTTGTAATTTGAAATGTTTCCCCTTTGGGCTGCATAACAAATGTGGAATATATTTGCTAAATAAGATGACCGCTATAACAGTACATTTCAAACTTACTTCCAAATCCTGCAATATTCATATGAAAGACTTCTGTAATGTTTTAGTTCAGAAATTTTGTCAATATTGGAAAAAGGCAGTCAACACAGTCAAGTGTGATTTTCCATGTTTTCCTGCTGCAATGCAAAACTCCAAATGTCTTTATGACTTCAGCCAAGAAAACACACAAATGGGCATTCATTGGATCCTACAGGGTCAATGGGTTCCTCAGTTGAATAGCGTACTACATCCATGATTGTCCCATTTACCAATTCCTTTTGCATTCCGCATGGTGTCATCCACTCTAGACTAAGTTTCCATGGTTGTTTCTCTGCAATTGCCATGCAGCCTCCTGCAGTCAAGTGAGGAGTGTCTCATCATTCAGTTGGTTAGCCTCATCTTGCTCCTCTTTGTTATTAGCTTCCTGTGCAGTTATTGCCTATTCGAACTCAGCAAAATTTAGCATCCAAGGACAGCCTAACTCCAATTGCATGGCAAAGTCACATGACAAGAATGCATGCGTTTGACTAATGTGGAGTTACTAGTCCAGTACTTCAGCTTATCATGGACATTTTTCTGATGGATTTCATATGTTGCCAGTGGGAACGGTTGACAACTTCACCACAACTGGAGGTTTGGGTTTGTCCAAATTTGACTCTATACAATTGGATAGCACATTAGCACAGTGGTTAGCACTGTTGCCACACAATACCAGGACCTGGGTTCAATTCAGCCTTGGGTGACAATCTTTGTGGAGCTTGCACCTCACGATTTTATAAACCTCTATAAGGTCAACCCTTAGCCTCTGCTGCTCCAGGGAAATAGCCCCAGCCTATTCAGCTTCTCCCTAATGCTCGGACCCTCTAACCCTGCAACATCCTTCTGAATCTTTTCTGAACCCTTTTAAGTTTCACAACATCCTTCCTTTAGGAGGGGGATCAGAAATGAACACAGAATTCCAGACGTGTCCTAATCAATGTCCTGTACAGCCGCAACATGACATTCCAATTCCTATACTCGACACACTGACCAGTAAAGGTAAGCATACCTTCCTTCACTATCCCGTCTACTTGCGACTTCACTTTCAATAAAGTATGAACCCGTATGCCAAAGTCTTTTTTGTTCAGCAATACTCCCCAGGACCTTACCATTCAGTGTATAAGTCTTCCCCTTGTCTGTGTGGGTTCCCTCTGGGTGCTCCGGTTTCCTCCCACAATCAAAAGATGTGGTTAGTGGATTGGCCATGCTAAATTACCTATAGTTTACAGGGATGTGTAGGTTTGGTATATTATCCATGGGGAATGCAAGCTTACAGGGATAGAGTAGGGTCTGGGTCTGGGTGGGATGCTCTTCAGAGGGTTGGTGTGGACTTGATAGGCTGAATGACCAGTTTCCTCGCTGTAAGGATTCAATGAATTCCGCTGTAGACTTTAATATTTTCTGTCTAACTAGAATGGGAGAATCATAGAATACCTACATTGCAGAAAGAGGTCATTTGGTCCATTAAGTCTGCACCGATCTTCTGGTGCAGACTCACCCAGACCCAGCCCTCATGTATTCCCATAACCCCACAGTTACCATAACTAACCCACCTAGCCTGCACACCCCTGGACACTACGGGGCAATTTACCATGGCCAATCCATCTAATCTGCACATCTTTGGACTGGGGGAGGAAACTGGAGCAGCCGGTGGAACTCGACACAGATACACATCCGAGGCTGGAACTATCTATACAAATATTGCAGAACTGATTTGACTGTGAATATAGGAGGTATGGTTAGTAACTTTGCAGATGATAACAAAATTGGTGGTGCAGTGGAGAGCGAAGATTACCTCAGAGTACAATAGGACCTTGATCAGATGGGCAAATGGTCTGAGGAGTAGCAGATGGAGTTAATTTTTTTTTTTAAAGTTTGTGGGATGTGGGCGTCACTGGCTCGCCAGCATTTAGTGCCCATTTCTAATTGCCCTTGAGAAGGCTATGGTGCGCTGCCTTCTTAAACTGTTATAGTCAATCTGCTGTGGAGTGACCCATAATGCCCTTAGGGAGGGAATTCCAGGATTTTGACCCAGCGACAGTGAAGGAACGACGATATTTTTCCAAGTCAAGATTGTGAGTGGCTTGGAGGGGAACTTGCAGGTGGTAGTGGTGTTCCCATATACCTGCTGCCCTTGTCTTTCTAGATGGAAGTGGTCGTGGCTTTGGAAGGTGCTGCCTGAGGATTTTTGGTGAATTTCTGCAGTGCATCTTGTAGATAGTACACACTGCTACTACTGAGTGTTCATGGTAGAGGGAGTGGATGCTTGTGGATGTAGTGCTAATCAAGTAGACCACTTTTCCTGGATGGTGTCAAGCTTCTGGAGTGTTGTTGGGGCTGCACTCATCCAGGCAACTGGGGAGTATTCCACCACGCCCCTGACTTGTGCCTTGTAGATAGTGGACAGGCTTTCGGAAGTCAGGTGGTGATCTACCCTCCGCAGTATTCCTAGTGCCTGACCTGCTCTTGTATCCACTGTGTTAATGTGGTGACTCCAGTTGAGTTTCTGGTCAATGATAATCCCAGAATGTTGATAGCAGGGGATTCAATGATGGTAACACCACTGATTGTCAAGGGTCAGCGGTTAGGTTGTCTCTAATTGGTGATGGTCAGAGCCTGACATTTGTGTGGCACGAATGTTACTTGCCGCTCGCTTGTCAGCCCAAGCTTGGATATTGTCCAGATACTGTTGCATTTGAACATCGACCACTTGGGTATCTGATGAATTGGGGAATGGTACTGAATATTGTGCAATCATTGGCAAACATCCCCACTTCTGGCCTTATGATGGAGGGATAGTCATTGATGAAGTAGCTGAAGATGGCTGGGCCTAGGACACCACCCTGAGGAACTCCTGCAGAGATGTCCTGGAGTTGAGATGACTGACCTCTAACAACAATGAAAATCTTCCTATGTGTCAGGTATGACTCCAATCATTGCAGAGTTTGGCCCTAGTACCCATTGTTTCCAGTTTTGCTAGGGGTCCTTGATACAGCCCTTAACGTCAAGGCTGCAATGAGATCAGGAGCTGAAAGACCCTGGCAGAACCCAAACTGGGTGCCACTGAGCAGGCAATTGCTGAGCAAGTGCTGCCTGATAGCACTGTTGATGTCAATCAGTTTACTGATGATTGAGAGTAGACTAATGGGGCAGTAGTTGGCTGGGTTGGATTTGTCTTGTTTTTTATGTACATGACATACCTGGGCAATTTTCCACATTGTTGAGTAGATGCCAGTGTTGTAACTGTACTGGAATGGCTTGGTTAGCAAAGTGGCAAGTTCTACAGCACAAGTCTTCACTACTTTTGTTGGAATGTTGTCAGGGCCCATAGCCTTTGCAGCATCCAGTGTCTCCAACCGTTTCTCAGTATCACATGGAGTGAATTGTATTGGCTAAAGATAGGTATCTGTAATGCCAGGGACCACTGGACTAGGCCATGATGGATCATCCACTCAGCACTTCTGGCTGAAGATTGCTTTGAAAGCTTCAGCCTTATCTTTTGCACTGATGCACTGCACTCTTCCATCATTAAGGATGAGGATATTTGTGGAGCATCCTCCTCCACTGAGTCGTTTAAACACCAACTAACATTCATGACTGGATGCGGCAGGACTACAGAGCTTTGATCTGATCTGTTGCTTGTGGTTTTGCTTAGATCTATCACTTGCTGTTTATGCTGCTTGGCATGCATGTAGTCCTGTTTGGTGTCTTCAACAGGTTGACCCTCATCTTCAGGTATGCCTTCCTGCACTCTCCATTGGACCAGGGTTGATATCCTGGCTTGATAGTAATGGTTGAATGGGGGATTGCTGGGCCATGAGGTTATAGATTATGCTGGAATACCATTCTACTGTTGTTGATGGCCGACAATGACTCGTGGATGCCCAGTCTTGAGTTACTTGATCTGTTTGAAGTCTGTCCCATTTAGAACGGTGATGGTGCCACATAACATAATGGAGGTTATTCTCAATGTAAATGCAGGATTTCATTTCCACAAGGACCGTGCAGCAATCACTCTTACCGATATTGTCATGGACAGATGCATCTGCAGCTGGCAGCTTGGGAAGAACGAGGTCAAGTATGTCTTTATGCGACAAAGGGGACATGCTCCGAAAGCTTATGATTTCAAATAAAGTCTATGACCTGGTGTTGTGTGACTTCTGACACTGAAAGTGAAGTCACAGATACACAGGGTAATGAAGGCGGCATTTGGTACGCTTAACTTTATTGGTCAGTGCACTGAGTATAGGAATTGGAATGTCATGTTGCAGCAATATAGGACATTGGTTAGATCACTCTTGGAATGCCGCATTCAATTCTGGTCTCCTCCCTATAGGAAAGATGTTGTGAAACTCAAAAGAGGTCAAAATAGATTAACATGGATGTTGCCAAGGTTGGAGGGTTTGAGCTATAGGAAGAAGCTGAATAGGCTGGGGCTATTTTCCCTGGAGCATCGGAGGCTGAGGGGTGACCTTAAAGAAGTTTATAAAATCATGACGGTCATAGATAGGGTGAATAGTAAAGGTCTTAAACTAGACGGCATAGGTTTAAGGTGAGGGGGAAAGATTTAAAGGGGACCTAAGGGGGGCAACATTTTCACAGAGGGTGGTGCATGTATGCAATAAACTGCTGGTGGAGGTGGTGGAGGCTGGTACAATTATAACATTTAACAGGCATCTGGATAGATGCATGAATAAAATTTTTGAGATGATTCGTAGCTTGGGTTGTGGATGAGGTTGCAGACTTGCTCGCTGAGCTGGTGTGTTTGATTGCTGACATTTCGTCACCCTTCACTTGTCAGTGCGCCTCTAGTGAAGCATTGGTGTTCTGTCCCGCTTGTAATTTATATGCCTTGGTTTGCTGGGGTGGTTGGCATCACTTCCTGTTCTGTTTTCAGCGGTCTATATAATCGGGTCCAGTTCAGTGTGTTTGTTGATGGAGTTCTGGTTTGAATGACAGGCCTCCAGGAATTCCCTGGCATTTCTCTGTTTGGCTTGTGCTATCATGCATGTGTTGTCCCAATCGGATTCGTGTCCTTCTTTGTCCATGTGTATTGATACCAGTGAGAATTGGTTGTGTCTCTTAGTGGATAGTTGGTGTTCATGTATCCTTATTGTCAGTTTTCTTCCAGTTTGGCCTATGTAATGTTTCTCTCAGTCCTTGCATGGTATTTTGTATATATTGTATATTTTATATATATTAGTTTAATTGGTTGTAGGCATGGGATCCTTTACGTTCATCAGTAGCTGTCGCAGATTGGTTGTTGGTTTGTGGGCTACCCTGATATCCTGGGTCTGAGTAGTCTTGTGATCATCTCTGATGTGTCTCTGATGTACGGTAGGGTGACTAGTGTGCCTGGCCGTGTTTGTGTCTTCTTGTTGTGGTCTGTCACGGAGGTAATAGTGGATTGTGCTTTTTGGGTATCCATTTCTTTTAAAAACTCCATACAAGTGCCCCTGTTCTGCTTTGCCCAATACATGAATACAAAGAGCTTACAGAGCAATGGGCCAAATGCTGGCAAGTGGGACTAGATTACTTTAGGTTATCTGGTCAGCATGGATGAATTGTTGAAAGTGTCTGTTTCCAAGCTGTACATTTCTGTGACTCTATCACTGTGCGAAATCTCAGATTCAGAAACTTTTTGCATCATTCCAAAGAGTAGGCTAATTGCCCACTGGACAGTCAATAACATGGAGGTCAGGACATAGGGACTTCCACACAATCCTGACATGCATTTTGGGTCATACATCTGGTTTTTGATAGTCTAGCGATTGGAAGATCCATGCCAGACTTTACTGCCAGTGGCATTCAACAGGCTAGTTCTGCTAAGCTTGGGGTCTCTTTAAAGATGAAGGTTTCTATTATTTCCAGTGTAGCATGAGAATTCATTTATTGTTTTGCCAGCAATTTCCTGCTTTTCATGAACATACAGAAATTTCTAGTAAACAAGGTAAAAGGATGGTGACAATAAAGACCACCACGTTTCATAAGCTGACATCAAAAAACTATCTACCATCATATGTACCCTATTATCATTGATATCACATGAATATCTGCAGCCTAGATCACCACTAAGGACTTGTTTTGGATTGCTCCTTATCTGATTCCTCCCCTCCAACCTTACTTTCGTAGGTAGCCCTGTAAGCAGTTGAGAACTCCTGACAGCATCACTCTTAGGATCAACAGAACACTCAAGCTTCTCCATGCAGCAAGGCAGCAATCTACAGAAAGATATGACAATGTGGATGACAACGTCATCTTTGCTCTCAGAACAGAATCTTCAGGCCTTGCTTAATACTTTTGCAGAAGCATACTGAAGAATTGGTCTCAGCCTCAGCCTCAACTTCAAGAAGACTCATATCCTTTATCAACCCATCCGAAGTCAAGTTTTGGTTCATCTCTTCATTAAGATCAAGGGAGAAATCCTCCTAAATTTGAAGCGTTTCCCTTAACTAGGAAGCTAACTCTTAGCTAAGGCTGACATTGATGTGGAGACTCAACATCACATCAATCTGCAAGTGTCCCCTTCAGATTCCTCAGTGTAAGAATTTCTGACAATCATGACATCCTAGGTAATACAAAGATCCCTGTGTAGAAGGCAGTCATCCTTCCGACTCTTCTACATGGGCTCTGAAACTTGGCCTATGGAGAGACGCCATCTCAAGAATCCTGAGAAGTACCATCAATGCCGTTTGAAATGGATTCTCCACATTAGCTGAGAGGACAGCATACTAAAATAAACATCTTTGAAGCAGTCTATGGCACTAGCATAGAAGCCATGATCAAATCTGCTGGGCCAGCCACATGCTTAGAATGCCAGAAATCCGACTGCAAAAGCAAATATTCACCCTGCTCAAGGAAAGCACTCGAACAACAAGAGGACAAAGGAAGCATTTCAAATAGTCTTTGAAGGCATCCCTCAAGATATACAACATAAATGTCAACTGATGGGGGAGCCCTCATTCAGAAGAAACCGATTGTATGAAGGGATTTTTCAATTTTTCAAGAGCACCTGTCGGCAAGACAAAGTACAGAAAAAGAACCAGAGAAAGGAATGCTGATGATCTCACGGCCAAGGACCACTTTCATCTTCTGGAAACATATGCCAAATGTGTGATTGGAGATGTGGCTCTAGGATCAAGCTCAGCAGCCACGCAAGGACCCGCAGAACCCACAACCCAATGACATGAAATCTCCTAGGTGGACAATCATTCATTAGCAAGCTACTGCCTATTACCCTATTATCAATGCAGTGTTTAATAAAATATTTCTTTTATTTTCAGAATGAATGGAAACTAACCTTCAAATGAAGGTGGCAAGTGAGGAGTGGTTATCCTGACGTCATGTTCACTAGCTGGAAGGAATCAAATGTGTGATTCCGATGGCCTCTAGAAATAGGGTACATCAACAAGTACTCAGGGTCAGAGGGCAGTCCTTGTCAGGTGGTTCTTGTAGGAGGCAGTCCTCATCAGGAAGTTGTCTTCCTCAGATGGAAAAGAACCAGAAAAAAAATTGAGGAAAGATTCAGGGAAACATTCCCTAATACTTCAGTTAGCGAGCAGCATCAGCTACCTTCACAACTTCAATGAGATCAACTCATTCCATGCCAATAGCCTGTTCATCCACTGGTATCAAATTACCATCCATAGCCATTATGTAGATGTGGCTGTATGATGACAAGAACTAGATCCTAAATATCGTGGGTATACGACAACAACACGAATAAGAAGTGAGGAAAAGGTAACAATCTTAACGAAAGAGGCATTGGGATAATAGTTAGAGATTACCTTGCTTTAAGAGATCAGTTTGGGTGGAAGTGAGGAATAGTAAGGGAAACACTGTGGAAAAGTGATTACAAGCTCCCTAAAGGTAACCACAATGTACGATAAATTATGTAAGAAAAATATTGGGTGCTTCTGATAATGGGACACTGATAATCATGGATGATTTTAATTTACACATAAACTGGAAAAATCAAATGGAATCGGCAGATTGGATGAGTTCATGGAATGTTTGAGATAGATTTTTTAGAGCAGCACATTTTGGAACCAAGCAGATAACAAACTGCATGAGTGCTGGTATTGTGCAAAGAGATAATATTACTTAATGACCTTAGATTAAAGGCACCTTTACGGAAGCAGAGACCACAATATGAGTGCATTTTACATCCAGTTTGAAATGGAGGAGTTGTCCTCTCAGACTAGTATTGAAAACTTAAATTAGGGCAACTACGTAGGCATGAAAGTTAAGCTAGTTGAATGATTCGAGATTCGAACTGGTTCTAGACCAAGAGATAGACCAATAGAGAAACAATGGCAGACATTTAAGAGGATATCTTAAAGTACACACAATATACCCCAAGACGGTGACGGAGTAGGACACTTCAGCTGGAGCTCCATCGCTTTTCTTTTTTTTTCTCCCTTCTGTATTCTGTTTTCCTTTCTTCTTTCTTTTTGGTGATGTCCTGAACTCCCAGCCCCAAGGTGGACTCAGACTCTCAGCCTCAGCGCAGACCTGGCAAAGCATCCTCTCAGCCTGGCATGACCTTTCATCCGGTGCAGTAGTCTCTTGGCCTGGTGATCTCTCAGCCTGGCGTGGCAGTCTGCCAGCCCAGCCTGGTGGACCCCAGCGTGACCTGGCCTCAGCATGGACTTCTGGCGTTGAGGTGTTTTCACAGCAGTCTCCCGGCCTGGAGAACCTAGAGGTGAAACCTGGAACAGTCTGGAGTTAAGGCCCAGTGCAGATTGGAGACTAGGAGCAAGCATGGACTGGGTTTGAAGGACTGTTGTTCTGAACTTTTCATTTCTCTATTTTCTAATTAATTCCAATGATCTGTAATGCTGGACGTTTTATTATTTTTTAATGTTTTTTTCCCCTAAAATTTTGTACTGAAGAATCTATACCTCAGTATCTTGTACCTAAGATGGCACTATAAGTGGCAACTTGGAAAATTTTCACTATACTCATTTGTGTACATGTGACAATAAAGCTAATACAATTTCAGTTCAAGTATGTTCACTCCTCGTTAACCACGGAATAACTGCCTGGGCAACCATGTACTCTCAAGTTTGGCCCGAGAACTGATTTTCAGTTTTCCTAATTGACAGATCCTGATGGATCATGCGGTCCTTCATGGTAGATAGGAAATTCCCATTAAAGCACTGTCCATTTATTATGTTATCGTGGGAGATCCGTGTCCTCATCACTTGCAGATAACAAGAGGTTGGTAGATAGTCCTAGTTGTGAAGGAAAATTCCACGGGGTGGACCCACCATCTGTGATTAATTAAAATAGTTAAGAAAAATATCAAACTTAAGAAAAATGCATATAATTGTGCAAAAAAGGAGTGGCAGGTCAGAATAAAAAGAACTGCAGGGAATAGCTAAAAGATTAATCGAGGTAAAGAAATTCGAGTGAGAGGGGAAGCCATATAGAAATGTAATAATGGATAGCAAAAGTTTCGACAGGTACCTAAAAAAAAAAGAATAAATAAAGTGAATTCTGGTTCTCTAATGAGTGAAAACATATCTTAAAAGTCAAATGAGATAACAATGAAGCTGCGGGAGAAATTAATATATGTTTTGCTTCTGCCTTCATTATAAAGGACACAAAAACGTCTCAACGCAAGAAGAAATTTCAATACACGGATGGTTCAAAGATCGTGAAACAGAGAGCATTTGTTTGACTGGCTTCATGCATTTACAAAAATGAAGGGAAATTAAAGTTAAACTAAGAAAAGAATACTTACGTGGAATTAACCCTGCACATACCTGGTTGAGGTCAGAAGTCACACCACACCAGGTTATAGTTCGACAGGTTTATTTGAAATCTCAAACTTTCGGAACGCTGTTCCTTTGTCAGGTGAAGGAGCATCACTCAGAAAACTTGTGATTTCAAACAATCTGTTGGACTATAACCTGGTGTGGTGTGACTTCTGACTTTGCCCACGCCAGTCCAACATTGGCACCTTCACATCGCATCTGGTTGAGACAATCCTGTGTCTACTTCTTCTCTCCACGAGGGCACTTTTGTCTAAGATGCCCTTTCCTTCAAAGCAGGTCTGATCGAATGCTCAAACTACCCTAGTTGATGCCCTCCCCTGCCATTACCGTTAGGTGCCCTGTTACATCAGCCACAGTTGTAAACCCACAGAAAGCTTCTGGCCCATGAACACAGATCCTGCACGGACCAACTAGTGACAGCATTTGCAGACATCTTTAACTTCTCCTTACTATGACTTAAGGTTGCTGCCTGCTTCAAGAAGACCACTATCATGGTGACATCTATCATTATGAAGTGTTTTGAGATGTTCATGATGGGACACATCAACTCCAGCCTCCCAGATTGCCATTGTTCACTACAATTTGCCTACCAGAGCAACTGGTCCTTCTCTCTGGCTCTACACTCATTCCTGGAATATACGGATAACAAGGACACCTATGTCAGACTCCTATTTATTGACTTTATCTCTACATTGAACACCATAATTCCAACAAACTCATCTCTAAACTCAGAGACCTAGGACTCTCTGCCTCCTCTGCAACTGGAAACTCAACTTCCAGACCCGCTGACCACAATCAGTAAGGATAGGTGACAATGCTTCCTCCATAATAATCTTTAGCACTGGTGCCCTGCAAGGCTGCAAACTCAGGTCCTTACTATACTCCTTATACACTCATGACTGTGTAGCCAAACTCAGTTCTAACTCCATTTACAAATTGCTGATGACAGGTTGGATCTCAAACAATGATGAGACAGAATACAGGAATGAAATAGACAGCTTAGTGACATGGTATAAAGACAACAATCTCTGCCTCAAAGTCAGCAAAATGAAGAAGCCGGTCATTGACTTCAGGAAGCAGAGTGGAATACATGCCTCTGACCGTATCAATGGTGCTGAGGTGAAGGTGGTCGAGACCTTCAGGTTCTCAAGAGTAAATATCACCGATCATCAATCCTGGTCCATCCACATCGACACTACAGTCAAAGAAGCACACCAATGCCTCCAATTCCTCTGAAGGCTAAGGAAGTTTGGCATGTCCACAATGACTCTTACCAATTTTTATAGATGCACCATAAAAAACATGTTATGCAGACACATCACAGCTTGGTATGGCAACTGCTCTGCCCAAGACCGCAAGAAATTACAGAGAGCTGTAAACACAGCCCAATTCATCATGAAAACCAGCCATCCTTCCAGTGATTTCATCGACACTCCCTCGGCCTCGGGAAAGCAGCCAACGTAATCAAAGACGCCCCACCCACCCTGCCCCAATTATATTCTCTTTAACCCTCTTTCATCAGGCAGAAGATACAGAAGTTTGAAAACACGTATCAAGAGATTTAAAAACAGCTTCTTCCTTGCTGTTACCAGACTTATGAATGGACCTCACATATGTTACAGCTGATCTTTCTCTGCACCTCCTATGTAGCTGTAAAACTATATTCTGCATTCTGTACTATTCTGTCCTGATGTACATATGTAGTGTATAATTTGTCTGGTTAGCTTGCAAAACAATGTTTTTCACTGTATCTCAGCAAATGTGACAGTAATAGATCAAATTAAATATAAATAAATCAAATTAAAATAAATCAGGAATTGGAAGAGGAACTTGGTGTTATTACAATCACTGGGGGAGTGCTACTGAGCAAGCTCATGGAACTGTGGGCCGATAAATCCCCAAGTCCTGATGCGCATCATCCTGAGGTCTTAAAAGAGGTGGCTAACAAGGTAGTAAATGCTTTGGTGTTAATTTTCAAAACTTTGCTGGATTCTGGAACAATTTCAACGGACAGAAAATTAACAAACATAATCCCTTTATTCAAGAAGGAACGTGGCAGAAAATGGAAAACCATAGACCAGTTAGGTGAATTTATTTCCATTTCCGCCACCTTCAGCAAGATGCCACCACCAGACATATATTCCCCTCCCCTCCCTTGTCCGCCTTCGGCAGGGACCGTTCCCTTCAGGATACCCTGGTCCATACTTCCTTCACCCCCAACACCTCCCCACAGCCCTACGGCACCTTCCCCTGTAACCGGTGAAGGTGCAACACCTGCGCATTTACCTCCTCCCTCCCCAGTATCCAAGGGCCCAAACATACCATCCAGGTGAAGCAACACTTCACCTGCACTTCCAAGAATCTAGTCTACTGCATTCGCTGCTCACAATGTGGTCTCCTCTACACTGGGGAAACGAAGCGTAGACTTGGCGACCCTGGCCAACATCTCTGTCTCCGGCTTGCTACAGTGTTCCAGTGAAGCCCAGCGTAAGCTGGAGGAACAACACCTCATTTTCCGCTTGGGGACCCTACAGCCCTCCGGACTCAATATTGAGTTCAATAATTTTAGGGCCTAAACTCTCCCATGTCCCCGACCCCATCCCACACACCAGGCCTTGTTACCACGTTGCCTGCCACCACACACCCCCTGTTGTTAGTCACTAACAGTCCCCATTAACAACTATTCACCCTCCCAGCCTGATCGTTAGCAACTCCTTTGTCTGTCCAATTGTCTTTCTCTCTCTTTGGGCTCTATCCTATCGTTTACTCCCTACCACACCCACCTCCCTATTTTCTGCATATAAACTGATATTTTTCCAGCCACCGGGTCACCGGACCTGAAACGTTAACTCTGTTTTCTCCTCCACAGATGCTGCCAGACCTGCTGAGCTTTTCCAGCAACTTTGTTTTTGTTCCAGATTTACAGCATCCGCACTTCTTTTGGTTTTTATCCAGTGAGGTGAATGTCTATTATGGGCAAGGCATTAGAATCAAATAAAATGATTTACTTCGAGAAATTCAAGATAATGGTAAGAGTAAGCATGGCTTTGTGAACTGGAAATCATTTTTAACCAATTTACTGAATTGCTTTGAAGCAGTAACATGCCCTGTAGATCAGGTGGAGTTCATTGATAAAGTGGAAGTTAGGTGGGAGTTCCAGAATGCATATAACAAGATACCACATTAAAGATTATTGTGCAATATACTAACATAGACAGAAGATTGGATGACTAACAGATAACAGACAGTTTGCATAAGTGGGTCTTTATTGGCAAGATGTGAGAGTAGTGGCCTGAAAGAATCTGTGCTTTGGGCCCCAATGTTTTATGATTTATATTAATGATCTCAAATGAGGGGAGTGAAGTCACCGTGGCTGAATTTGCAGATGAATACAGTTAGGTTGAGTCAATAGTCAAGAATCTGGCAGATGGAATATAATATTGCAAAGTGTGAAACTGTTCGCTTCGTCAGGTAGAATAAAAACACAGTATTGTTAAATAGATAATGGCTACAGAACTCCAAGGTGCAGATGGATCTTGGTGTTCCAGTGCACAAAACATTAGCATGCAGATACTACAAGTCATTAAAATGGCTAGCAGAATGCTGTCTTTTAATACAAAAAGAATCGAAGATAAAAGTAAGGGCCTTATGCTTTAGTTTATTGGTTCACAATATTTTTATTTCTGGGCCAACAAAATCACTGGAGGTTAACATTATAATTAATAAGACTCAATTTGATTTCAAATCAAAAATTAAGATAGCTAAGTAAAGGATTAATTAAGATGGTTAATTTTCTATCCATAATAACCAGCTACAATTAAATTCTACAAGCATATGAAATTGACTTTTACAGGATACTCCACTACATCAGTGACATTACTTTTATAAAATTCTGCAAGTTTTCTCAAATATTCTTGCTCTCCAAATTCTCTGCTGTCCCTCTGCCATGTTACTTTTCAAAACTTGGTTCCAGACCCATGATGCTCTGTACAATTCAATTGAGTCATTACAGCAGTAGCAGGGGAAACAGACTGGATTGGGGTTCAGTGGACTGCTAGCTCAGGATTCATTGGAACGTTGGGTGGTCAGAACTTCAGGTACCGAAGCAATTTTTTAAGCAAAAGAAATTCTTGAACACAGTTAAGAGGTCAAAAATACCTCAATGTAAAGATGTTATATCTGTAAATAATTATTCTTGCATGATCTTTCCACTTAGATTCTGCTGTCATCTGGGCAGAAATCTGTGAAAATTCCACAACACGTTTGGAATTTTGCAGAAGAAATTTGAACATACAAACTCTATACTTCCTTTTTATGTAACCTTTGAAAAGTTAGTGAGCTTAGTTGGCATGCGTTCAATTCTCACACTGGCTGAGGTTATCATGAAGAATTCTCCATCCAAATCTCTCCCTTGCCTGAGGCATGGTGACCCTCAGGTTAATCATCACTAGTCATCTCTCTCTAATGACAGAAGACCCCTACGTTGATGGGACTATGGCAGCTTTATTTTATGTGCAAAACCTCCCATGAATTACCTAAGGCAATGAAACCTTTTACGATGATGAACATTGTATCCTCCCTCACTTTCTGAAATAGTCTCATTCTTCATGTGCAACTGGTTATTTGACTGCAACTCTTTTTACCCTATGTATCAAACTGTTTCTATATTTTTCAGACTCTTTGGAGTTTGTGTAAGCTTCTTTTATACTATGTCTCCTCTTCTTTCTAAATTAGGTTCTCTGTTTGATTTCTTATACACTTATCCTCCAAGTTAGAAATTTATAATTTCAAAATACAGTATAAAGTTCAGCACGTAACCAATGATAGTTCAATGCAGCTCTGAGGAAGAGCTCCAAGTCAAAAGTACTTTCTTTCCAGTTAGATGTTAAAGTGAAGCGCAATCAGCCTTCACAGTTAGTGATAAAAGATCCTGCAGCACTATTTGAAGAGGATCACAGAGCTCTCCTGGTGCCCTGTTTAAGATTCTTTTCTTATTTTAATTATTAAAGGAATTTGGGTACTGTTATCTAGGGTAGCATTTAATGCCCATCCTTAATTGCCCTCATGGTGATGATGGCGAAATGCCTTCTTGAACTGCTGCAGTGTGTATGGTGCATATACACCTACAGTGCTGTTATGCATGGGTTCTTGAATTTTGACCCAATTACCACAAAAAGATCCATGAGCCATTTATTGCTCATGAAACCTTGTGGAGTACAAAATGTCTGCTACATTTGCCTATCTAATTATGAAAAATGCATGCTAAATGTAATCCAATGACTATAAACACCTTGGGAAATTGTGATAAGCCCATTAATGCATTGAGGTCATGTATGGAAGGACCCCAAAGATATTGGGAGTAAAGTCCTAGGTGAATAGTGTAGGTTTACTCCTAAAATAGTATAAAGGTCATCAGAGTCAAAAACATTTTGCAGGTGAAATTGATCCTTGCTAATAATGTTAAAAGGGTAATAGCAACTCTGAAGTCTCTTTTACAACTCATTTGATGTTAGCCTATCACTGGATGTCAGTGGAAAAGTAAGAATGCAATGGACAGGCTCTTGTGGAAATGAAAGATACAGCCTGATTCCTGGGGACTCCTGGACTGCCACACAGAACTTGAGGGGACAATGATCAGAATATGTAAATGATTATTAGTGCCTGCAGCTGCATTAGTAGGTATGACGGTCCAAGTTCTGAACTTATATCAGGTTTTTGCAGACTCTTTCCTGATCAAATTGACATTGAGATATGTGTATATAGGCTTCCAAGTTGTCAGACCTGTAACATTCTGAATAATTCAGAAAAAATCTGAAGCATGAAGTGGTTGGGTGAGATGTAACAATATTATCAGCATGCATGTAAAGAATGATTAACAATACAAGAAAATTCCAGTACAATTGTGATGTTTGCTTTTTCAAGCATGACATTTTCCCATATATTTCTCTCACGACAGACATACGCTAAATTGAAATGCTGTCATCTTTCCAAATTATTGTTGTTTAATCATCCAATTTTAGTTTTGCCTTTGGAGTATGTATCCATTGTTATACCTTTCAAATTAATTTCTCATCATCATTACTAATTTAATTTTGCTATAATATCAAAGAAAAAGTACGTTTAATTAAAGAATCAAACAAGGCCAAGTTTGTCAATTACATCAACTGAAAAGAGATTTCTACAGGCATATATAAGGTGAACATATGGTTTTTTCCCCTAGGGTAGGGAAGTCCAAAACTAGAGGATATATTTTTAAGGTGAGAGCAGAAAGATTTAAAAGGGACCTGCGAGACAACTTTTTCTCACACAGGGTTGTTTGTATGGGGAGTGACCTGCCAGAGGAAGTGGCAGATGCAGGTACACGTTCAACATTTAAAAGATATTTGGACAGGCACACAAATAGGAAAGGTTCAGAGGGATATGGGCCAAATGCAGGCAAATGGGATTAATTTATTTTGGGAACTTCGTTGGCATTGACAAGTTGGAATGAAGGGTCTGTTTCATATTGTATGACTCTATGACTATTTGAAAATATTTTAGTGTTGATTTTTTGTTGGCCTATAATGCTCTGAAAATTTTACAACCATAAGAATTTAATACCCACCTAAAACAAGTCATTTGGCATGAAATTACAAAGCAACGTACTGCGGGTTTGACTGTACGTATTGCCTAAATAATCTACACTCCCAATTCCAATTGGGTTGGCATGGCAAAAATGCTGGAGGAGGTAAAGAGCACCAAAATGGAAGAGGGGGAAAAAGTAAACATAAGGCTGACAGCCCAAAGCCACAACCCTTTCTCTATGAAAGCATTTTAAGGGCAAAGGTGAAGGATTGAGAAAGATTTCCTGCCTGCCATCTCAAGCAGGGAATTAACAGTAGCCCAGAAGGACATAAAGGAGCATGAATTAGACTTGCCAATTTAATTTCTTAATGGGCTGTCTGTTCCTTACATAATTTCCAAGAAGACACAAATTATCTTTCTATTGTCCGTCTTCTCTTCAAGTTAGTTTTCCTCTCATCAATGATTACTGATTCAATTCTTTCAATTTATCTTCTGCTGAATATCGGGGTCCCTTAAAAATGGAATTTTCCTAGAATTTACTGTGTAACATGAGATTTCATTCAACAGCTATCACAGTAGTACTTAGCCTTCCAAAATTCTCAAAGCTCCAACTATCATTCTTTTTAAGATAACTGAACACAAAACACTGTGAAGCAACTATCAACATGTTGCAAAAGTTCAAGTAATTTGTGTTGAGACCTTCACAATTTTTCTTTTACTTTTCTTATTTTTGGTTTGGAATTATGAGTTGCAGTTGAGCATTGAACTTTGAACAGCAGCTTACTTTAAAAAAAGAACAAAAGACTGATAATTGCTGTTGGGAACTGGCCTGGAAAGTTACTTCAGGTTAGTTACTGGTCTAAGGACACCATAGACAATCTGGCATTGAGATGTTTTTATGCTCACGGACTGGCAGCTGTTTAGTTGTTGAATTTACACATCAAAGGAGGACCAGTGCTGACCAGCCAACCTCAGGGAAAGAAAAAAAACGAAGAGTGAACTCAGTTTGACTTTGTTTTGGGCAACAAGCAGTTTTGTTTTAAAAGGTGTTTCTGGTTTTGCCTCTCGTTATTTGCCAGTTGGAAGTTGTGAGAAAAGAATCCCAGTATGTAAGAAATAAGAGAAATCTCCAGAGGTCTGCATTGACAGATGACTTTGGAATTTGACATGTCTGTCATGCACTGCCAAAACATTTTATGAAGGCTCAATATTCATTGTTGAAACAGCTATTGAACCAGTAAAGTGGATTTTAACCTTTTTTAATTTATCACTTAAATGTGCCTGTCTGTCCATCTGTGAGACAGTTGGTTGCGAGGTGTTATGATCAAAGAAGATTGGGCTTAGATCCTAGACATTTATTAGATTGCCTTGATCACCTGTGTTCTGCTAAAGTTACATTATAAATAATAAATTGATCATTTTGTTTGCTGCAAACATGTTGTCTGAGATCTGTTATTTGTAGAGTCTGGTTAGGAATAATTGAGCAATTTTGAGGGTCACTGAATGCTTTTCAGATCACTAGTTAAGAATCTAATGATAGTGATGCTGAATTAATTTGACTTGCAATCCGCGTTGTAACATTTGTTTAAGTACATAATTAAATGACCTTGAAAGTTAGCCAAGAATGTGATTTTTTAATCTCTTGTCAATATCTTTGTATCAACTTTGTATTAACTTCAAATACCTTGAGAAATCTCACCAGCAATCCCTCTGCAAATTTGTTGGCAGGATAAGTGTTCCACTATCAAAATGTCCTCTCTTACATCCCTAGTACATCAACTGTGTTGGGTAGGCCGTATCGTCCACATTCCTGATAAACTTTTTCCAAAATGAGCCCACTACTTCAAGCTTCATCCTGGCTAGTGGCTGCAAGGAGGGCAGAGGAAATGCTTCAAGAATATCTTTAAAACTTCTCCAGCTTTATAGTTCTTGTTGTTTAGCATCTTTTATTGACTTGTCTTTTGCTTCCTTTGTGGCCACCTAATGCTTCCTGATCACATGGGATTCTGCTCCTGGTAGTATTCCTAGATTGTACTATATTTCTTCACCATGCTAATCTGCACCTTCTCTCATGTTATATATTGCTTTCTGGACTGATACTGTTGGAGTTTGCCTTTCAAGGATTTGTGATCTCTTTCTAGGAGCATGTTCTCTCCTGGACACAATGTTTGCATTTACACACTTTTTTTCCCCTTGCCTTCCATCTTTGGACTTCATGTTCCCAATCCATGGCCCTGAACCTCTGCCCCTCATCCTTAACCTTTGTTTTCTTCCAGTGGTCTTTGCTGCTCTACTTATAGTCCCATTGTCCATCGCCTCGTCCCTTCCAGTGAATATTTGACTTTAGCACCACTCTGCCAGTTATCCCTTGGTACCAATGGCCTCATATAGATCATCAGTACTGATCAGTCCATTGTCAGACAGGCTGTCAATTGTGTCAGTTTGATTCACATAACTATGCAATATTTGGGTATGAGAGGTAGCTGAATCTTTGTTATTTTCTATAATTCCTTTACAATCTGAAAATTTGTAATCTATATCAAGGTACTCCAAGCTGTGTGGTTGCCATGCTGCACATTTTTTTTTGTCTTTAACCAGTCACCTTCTTTAGGTATCTCCATTCTTTAAGACCTCTCTCCTACAAAAAAAATCCCAAGTTGAAATTGGTTTGCAATGTCCTCACATTATAACTTGAGACTCAATGAATTATTTGAGACTTTTGATTTCTGTCTGCATGTAGTTGAGTCAAATACTCCAAAGACTTAAAACAACTGTAGGCCCTCCCCATGCTGGGCCTGATCACTTATTACTGATGGAATTTTTGAATTCCTACAAAAACTAACTGGTAATGAATTATATCCTACTGCCATCTGCACAAATTCTTAGCATGGGCAGCTCATGCTTTTGTAGATGGTAATTTATAGTTTGGTTGATCTGCCAAAATTTTATAAACCATTGTGTCTATTACTGCATGGTGCCCATTGTCGGAGATTTTGTCAGCAGTCCAAGTGCTGTCCCCATTCAATTAATTATTACCTCATCCATACTAATTTTCTTATCTTTACTGTGCATTATTGTTGACCGACAAAATCTATTTTCCAAATCTGTAAAATTAAAATCTTTTTTACTTTATCTCATTTAATTCCATAGCCATAGCCCTGTTGAAATCCCTTGCTGAAGGTATTATTATAGGCTGTGATGGCATCTATCAGTACTTTTACTATAAGTCCATAAGATATAAGAGCAGAACTAGGTCATTCAGCCCATCGAGTCTGCTCTGCCATTTGGATTTTACAAATCTCAACTATCACTTAGCTCTTCTAGGAGCTTCTAATTCTCCCTATGTTTTATTCCGGCGTTATTTGCTACTTATTACTGGGAGTGTCCAGGTAGCTTTCAGCCAATCTATTCCACACACTGTAGATGTGCACATATGTAGGACTCTGCCAATGCATTCATCAATTTGCTGAAAGTTAATGTCTTCTCTGATATACATTTCCATTTTCTTCCTCCAAATCTTCTATTTCCTGTTTAGTTTCGGATACTGCGTTATGCTATTTGAGACAATTTGAGGTCTAATGGTACTTGGATTCAAAACTGAAACATCTATTGACTACACCCTAAGCATTTCTGGGGTTCATTATTTGATAGAAAGATAGCACATGTCCACATGGTTAATTTATTGATTCAATTGCTGCTTTCATAAAAAAGGGGTGGTGAATCATATGCCAAAACTTTACATTTTGACTCAACTATCTACTGCTGACAATGTTCCACACTAGAAGATAATTATTTCACACCGTTAGAGACAGCTTTATTTCAATTAACCACATTCAATAAAACACTCACTGCTTTCTAACTTGCCATATTTAATAAACAATTTGCAACTAATCATCCTTTAACTAATATATCCATCACCTGCTCCCTCATTCAATTAGGTCTCAGTCATCCTTTCAAAACATATTAGATGACAACATCAGTCTTCTGGAAAATTGCATGTTACGACTACTTCCACCTGAGACCAGATCAGAATCCCTTAAATGTTACTGATATTCACGTTGCAACCCAAAAAGGAAAATCCAGATTTCTGAAGTTCAGCCATACAGAATTTAAATGTATTGACTTGAACTAGTTTCTTTGTTTAAATTAAATCAATTTAGATCAATTTAAATTAATTAGGTGTCTTTCACTAAGTTAAGCTGGCAATCATCCACTAAATTTAAAACATTGAGATTAATGCAACAGCTCTTAAAATTCTACTTTTAATTGGTTTCTAGTAAATGGATGAATTGCAAATTATTCCTAATTTACCAAATACTGCTGTGAAATGTTTGCCATTCTGTTGACATTTAATTTTCAAAACATTATTAACAGCATAAAAATAAAGGTAATCGCATTCATTTCTATAGCAGTGAACCATAGAAACTGGGATTTTGGGTTCAGGTGTATCATATTTTCTCATTTGTCAGGGTGCACCTGGTTGGTAGTAACTATACAAATTTCAAAAAGTCATATTAAATTGTTTGCTTTCTTTGAATGTGACATATCTCTCAATTTACCAAGCTCCTCTTCAAGTATCTGAATTCCTGGTCGAGAACAGTGTGTTCCACATTCTTACAATCTTTTGTGTAGAAATGTTTTTCTGGAATTTTTTATATATTCACCTTGAATTCTGACAGTATCGCCAACTCCTAAACTCTACTCCTAGAGGAGTAAGCAATTGCCTATCTACCCTGTCAGTTCTGTACCCACTGTCAATTTGTCATATTAAAGTGCATTTGTACTCATAATAGGCAACATGTTGTAATTCTTTGGTACTACCCAGTAAGCACATCCCCACTTCCATAATTTCAATGCAGGGGTATTGAAACTTACCTGGTTTCCATCCATGATTTTAATTGCTTTAATTTGTCTGTTCACACTAACCACTATAAGCTACCCCTTTACGTAATTTACAAGTTTTATTTTTATCAGTGTTTTGTTTTTGCAATATGATGTCTGAAATAAAATGTCAATCTTTTTCTTCCGCTGGATCATATCTAAATCTGTTTTTAATGGACTTTACCTCCTCCTTAACTACATTATCTTGATCAATTGATTATCACTCTAGGTACCATCAGCATCCCTCCTCACAGCAACACAGACAACTGCAAAAAGCAAAATTCAAGTCTTTGATTTTCCTTTGGAAGTTTTCCGTGTTTTCAAACACGTTGTTTGATGTTGCTCATACATGTAAATTTATAATGTTTTAGACACTTAGGATCAACCTGTTGTTTTGGTTGATGTAATTTCTAGCTTAAGTCTGTTGTGAAACATTGAGATATAATATTTTGAATTAGTTAGCTGATATTTTGTAAGTTTATCATCTTCCTGATTAAATTTTGAAGATCAGGTGTCTTGAAGAGAATTCAAAAACTGTCTGTTCACTTAAAATGATAATCAAGTCTGATCAAGGAATTGACACCTCTGCCATGTGTATGCCTGCGTTCTGGAAGAGACAGGTCTCTATATTTCATAGAAACATTCCTATCAAGAGGTTGGTAATAAAGCAAAGAACTTCGGATGCTGTTGATCAGAAACAAACAAAAACAGAAATTTCTGGAGAAACTCAGTACTTCTGGCAGCATCTGTGGAGAGAGAAAAACAGAGAACATTTCGAGTCCAGTGACCTTCGGTTCCCAGTAATTACCAATGTGAAAATGTTTAAAATGAATCCAGAAAAATCTTCTACACATAAAGGATTGTAAGAACCAGTGCCAGTATGACAGGCCAAATGGCTGTCATAATTCTGTGAGCTTTTATCTTCAGTTAAGTGATATAGCAGCAGGCTCTTTGTGCCGAGAAATTGGAAAACCTGAATGAGTACCTGAATTTTCACAACAATGGAGAGTCTCTATATTTCAAAAATAACAGCAGAGGCTGAAATCTGGATATCCTGCAATAAAAAATAGCTCTACCATGTTTGCAGGTAGCTGAGGTGGCTGCCCATTTAAAAGACCAGCTACCACCTCAGTCAAGCCTGATTTTCATTAGCTAGTATTGGGCAGTACAACATGATATTCAATCAGGTAGTACTGAGTCTCAATGTCATGGGTTCTTTAGAAAAGAGGGATATATTTTCAAAGAGTTAACTTAGCCTTTTGGAGATTGTTCTGGGACATCTATGAGGGAAATCATGTGCTTTTTGGGCTATGACCCTTACGGTTTGGGAGAGGCAAGGTGTGTTTAGATTTCTTAAACAAAGGTATGAATGTGTGTAAAAAGTACATTGGAACTATCAAGTTCTTGGAAGCAAGAGATCTAGCAAAAGGAACTGCCAAAACAAATAGTTGAGAGTTGTCAAAGAGAGCTGTTAAAGTGTCAAGGAGTAAGTTTTGCCCTCTTGATATTTGTCTAAAACTGCTGGAGTGTTGACTGAAAGAGAAGAGGGTGTTGGTTGGCTGGCGAGTGGCCTCCGATCTGTAGAGAAATTGTTCATGTTTGAATTCAAACCAGTCAAATTAATTTTAATTCTTCAATGCAATACTTCGAAAATGCATGGGATAAAGGCTGTTTTCCAAGACTTAGTTCCATTGAAAAAGGTGCAATGCATGGGCATGTTCTTTCCGTTTTCAAACAACAAATCCCTGCATCTGAATATATGTGGCCTTAATCTTGTGATTCTGTTCAAATGAGTTTAGGATGAAAAACTTAAACAGATTATCTATATAAATAGGCACTTAGTTCCCTTAGATGGCTCAAGGGACGTGAAGCTAGTTACTTTTTCATACAATTTCTGATTGGTGCGAACGAGAAACATTGTCCTATAGTTTGGGAAGCTAGGAAAACTGCAAGGCTTGTTTAAAGTACTTTGAGTTTTGAAACTCTTGCTCTTGTGGATGCAATAGATATGGGAGTCTATTGTGCATAATAACTGATCACCTAAACTGACACAAGTCTCACCCACCTTATGCAAAATTGTAATTAGTTAGGCAGTGGGCATATAGACAGTGGAAGGCAACATGGGGAATTTTGTCTACACACTCAGCCCTTGTCCTCTGAAACTTCTACCACAAGTCTCCCCTCAGCAGGTGCTCCTTTGGTGTATGGTGATACATATTAGAATCTTCCAGTACATAAGGAGACACCTTGGTGTATCATCCTTGTACTAGTTCGTTGTATGAGCTGTACATGCAGCCCCCTACTCCCCAGAACCCTGTCAATTATCCTGCAAACACTTCAATTATATGTACGAAGTTCTTAGAAAGCTGCATTCATAGCCCTTTCAGGAAGCATGTTGGGGATCTTAATCCACTGCATGAAGATTTCTTTTTGTTTTCCTCTGTAGTTATTTTGCCATTTATTTTAAATCCACTTCTGCTTGAAGGATTATTTATGTGAGAGATGATGTTACAGATGAGGCTGTAAGAGTGCACTGTTGCTCTGGTCCCATTAATCCACTGGTCACAGCTAATGTTTCCTCTAAACTGCATGGCCATGCTGCTGCTCAGAGAGCACATGCATGATGATCAGCATTGGGATGCATTGATACTCAGTTCCAGAAGCCGCTGCCACACGTGGACCTTGGAGATCCATGCACCAGCAGGAAAATTTAGAGCGAATGTAGGTCACAACATATTGTAAATACTTTTACCAGTACCAAGATGACCAATCAAATACTTTATCTACATCAGATTTTAAATGAAAGAATTTATTTTATCAAAACAAAATCTACTCAATAAATGTGCAATAACTTGTTAATAAATGCAGGCAGTAGTATACAAGTATAGATGCTTACCTCTCTAAATAAGATACTAAGACATAGGAGAAGAATTAGACCAGTCATCTGAATGTGCTCTGCCAACCAATCCTGGCAGATATGATTCTCAACCCCATTCTCCTGCCTTGTCCCATAACCCTTGATCCCCTTTACCAATCAAGAACCTATCAGTCTCTTTCTTAAATACACACAATAACTTGGCCTTGACAAACATCTGCGGCGATGAGTTGCCCAGATTAATGAACCTCTAGCTGAATAAACTGCATCTCTTCTCTGTTCTAAAGGGTCATCCCCTCACTCTGAGGCTGTGCCCTCAGATCCTGGTCTCTCCAACTAGTGGAAACATCATCTTCACATCCACTATATCCAGGCCTCTCAATATTCTGTATGTTTCAATCAGATGCCCCCTTATCATTCTAAACTCACTCGAGAAGTCCTCAACTGCTCCACATATGATAAGCACTTCACACTCAGGATCACTCCTGTAACCCTCCTCTGGTCCCCCTCCAAGGCCAGCACATTGATCATTCAATACAGGGTCCAAAACTACTCATAATATCCTAAATACAGTCTGACCAGAGCCTTATAGAGCCTCAGCAGTACTTCTCTACTCTTGTATTCCTGTCCTCTTCAAATGCATGCCAGCATTAAATCTGCATTCCTAACTAAGAGAATCCTGAACTAGGGACTCCCAAGTCCATTTGTGCTTCAGAATTACAAAGCCTCTCCCCACTTACGAAATAGTCTACACTTCTATTCTTCCTACAAGAGCGCATTATCTCATACTTTCCCACATTTTATTCCATCTGCCACTTCCTTGCTCATTCTTCTGGTCCTTCTGCAGCCTCCCCACTTCTTCAACATTATCTGCCTCTCCACCTACCTTTATGTCATCTGCAAACTGAGCAACAATGCCCTCAGTTCCTTCGTTCAGGCTGTTAATATATAACATGAATAATGGTGTTCACAACACTGACCTCTGCAGAATTCCACTAGACGCCAGCTGCCATCCTGAAAAAGACCCCTTTATCCCTACTCTCTGCTTTCTGCCAGTCAGCCAATCATCCTGGTTTATTTTCTTCCCCACATCCAAACTGCTGCTAGGACGCCTGTACATAACTCTCATCAGGGTCTTTCTCTTTCCTCTTTTGTCGTTCCTTAATTGTACACACACAGATTCTACACCTGCTGACTCTATATCATTTCTTGCTATCAATTTAATTTCATTTTGACTAACGAGACAATCCACTCCCTCTGTACATCTGCCTATCCTTTCAATAGGATTTGTATCCTTGGATATTTCTTTCCCAGCCCTGATCCCCTTGCAGCCACATCTCTGTGATACCCACACACATACTACGTGCATTTAAGTACAACATCCTCAGTCCTGTGTTGACTGACCGCTTCTCATAGTTGACCCCTTATCTGCTGTGTGTGAAGTTAGATTCCTGGCCCTTTCCATAATCTCTGTTCTAGTATTCTGAAAAATTAATATCCTCCACTGAGCCCTGCTCCCCTTATCTTGCTCCTTAATGGTCTATGCAGGTGCACGGTGCACGACACACACACACACACACACACACACACACACACACACACACACACACACACACAC
>NC_063347.1:55270361-55280464 GCF_021869965.1 Rhincodon typus | reverse complement strand
CACACACACACACACACACACACACACACACACACACACACACACACTCTCCCCCCCATCCAGAGCCAATTATATGATTCGCCAGGACTCTGGCCCAGCATGATTCATATGGAAATCATCCCATCAGAACCAGCTCCCAAGTATCCCAACACACAAAATCAAAGATAACAAGGTGTAGAGCTGGATGAACACAGCAGGCCAAGCAACGTCAGAGGAGCAGGAAAGCTGACGTTTCGCGCCTAGATCCTGATTTATGAAACAAAAACTGTTTAAAGTGCTGTGGTGGATATCATTTTCTCACAAATCGTCCCATTTTCAGATAAAGTTTTGTCAAGTAAGATTCATGGCATATGCTTTGCCATAGCTCCGGATGATGCAACCAGCTCTTTGGTGTCCTTCTTGAAGTATCACAGCAGTGCCAGTGTCAGGACCTTCCAATGTCCATATAATGGTGCCCCATTGAAACAAATGAAAGAAAAAAGAAACAGATTTCTCTGCAGAGATTGGCTTTCCAAAGGGGAAAAAGCACTGACGAATGGTTTATTCTTGAAATTGAAAAGATAAAGGCATGGAATGTTCTGGAGTCACTGTAATTAGTTTACTCGCTGAGCCGGTTCATTAGCTTGCAGACTTTTTATTCCCCTGCTGGGTAACATCATCGGTGCAGCCTCCGATGGAGTGTTGTTGTATTTTCCCGCATGCTATTTAAACTCTGGGGTCTGTTGGAGTTGATTACCTCATTTCCGGTTTTTCTTTGCAGTGGTGCGTATATAGGATCTAATTCTGTGTGTTTATTGATGGTCTTCTTGGTGAAGAACCCGGCCTCCAGGAATTCCAGTGCCCGTCTTTACCTGGAGTCGCAGGTAGACAGTATGGTGAAGAAGGCATTTGGTACACTTACCTTTCTGGGTCAGTGCATTAAGTATAGGAATTTGGAGGTCATTTGTGGTTGTGAAGGACTTTGGTTAGGCCACCTTTGGGATGCTGCATTCAATTCTTGTCTCTCTGCTATAGAATGGTTGTTGTTAACCTTGAAAGGGTTCAGAAAAGACTTGCAAGGATGTTGCCAGGTCTGGACAGTTTGAGTTGCAGGGCAGGGCTGAATAGGCTAAGGCTATTTTCTCTAGAGTGTCGGAGGCTGAGGGGTGACCTTACAGAGGTTTATAAAATCATGAAGGTCATGGATAGGGTGAATAGTCAAGGTCTTTTCCCCGTGGTAGGGGAGTCCAAAACTAGAGGGCATAGGTTTAAGGTGAGAGGGGAAAGATTTAAAATTGAACAAAATGGCAACTTTTTCCACACACAGTGTGGTGTGTATATGAAATGAGCTGCCAGAGGAAGCTGTGTCCAGGCTCAGTGTCTACAGGCGTGGCCTCCTTTGGCAGCCTGCAGGAAAAGCGATGGCCCTCCTCTCTAACATTCCACCTACCAGCATTTCAAGGCAGGGAGCTAAATTGATTTTCTGGTCCATTTCTTTGGGGATAATGATGCAGGATCCCAGGGTGAGGGCCAGTTCCTGGCTTTCAGCATGTAAAGTAGGGTGCGGCTAACCTTTCAATGGGGCACCATTATATGAACATTGGAAGATCCTGACACTGGCACTGCTGTGATACTTCAAGAAGGACACCAAAGAGCTGGTTGCATCATCCAGAGCTATGGCAAAGCATGTGCCATGAATCTTACTTGACAAAATTTTATCTGAAAATGGGACGATTTGTGAGAAAATGATATCCACCACAGCACTTTAAACAGTTTTTGTTTTATAAAATAATGTTTGGGGCCAAATTTTCAACCTTTATTTTGAAACCAGCACATTCATTCGGTATCTGAATCTACTTGTGCTATTAAAAATATTAAATCTAACTCAACCTAATTTTGTGTCCTTTGAAGTGCATTTACTGCAAGACATTTGGTCAGTGTGAGGACAAATGTAGGTCAGATAAAAACATGATGAAGTGCAGCAGTGAAGGAGAGAGCCTGTGATAATGACCCAGCTGCATTAATTCTGCTATAAAAATCCTGTGCTACATTAAATTGTGTGCCAGATCACATTTATTCTTGCCACCTTTACTGGCTTTCCATTCCCAACACATTTAAAACCTTTGTCCATACTTTTAAATCCATTTACATTTCATACCTAGCTCCGTAACCAATCTCAGCTCTGTCTCTCATGTCAATTCTTTTTCTTCTAAATAAGATCTGCTGTATATCATCCTCAATGTTCCATCCAATTCACCCTTCAGACACAGCATTATCATCTTAGCCTTATATCATCCTACTTCAATCAATTGGCAATGCTTTCAGTCAGTTTCTTGCTCTAGCTCAAAGTCCATTTCTTCCCTGAGAAACAGGTTTACTTGTTTGACTTGCTCTCTTCCTGAATGACTCCCTCATCCCCTTCATCCCTTCACCTCCCTATACCCTCATCCATTTCTCCTTTCCTTCTTATCTTCAGCCCCTTATTTCTTCTTGTCTTCATCTTTCTGATACATTTCCCTTCCTTGTCACCTGAACCCTTATTCTCTTCTCTTCTCCATCCTCTGCTTTCCTTTGTTCTCCTCTTCCTCCTCAGCCTGTTCTACCTTCTCATACTCCCCTCAATGTCCTCATTCCTTCATCCTTTTCATTTAATAAATAATAAAACAAGTAGCTCAAAGGATTAACATATGCAAATTTAAAAATTGCAAAGTAAAAAACAGTGGGTTATATTAGCTATCCTCAAATCGACTAGAAATGCATCAGAGTCTACAGCCTTGAAAGATGACCACTAATGATTATAATGTGACTGGATTAGCAACAAAATGAGTGTCAGGGATCAATGTTGGGCCCACAATTATTTACAACACGTATTAATGACAGAAATGAGGGAAGTGAATGTACTATTGCAAGTTTGTGGTTTACACAATAGAAAGGCAGGCAAGTGGTGAGGATGACACAGGGAGATTAGGCAAGTTAAGTAAGTGGTCACAAACTTGGCAGATGAAATAAATGTGGGAAAATGTGAGGTTATGCACTTTAACACCAAGAAAGAGGAGTTGAAAATTACTTAAATGGGAAGACTGCAGAAAGCATGAATCAGAAAGGCAAATACAATGTCGGTCTTTATTTCAAAGGGAATAGTGTATAAAACTATACAAGGCACTGTCAGACCACTCTAGAATAATATGTATATGTTTTGCCGCTTTATTCAAGATATACTGGCATTGGAGGCAGTACAGCGAAGGTTCACTTGGTTGATCCTGGATATGGAGGAATTTTCTTACAAGGAGAGGTTGAGTGCATGATAATTGGAGTTTAGAAGAATAAGACCTTATTGAATTCTTAGAGGGTTTTGTTGTATTACCGCTGGACTGTTAATCCAGGGGCTATATCTTTTAGAGAAATACATGAAGGATGTGAATGGGTTAGCAACTTGTAACTAACCTTGCCTTGTCCACAGTACAATGCTCACAGTTTGACTGGAATACCCAATTGTGTGCCTTTAACCATTAATCAATAGTTGACAATTTTGTTTAATCAGTATTGACTGGACACTAATGTTGCATTATGTCTCAAGGTTGGTATGTTTTTAAGAGAAATATTGATAATATATCATTGCATCATAACATGTAGCCTGAGGGTATAAATATTTCATACTGCATCTTGTGTCAGATTACTTGAAGCATGATAATTCAGCGAAAGCATGTTCAACTGTTCCAACTGGCATGACAACTGGGAAGAGTGCACTGATAATCATGCCCCACTGTTTTACATGCCATCACAAAACTGCTATCTAGGACAAAAACAATTCACAATTCAGGTTTCGTCATTAATAGAAAATAAATATTTATTGTAACACACAACTTTAACAACTGGCAGAGAAAAGAAAGGATTTCTGACTTACTATATAAACTTAAATTATACCCCATTAATACCCCCCAAATCTCCTATACTCGCTCATGCAGCCATATTGGCAGGCCAATAATAATTGCATGCTTTAGGTGTAGCTAACATGATTGCTATGGTCAACAAAAGACAACAAACTAACAAAAACTGCAACAGGTACAGTTTGTCAGAACTACCTGACAAACATTTATTGATATCTGTGTAGTATGTGGCACCCAGGTACATTGGACACAGTCACAAGAAATTTGGTTCCAAAGGCCAAGCCAGATCCTATAGCACAAACACAGTTGACCAACATCATGTTCCCACATCACATCACTGGTAGCAAGGCAAGCATTAAAAAGAAGCATAAATACAAACACAATCAAGTTCAGAGACAAGAAAGCAAATGGCAAATTTTAGATGAAGATCAAGTTTTACATATTGCCAACCTCTCAGACTCAGTGTTAAGCAACCAGAAGCCTTCATAACCATATCATATATCCTGAAAAGCAGGATAACACGCAACAAAAGCTAAGATCAACACAGAAGTTACAGCCAACATATTACCATGATGAATCCTGAAAGAAATGCACCTCAGCAAATAGTGCTCTATGATGCAGCCTACAAGAGACCATCACACAGCATAATATGAATCATCAATTCCCCGCACTGGGAGCATCACACCGCAGTACGACATACCAAGTTCTCCTTGGTTTCCTAATATATTCTACCTGGTACCAATGGTCTAGCAGTAGGACTACCAGCATATAGACATTACAATTCCTGGCGTTCAAAACATCTCCATTGTGATGGAACAGATAACACATGATACAATCAAAACTGTGAACAAATTTAAACATCTAAACTTGTCAGATTTGACATGATTGGCAATTTTAAGAGTGCTATAATATTGCATTTTAAGATTGATATGATTCCATTTAATGACTCTCCAAATACAACTGAAGTACAATCGAGAATGTTACACAACTGCCTACCCAACAGGATCAAGAGGATCTGCTACATTGCTTCAGAGATTTTTTTTTACATTTGCCTTCCCCATATTTCCCAGCTTCGTGGACAATAAATCTCAGAAATTCACTTTAGAAGGATGCCCCCTTTGTGTGGCAAGATGACCACCAATACATCTTTGATTCTCTCAGATTATGTCAGCAAAATCTCGCCCACTGCAAAACTACGACCCAGGAAAGTTATGAATCTTTAAGTGGATGCATCACAAAAAGGCTTGGATGCATGACATTAAACCCGTTGCTTTTTTGGCTTGAAAATCTGTCATCTGTGCATGTTAATTATAACAATTTACAGTGTGAAACTTCTTTTTTGGGTTAGGAACCCTACGATTTCACTCAAATGGCTTGAGGAATAAATTGTTTCAAAATAGTTTCATCACATCTTTAGAAAAGATATGTTAAAAACTGCAAAAGAATCAGTGCCATGTTTGTAACATTTGGTTAACAATGTGCAAGAATATAACTTTTAGTCAGATATAAGCCAGGTACCAGCATGATTACAACTGACACCCTATGTGGATTACACAATCTATACAAAGACCAAGATATTCTCTTTGATCTACTCATTGATGCTCTGGACTATGAAGTTGAAGGTGTTCTCAATGTTGGTCTGTTATAATTTAGCCAGAGCTAGTGTAATAGTTGAAACCGGCACCTGACAAAAATAAGCAACTATAAGAGTTGGAAAATCATTACTCAGGATTAAAGAAATATCTCAAAAGATTTGCTCATTACAACCATACAAAGATGAACCTGGCATGTGATGACAAGTCATTTTCGAAGGCAAACAAATCAAATATCAAACATTATGCCAAAATATCACTCAGAGATAGCAAGAACTGCAGATGCCAGAGTCAGAGTCGTTACAGTGAGGAGCTGGAGGAACACAGCAGTGGGAATTGGTAAGTGGGAAGGGCAGGGAGTGTCAGGTCAAGGAGGCACAGATGGTGTTGGATATGCGATGAGGCGGGGGATGGGGAGATTTTAAAACTGGTGAATGGTCCAGGGGGACTCTGTCTTTATTTTTGTTGGGGGGAGGGGATTTGCGCGAAATGGAAGAGATGTGGTTAAGGGCATTTTTGATCAACAGAGGGGAAAGTTGCAGTCCTTAAAGTAGGAGGCCATCTGGGATGTCCAGGAGTGCAACGCTCCATCTTGGGAGCAGATGTGGCGGAGGCAGCGGAATTGGGAGTAAGGGATCGCGTTCTTGCAGGAGGGTGGGTGAGAGGATCTGTATTCAAGGTAGCTGTGAGAGTTGGTGGGTTTGAAATAGATGTCTGTGCTGATATGGAGTTACTGGATTACCAGATATGGAGTCACAGAAATCCAGAAAGGGGAGGGAGGTATCGGATTGTTGATGATGATTGTGATGTTGAGCGACAGCAACCAGCAGGAAGACTCAAGTGCAACAGATAACAAAGCATACTTTTTCAGCCAAGTATATGACCACCAGATCAAGACAAGTTGTCAAACCTCCAAAGCATCACTTTGAAGTTTGAAATGATAGTTCTGGAAACTGTTTTTGACCTGTTTTATAATTAACAAATTGTAACTTTACGAGAGACCTCTATAAGTCTAGGCTTTTTTGTTAGAAAAAATTATGACTCTCAGTCAATATATCTTTAGGAAACATATTCATGGATATCATCACGGTATGTAACCTGAGGATATAAAGAGCTCATGCTCCATCTTACCTCAGATCACTTGAAGCATGACAATCTACTGGAAGCATGCTCCTCTGCTGTACCTAATAACTTAATGTTAGCCCAGATACTTGTGCGCCTGAGGAATGTAATAATTATACATTAGTTAGTTTTAACGAATGTCTGTTGGATTTTTGGATACCACAACAACCATACCTATTCTTGCATTATGGAAGCTAACGAGCTTTGCCACATTTGAAAAACCACTGTTAGAGATATTCTCACACAAGACAAGAAAAGGTTACCTTACCTTCCTATAGATTGTCAGCATAACAGCAAATTATAGCAAGCATACAAATACGGATTACTATTAATTTCACCAATATGTCTGTAAATATTAAATGCCAGAATTCCATAAATGAATTATAAAATGTCTTATTGAACTTAAATAAAGGTTAGTAGCCCTATATTAAAAAGAACAACTTAGACAACAGCATTTTAAAAAGCCAAATACTGAATCTTGCCAACTACTAAAGGATGATTTACATTAGTTTTACTCTACCCAAACTGAAAGCTTCTTTCAACACAATGATAGTTTGATTTCTATACTTCATTCAACCATTGTTAGCCATGCATAATACTTTTGACTATAAAAGGATGATTAAATTAATCAGATAATACCTTTGAAGAAATCAGATACTCTTCATGCGAGTTAAATGAAACACAGATTTGTATAATTACTGAAAGCTTTCACTGCATTTCATTCATATTCATAGATTCAGCAATTTATTTTACATATGTCCAAATAAAATCCCCAGTTTCAAACTGCAAGGAAATCTCAATCCCTATCTGAAAATTTTATTTAAAACGTAAATGTTGGCAGAGGTATTGAAGTGTTCTGTACACATAGCATAGAAAGTTAACATATAGGCACAGCAATCAATGACAAAGTGTAATGGTACATTATCTTATATTGCAGGGTTGGAATACAAGAAAGAAGTTGCTACAATTATAGAGGTGTTGTTGAGATCACATCTGGAGTAAAGCTTTAGTCTCCTTACCTAAAGGAGAATTGGACTTAGAGGGTGTCAATGAAGGATCACAACTTGATTGATTCCTGCGACGTACAAGGAGAGTTTGACTAGAACGGACTTGCGCTCGAAAGTTTCAAAAAAGGAGAGATGATTTCATTAAAGTGCACATTCTTGAGAGTTTGCAGGGTAGAAACTGAATGGTTGTTTTTCTTGACTGGGAGTGATCAGAATTAAGGAGTGTAGTCACAGGATGAGGAGCCAGTCATTTACGACTAACATGAGGACACAACCTTAAATATATTCTGTGATAGAGCATCCATAATACTCCAAAATAGAGAATTCCAAAGATTCACAATCTTTTGAGTAACAAAATATCTCCAACTTATTCCAAAATGATCAGCCCCTTACAATGAGCTCTGTGCCCATGTCCTAAAATCCTCAATTAGAAAAAACATTCTGTGTCTCCCTGATTGAGCCCTTTCAGATTTTTATATGTTTCAATTAAATCACCTTTGACTCGGTTAAACTCCAGAGACCGTAGATCCAATTTACACAGCCTCTCGTTAGGTTGGGTGGTTAGTGGAAAGGTTATCTTTAGTGTGGTGGGGTGCTGAAGTGTACAGTTACCCAGGAGTTTCACATGGTTTTCATCTGTCAAACATTTCCTGGTTAGCTATCTCAGATGACAAGTCTGATATCTCCCAAGTTTCAGATTCTATTTCAAAGTCAGAAACATTCACACATGGTCTCAGGACATTAGCCATAAAAGAGTTTAAATTGAGATAACAAGGTGTAGAGCTGGAGGAACACAGCAGGCCAGGCAGCTTCAGAGGAGCAGGAAAGATGACGTTTTGGGTTGGGACCCTTCTTCAGAAATGGGGGAGGGGAAGTGGGGGGGGGTCTCTGAAATAAATAGAGAGGCGGGGGACAGTGATAGCAGGTGGATAGTGGAGCGGATAGGTGGGAGAGAAGACAGAGAGCTCAAGGAGGCAGGGATGAAGCCAGCAAAGGTGAGTGTAGGTGGGAAGTGGGGATGGGATTGGTCAGTGAGGAGGGAGGGGCAGATAGGTGGGAGAGAAGATGGACAGGTCAAGGAGGTGGGGATGAGGTGGGGGAGCTGGTCTTGGGATAAGGTCGGGGGTGGGGAGAGTTTGAAGCTAGTAAAGTCCACATTAAGACCATTGGGTTGTAGGCTTCCAAGGTGGAATATGAGGTGCTGTTCCTCCGGTTTCCGGCTGGCATCGTTGTGGCACTGGAGGCGGCCCAGGATGGACGTCGTCCAGGGAATAGGAGGAGGGAGTTGAAGTGGTTCACGACGGGGAGGTGTTGTCCTTTGTCGCGAACCGAGCATAGGTGCTCCATAAAGCGGTCTCCGAGCCTCCACTCGGTCTCCCTGATGTACAGCAGGCCACATCGGGAACAGCGGATACAATAGACCACATCAGCGGATGTGCAGGTGAACATCTGTTTAATGTAGAAGGTTTTTTTGGGGCCTGGGATGGATGTGAGGATGGAGGCAAGGGGGGAGGTGTAGGGGCAGGTGTAGCACCTCCTGCGGTTGCAGGGAAAGGTGCCTGGGGTGGTGAGGCTAGTGGGGAGTGTGGAGCAGACGAGGAAGTCGCGGAGAGAGCAGTCCCTTCAGAAGGCAGATAAGGGTGGGGAGGGAAATATATCCTTCGTAGTTTGCAGGTGGCGGAAGTGGCAGAGAATGATGCGTTGAATCCGGAGGTTAATGGGGTGATATGTGAGGGAAAAGGGAATTCTGTCTTTGTTTTTATTGCAGGGAGGGGTTGTGAGGGCTGAGGTGCGGAAAACGCAAGAGATGCGGTCGAGGGCATTTTCGACCGCTGAGGGGGGGGAAATTGCAGTCTTGAAAAACGAGGACATCTGGGATGTCCGGGAGTGGGACGCCTCATCTTGGGAGCAGATGCGGCGGAGGTGGAGGAATTGGGAATAGGGGATCGCATTCTTGCAGGAAGGTGGGCGAGAGGAGGTGTAGTCTAGGTAGCTGTGGGAGTCGGTGGGCTTGAAATAGATATCAGTTTCGAGGTGGTTACCAGAGATGTAGAGAGGGGGGTCCAGGAGGGACAGAGACGTATCAGAGATGGTCCAGGTGAACGTGAGGTTGGGGTGGAAGGTGTTAGTACAGTTGATGAACTGTTCGAGCTCCTCGTGGGAGCATGAGGCGGCGCCGATACAGTCATCGATGTAGCGGAGGAAGAGGTGGGGGATAGTGCCAGTGTAGCTGTGGAGGGAGTTTAAACTGACTGGGTATTTCCGTGGAATCAGTGTGTCAGGAATTCTGATGTGCAGTATTGGGCTACAACTATTCACTAATTACTCAGAAACAGGAAGATCTGGGCCAATTTTGTTATTTTACTTTACTTCCATATTCTGCTAGTTCCCTTGTATCACCTTTTTGGTGGCCTTCTGTTGGTTTCTAGAATACTCCACAAGTTTCTTTGCCACATTATAGCCTGCCGAATTAATCTAATAACTTCTTGACTTTCTGCGTAAGGCACAGATAATCT
>NC_063347.1:55246195-55269861 GCF_021869965.1 Rhincodon typus | reverse complement strand
GGTTTCTGAAGAAGGGTCTAGGCCCGAAATGTCAGCCTTCCTGCTCCTCTGATGCTGCTTGGCCTGCTGTGTTCATCCAGCTCTACACCTTGTTATCTCGACCTATTCATGGAACCTATTGGACGATGCCAGTAAAACAATAGACTCGATCTCGGGCTAAGTGAAACTAGAAAATGTATAAATCTCTTGCTTAGCTCTATCTATCACTTGTGGCTTATGCTGTTTAGCACACAAGACTACATACTTGTTCTGGAATATAAACTGGGGAAAAAGAGAAGTTTGGACACTGCTATGTTGTGGAGACATTTTTTTTCATAGTTCAAAGGTCAAAAGTGAAACTCTGTGGTGGTCACTTATTCATTATGCAATGTGTTGTAACTTTTGGAGAAATTGAATTGGTTACTTGTGTGAGACAAGCTGACACCAGGTACTCTTGGGTTGGAAAGCTGCTTAGCAACAGACTTTTGGATTTTTAAGTTGCAGTTTATCACAGAGCTGAGAAGGGCAATTTTTTATCATTTACTCATGGGATCTGGCTGTTGCTGTTAAGGTCAGTACTATTATCCATCCCTAATTGCCCTTTAATTGAGTGACTTGCTGGGCAATTTAAAAAAGGCAGCTAAGAGTCATTCACATTGCTGTAGATCCAGCCACATGTCGACCAGCTCAGGAAGGCAGATTTCCTTCCCTGAAGGATAACAGGTCAAACCAGATGACTTTTTAACGATAATCAATAATGGTTACACTGTTGTAATTAGGTCAGCTTTTAATTCCAGATTTTTATTGAATTCAAATTTCACCATCTGCCATGGCAAGATTCAAACCTACATCCTCAGAGAATTATTCTGAGTTCTGGGTAACAACGTTAACATTTTGTCACTACCTTCCCCTTGTGGTAGATGAAGAAGTTTGAGCCTGATAAAAATCTAGAATTAAAAGCTAGCTTAATGGTGACTGTCGATTGTTGTAAAAACTGAGGTGATTCACTAATGTCCTTTAGGGAAGGAAATCTGCCATCCTCAGCTGGTCTGGCCTACATGTAATTCCACTCCCACAGCAATGTGGTTGATTGTTAACTGCCCTCAGGACAATTGGAGATGGGCAATAAATGCTGGCTTAGCCAGAGACGCCCACATCCCATGAATGCATAAAAACAAACTGTAATAAGACATTCCAGTAATATTAATACCAGTTGGAGACATGATTGAGTTAAAAAATATATAGCCTACTGCTTGCAGTTAAAGTATATGACAATTCAATATTTAGAACAAAAATCTCATTTTGTTCTTACACAAAGATTGTGCACCATATTGAAAATGTGCTGCATCAACTCAGCAAAGCTTTTTTCAATAACACCTCCACATTCAGAAGAACAATATGGGAACACCATTACCTGCAAGCTCTCTTTCAAGTCACTCACCACCTAACTTGGAACTATATTGCCTCTCTTTATCACTGCTATTAATTCAGAATCCTGGAACTCCTTTTCTAATCATGTTGTGTAACTACACCACACAAGCTGGACCACCAGCACTTTCTCAAGGAAAATATGCTGGCCCAAACTTGGACAAATGGTAAACATCTGAAGAAGATTGAATAACAGCACGTTAAATAGCTCAGGAGATTTATATGTGTCTGTAAACAAACATTACAGACAGGAAAAGACCTTTTGATCCATCAAATTTGTCCCACGTAACTGTGATACCTTGTGAATTATAATATACACATTCCTAACCACATCTAGAACCCTGTAATTTCCTAGGAGACTGCAGCCTGTAAGTCAAGCTCTTAGTAACAACGAACATATGTCACTTACGTGTAAACTTTCAACATAAAATCCTTTTCCTCACGAAGTTCAGCAATCGACGTTAGAGCGTCCATCATACTCAGTACTGCACAACCGTACGGGCGACGATACTGCACATGAGGAGGGCCTTTCTTTGAATCATTCAATAACATCCGACCTTTCAAGAACACAGGAATAGGTGAAAATAAAATTATAAGAAATACAAGCAGGAGTCAGCCACTTGGCCCTTTGATACTGTTTAGCCATTCAATCAGATCAGGGTTGATGGGCTTTGGCCTTAACTCCATATTCTTGCCTGTCCTATAAACCCTGACTCCCTGGTCAACCAAGAATCCGTCTAACTTAACCTCAAATGCATTCAATAGCACAGTATCCACTGCTTTCTAAGAGAAGAAATTCCTTGTCATCTCTGTCTTAAATGAGAAACCCCTTATTTTGGAACTTTGCCACACAGTTCTAGATTTCCCTACATGAACAGCGATCCTGTCAGCATGAAACTGGTCAGGTTCTCTCAGAATCTGATCTCTTTTCATAGTTGAATTGCTCTAGACAAAGCAACATCCTGGTGAATCTCTTCAGCGTTCACTCTAGTACAATCACATCCTTACTGTAGTTTGGTGACTAGAATTGCACACAGTACTCCAGCTGTGGCTTAAATAATGTGATGTCCAGCTCATCATAATTTCCTTGTTCTTCTATTTAATGCCTTGACTAATATAGGCAAGTATCCTGTATGTCTGCTTAACCACCTGTCTACCTGTCCTGCTGCCTTAATGGATATATGGACATGCACACCAAGGTCCCCCTAAGCTTCTGTACTTCCTAAGGTCCTACCATTTATAAGTGTACGCTCTTGCCTTATTAGTCCTCCTAAAATGCATCACCACACATTTCAGGATTAAATTCCATTTGCCACTGTTCAGCCAATCTGACCAACCTGTCTATATCATTTTGTAGTCTAAGACCTCCCCCTCACTATGCAAGATGTCTCCAATATTCATATCATCTGTTACCTTTAATGATCATACCTCCTACATTCATGTCTAGATTATTAATTCATACTTGAAACAGCAAGGGACCCAGCATCAAACCCCCTTGTATGCTACTGTACACAGGCTTTTGGTTACAAAAATGCCCTTCGACCATCATCCCCTGCTTCCTGCCACTAAGGCAAAATTGAATCAAATTTACCAAATTGCCTGCATCCTAAGAGTTCTGAGCTGCTTAACTAGTCTGCATGCGAGACCTTATCAAAAGCCTTATTGAAGTCTATGCAGACTATATCAATTGCACTCCCTCATCCACACATCAAGATTTCTTGAAAAATTCAATCAAATTTGTTAGACATGATCTCTGCCTCACAAAGCCATGCTGACTATCCTTGAATAATCCTTGCCTCTCCAAATGGAGATTATATCTGTCCCTATGACAGATAATATGTAGCTTCCTGGTTTATCTTTGCCATTCTCTTTGAATAATGGTACTGCATTAGCTATCCTCCAGTCCTTTGGCACTCCTCCTGCGGCCAGAAAGGATTTGAAAATTAATGCCGGAGCCCCTGCAATCTCCTCCTTTGCCTTTCACAGCAGCCTTGGACACAGCTCATCTGATTCTGGGGATTTATTCACTTTCAAGCCTGTTAGAACTGCTACAACCTTCTTCCTCTCAATGCTAATTTGTTCAAGCATATCACAGTCCTTCTCTCTGATTTGTAGACCCTCATTATCCTTCTCAATTGTGAATACAGATCAAAAGAACTCATTTAAATCCTCAGCTAAGTCATCCAGCTCCAGACACACATTGCCACTTTGGCCCCCAATGGGGCGTACTCTTTCCCTGCTCATTCTCTTGCCCCAATATACTTACAAAATGACTTTGGATTTTCTTTAATATTACTCACCAATGCTTTTTCATATCCCCTTTTTGCTCTCCTAATTTCGTTTTGTATACAACCCCAGCACTTTTCCGCTGTTTTGAGCCTTTGGTATCTACCTTAAGATTCCTTTTGTTTCTTACTGAATCCTGTATATCCCTTGACACCCAGGGTTCTCTGCACTTTTTGATCCCGAGGTTTAACAGAACATGTTGGCCCTGCGCTCTCATTATTAGTCTTTCAATTGTTTCCCATTGCACTGATGGCAAGTAGCTGCAAGTAACTGTTTCTGGTCTATTTTGGCCAGATCCTGTCTTATCTAATTAAAATTGGCCTTCCCCCAATTCAGAACATTTATTTCCATTCCATCTTGGTCCTTATCCATAATCACCTTAAATCATACTAAATTTATAGCCACTATCACAGAAATAGTCCCCAACTGCCACTTCTATCACTACCTAAAATTACCTCCAACAGTAACCTCTCACTTGTAGGACTTTCTACATGCTGAGCTGAAAAGCTCTCCTGAACATATTTTAAGAATTCTGTCCCCTCAAAGTGCTTCACACTTTGTCTATCCCAGTTAATATTGTGGAAAGTTGCAATCATCTACTCTTATAACCCTATTAATCTTCTCTGATATTTGCCTACATATTAGTCATTCTATCTCGCCCTGACTGTTTGGTGTTCTACTGTACATGCCCTTTTTTTGCTAAATTTCTACCTATATGACTTATTTAAGGAACCTTCTGAGATATCTTCCCTCTTTACTGCAGTAATTGATTTATTGATCAATATTGCAATACCAGTTCCTCTTTTACACTCATCGCATCTTGCCTGAAGTTTCTATACTTTGAAATATGGAGCTGCCGTTTCAGTCCCGCTCTAAACTATTTCTGTGTGATAGCAATGATATCACATCCCAATGCATCTATCAACATCCTCAACCTATCTGGTGTTACTTTCAAGACTCTTTGCATTAAAATAAATGTCATCCAGCCTTGATATGCTCCCTTGTGCCTTAACTTGACTATACTTGTACTTCGTTCTCAACTGACTTGGTTCTTCTATACTCGTCTATACATCGGCCCCTACTGCACCTCCACTCTCCAGCCCATCATCCTGCCAAATTAGTTTAAATCCCACCAAATGCACTAGCGAACCTTTTCAAAGAATGTTGGCCCCATCCTGGTTCAGATGAAAGCCATCAGACTTGTACAGGTCCTACCTTCACCAGAAATAAACCCAGTGATCCAGAAATCTAAAGCCTTCCCTTGTGCTCCAAATTTTCAGTAATGCATTTGTCAATCTACCCACCCATTGCTATACTCACTAGCATGTGACACCAAGATCAATCCAAGGATTACAAACTTTGAGGTCCCATATTTTAATCTGTTACATAACTCCCTTGTTACAGGACCTCATCCCTCTTTCTACCTATGTAGTTGGTCCCATAATTTCTGACCATTTACCTTCTCCCAATAGCATGCCCAATGGTCATTCAGTTACATCCTTGACCATGGTCACAGAAAGGCAACACACCATCCTGGAGTTATCTGCGGTTGCAGAAACACCTATCTGTTCCCTTACTATTAAATCTCATTTATTGTTCTCCCTCCCTTTCTACTACCACCTTGTGCAGCTGGGCTCTGGCTTCCCAGAGGAACAGTCACTCTCACTGTTTTCCAGCACAGAATATCTGTTCTTGAAAAACAATTTGGATGAGAATTTAGGAGGCATGCTTAGTAAGTTTGTGGTATAGGGGAGATTGAAGAAGGTTATCTAAGATAATGAAGAGATCTTGATCAATTGGGTCAATGGGCTGAGGAGTGGCAGATGGAGTTGAACTTGGATAAATGCGAGGTCTTGCATTTTGGTAAAACAAACAAGAATAGTTCTTATACAATTAATAGTAGAACCTTGGGTGGTGTTGTAGAACAGAGACCTGGGGGTTCATAAATTTGTATCACATGTAGACAGGGTGGTTAAGAAGGCATTTAGCATGCTTGTCTTCATTGCTTAGACGTTTATGCATAGGAGTTGGGACGTCATGTTGAAGCTGTATAGTATGTCGGTGAAGCCTCTTCCGGTTGCCCTGCTACAGGAAGGATATTATTAAATTGGAGAGGGTTCAGAAAAGATTTACCAAAATGTTGCCAGGAATGGAGGGTTTGATTTATAAAGATAGGCTGGATAGGCTGTGACATTTTTCACTGGAACATAGGAGTTTGATGGGTGAAGTATAGAGGTTTATAAAATCATGAGGGGCATAGATGTGAATGGCAAGGGTTGTTTCTGTGGGCTTGTTTTTAAGGTGAGAAGATAAAAATTTAAAAAGGACACAAGGGGCAACTTCTTTTATACAGAGAGTGGAATGAACTGCCAGAGGAATTGGTGAATGCAGGTACAGTTACAACATTTAAAAGACATTTGAATAAATATATGAATAGGAAAGGTTTGGAGGTACATGGGCCAAATGCAGGCAAGTCGGATTAGTTCGGTTTCGGAAGAACGGTTGGCATGGACTAGTTGGACTGAAGGGCCTGTTTCTATGCTGTATGACTCTATGACTATCTGCCTGCCACCCTTTTGACTGAATGCCATCCATTACTTTTCTGACTGAAGCTGCGGGTTGACCACATCTAAAAATGTGCTACCAAACTCTGAGCCTTGCTGATGTATTGCCACACCTCTAGTAGATGCTCAAGCTTCAAAGCCTAGTGTTTAAGCTGATCAAAAGAGGTGGCACTTCCTGCAGATGTGGTCATCCAGACTGCCAGGGGCATCTAGGATTTACTACATATTGTAGGTTGTGCAACATATTGGACTCAGCTCCCCTGCAATATCTTGTTTTAAAGTTTAATTTACTCCCATTACATTAACTTTATTATTCTTCCCTTACCTCACTATGGCTTACCTATGTTATTGCTCCTGACTGTCACTTATTTCTGGTGCTTAATAATTTATAGCAATTAACAGATAGTCCCTAACAGCAGTCTCTTGACAACGAAGTCATAGACTGTGTTTACAGACTGTGATGTCACTCTTGTTTTTTTTCAGCAAGAACTGAGTGCAGGTCACTTTTCCCAAAATACGTCACTGCAATACTGACTACAGGATACTCTTCCCAGACTGATCCACTGTGATATTGACTTAAGACACTCTTCTCAACCATTATTTAGCCATGGATAGGATATCCTTCTCACAGGTTCTTTTTTCCCCTCGGTGGAATACTGATGTGTTGAGAGTTATGAAATATCTCCTTAAATGTCTCCCACTGCTTCTCTATCATCTTCCCTTTTCATCTATTTACTCAATCCACTATTGCAAATTCCATTTTCGTAAAATTAGAGTAAAGGACCCATATTTCTCACTCTGAAACTGAATGTGAAACTTTAATTAAAAAAAATCTATTAAGGCAAGTTAACTTTCTACAAAACACACTCATCTCAGAACTGCTGGTGATCACTACATGCAAGCAACAAGCTATGCTGGAATTGCTAATTAGACAAACCTGTGACTGAAATTAATACATTAAACAGTTTAAAAAAAATTAACTTTTTAAACATGATATTTATAGGTTCTTCATCCTGCGTCCGTCAATTCACCGGGTGCTTTCTTATATGCAATGACATAATGAAAGCATTTCAAAGCATGACCCTAATGCGCACCTCGTAATGCAGGGAACGCCCTTTTTAACAATATAGCATGACATTAGTTTTGCAAATGGAAATAGTAGGGAGGGAGAAGTGGGTGGAATGGAATCTGAATCAGAGCCTGCAATGACTCTCAGTGTTTTCCTGGAGCTAGGAGGACTATTCATGTTCCTTCTAGCTCCACAAAACACAATTAAGACAACCTTTTGCACTTCTCCCTCCAGTTGTCAGCAGTGTTTCTTAAAGTATTTTTGCTCAGGCTGTTTGTTGATATGAATGCACAGAACAGGAGCAAAGTTATTCTGCAGGATAGCAAGCCCATTTGTCCCTTAAAATTGCAACTATCACATCATGTGGACATCATTGCACATACATGGAAGGGCTTTGCTTCCTGAACGTGACAGTTAAACTGGTGTAAACTCTTTTCTAAATGTCTATAGCCTGAATGCGGTCACATGGTAGGCTGATTGCCCTTGTTTTAACACTCCATTAACACTTACCCTTTAACATTCCATTAATACATTAATGTCTAGCCTTCCTATCACCCACCCACGAAACTGTCTTTCAACCTCATACTTCAATGGTAATTTACTGATCCTCACCAATTATAATCCACAACATACAATAATATTCAGCATGTATTACTTGAAAATAATTATGATGTTTGGCTATTGGGCTGGATTTTTGCATCAGTCTTATTCCCAGTGGAAATTGAAAATCTTGTCCACCCTGTCTGATAGCATGTGAATGAATTCATATTCATAACAGTCTGTTGTAAATATCAAGGTTTACCTATTCGTATCACATGAACAACTATGTAGAGATCTCGCTTCAGATCCTTGTTACTGAGATCCTGAAAGTCCAAACATAAAAACAAAGTTGTCAGGAAAATCAGAATGAGGACTACAGAAAAAGAAATCTGCAGTTAACAACAGAATTAGTTAGATGCTGAAAAGACATTATTAATTGTGTATATTAAATAAATTCACTTTTGTCAGCATTATCTCATTACACATTTCAAACTGAAATGCAAGGTTTCACATGAAAAATTAATTTTTTTTTCCACTTATTAGTATTAAGCAATTAGATTAGTTGAAGGTTTGGAGCCAAGTAGACATTACTTTTTCTCACTGTTATTTGCAACGTATCTAATGATCTGACCAAAGGAGTCCCATGACATGTACACAAACAATACTTTCTGAAACAGTGTTTATGCCAACATTAATCAATTGTAAAGCTCTTAATGTGCACAATTATACTAAAGTCTGTATGTCAGCTTTTTATAGTGGGAAAATTATACATTGATATTTCATGAGCATGGCTTGCTGCTTAACTCTTTGAAACACTTTCTTAATGCAAAAAATGCTATCTTAAAAACTGAATTTGCCTACTACTTTTTATTCAAGGCAAATATTTTAACATTCAAAGGGAATTTTAAAGAAACCAAAATCCCTATTTCACAAGAACATAATTAAGCGTATCAAATATATCAAGTCTATTACAACAAAATATGATACCAGAACACTGGGAAAGCATTGACAGGGTTAGCCAAAGTCAGCATGAGTTTATGAAAGGTAAATCATGTGTAACAAATCTATTTGAATTTTTCTGAGGATGTAACGAGTAGAATAGAGAAGGGAGAACTAGTGACTGTGGTGCATTTAGATTTTCAACAGGCTTTTGATAAGATCCCACTTGAGAGGTCAGTGGGCAAAATTAAAGCACATGGGATTGGGGGCAATATATTGGCATCGATCAAGAATTGGTTGATATTGAGGGAAACAGAGAGTGAAAATAAATAGGTGTTTTTGTGGATGGGGTATGGTCAAATTAGCTTGGGCCCTAGCTATTTACAATATATATAACTGACTTGGATAAGGGAACCAAATGCAACATTTCCAAGATTGCTGATGGCACGGAACTGGGCAAACACGTAGCAGATGCAGTACATCATGGTTAAACATGAAGGTATACACTTAGGTATGAAAAACACAACGGAAGAGTATTATTTAAATGGTGGTATATTTGAAAATGTGGACATACAAATGGATATAGATGTTCTTGTCATGAAAGAAAATGAGCAGTTACAGCAAGAAATTAGAAAGGCAAATCATATGTTGGCCTTGCAAAAGGATTTGGGTTCAGAAGGAGGGATGCAGCGTAGACCATTTAAGGCTGAAATGAGGAAGAATTTCTTCATTCAAAGGGTAGTGAACCTGTGCAATTCTCTACCACAAAAGGCTATTGAGGCTAAGTCACTGAATATATTTATAAAAAAGATTGATACACTTTTAGATAATAAAGACATCAATGGTATGGGAAGAAAGTGGGAATATGGTATTGAGATACAGGATCAGCCACCATCACATTGAATGGCTAAGCAGACTCAAAGGGCCAAATGGCCTACTGTTGCTTCTAGTTTCTATGTCTCTGTTGAATATTATTAAATTTTAGTACTATCATTAAAGTTTTTACTTGAAAGTCTCAGTTTTAAAATATCTCACTTGAACAAATGGTAACCAGTGGCCCAAGGATGTCTGAAAAGAAAGTTAAATTGAAATAGAGAAAATTCTTTTGTGCTTTAGCCATTTAAGCACCACCAACCGTGGCATTATGTGGTCATTTAAAGTGATCCCAGACTATTAACCAATTGCAAATATCAACTACTGAAATTTCCCACCATCCAAGACCCCGTATCTGAAGGCACATGGCATTCACAACAAAGCAGATGAAATGCATGTGCAGATAAAATTAAGTACAACAACTGGGTGGTTATTACAGGGAGGTGCCTGTGGATTGGTAACTAAATATTAAAGGGTATATTTAGGGACATTTAGGAAAGATAGGAAGCTAGGACAAGACGGAGGATCAGATTGGATAATTAATGACGGTATAAGCACAACATTCACAGATGTCTCACGTTCAAGAAACCAGAATGTGGAAAATTATCATAACCAGAGAAATGGTACTGAGTAAGCTGTTGGAGATGCAGGCTGACATGTGTCCTGGTCTTGATGGACTTCATCTTAAGGTGTCAAAAAAAGTAGCAAGTAAAATAGATGATGCATTGATTTCAATTTCTCAAAACTCTCAAATTTGTGGAAGGTCTGATTAGACAGAAGCTGGCAAATATAGCTACGTTATTCAAAAAGGGACAACAAAAGGCACAAAACTACAGGACAGTTAATTCAACATGCCAGTAAAGGTGAATGTAGGTGGGGAGTTAGGGAGGGGATAGGTCGGTTCAGGGAGGACCGCTTTGCGGAACACCTACGCTCGGTTCGCAACAAACAACTACACCTCCCAGTCGCGAATCATTTCAACTCCCCTTCCCATTCCTTGGATGACATGTCCATCCTGGGCCTCCTGCAGTGCCACAATGATGCCACCTGAAAGTTGCAGGAGCAGCATCTCATATTTCGCTTGGGAACCCTGCAGCCCAAGGGTATCAATGTGGCCTTCACAAGCTTCAAAATCTGCCCCCCCCCGACCGCATCCCAAAACCAGCCCAGCTTGTCCCCGCATCCCTAACCATTCCTCCTACCCCAAGCCCCACCCCCACCTCCTACCCACTAACCTCATCCCGACTCCTTGACCTGTCCGTCCTCCCTGGACCGACCTATCCGCTCCCTAACTCCCCGCCTACATTCACCTTTACTGGCTCCAACCCCGCCTCTTTGACCTGTCTGTCTCCTCTCCACCTATCTTCTCCTTTATCCATCTTCTATCCACCTCCCCCTCTCCCCCTATTTATTTCAGGGCCCCCTTTCCCTCACCCATTTCTGAAGAAGGGTTTCGACCCGAAACGTCAGCTTTCCTGCTCCTCTGATGCTGCTGGCCTGCTGTGTTCATCCAGCTCTACACCTTGTTATCTCAGATTCTCCAGCATCGGCAGTTCCCACAAGTTGGATACAGTTTAAGAAAATGAGGACTGTCGGACCTTTTAAGTCCATTTAATTTGATAGTTTTTGCATAAATTCAACTAACAAAGAATTAGCAAAAATTTTGTCAGAGAAATGTTATTGGAGGAGACAATCTGTAGGTGGGCAATCCCATCACAAGTAGACAGTCTCCATCGTATCTTCTGGAGTAACAGAGAGAAAAAAATGGAATATTGAAAAGAATTGAAATGTTGAGCACAGATTATCACAATCAATGTGCTATTGCACTCAATGGGCTAACATTTACACTGATAGTAGATGCACCTTTGCAGTTGTACATGATTATACAGCAGCATGGAGTTGAGAGGATACGTCACCTCGGTGGGGATGGGTGGCACATAGAACGTGAGCGGCGGGGATGGGTGGCACGTAGAACATGAGACAATAATTAAGGAAATAGTGGAAGATCCTAGACTATTTTTTGAGGCAACAGTGACAAAAATTAAACCATACCAGAAGAAAGAGACTCTGTCCAATTAGGTGAGCAATAAAAACCGAAAGAACTGCGGATGCTGTAAATGAGGAACAAAAGCAAAGTTGCTGGAAAAGCTCAGCAGGTCTGTCACCGAATCCGAAATGTTAACTTTGTTTTTTCCTTCACAGATGCTGCCAGATCTGCTGAGCTGTTCCAGCAACTTTGTTTTTGTTGCAGGTGAGCAATAAGACAGCTAAGGAGACAGCCGCAAATGGCCCTGAGCACTGGGTGACAGTGGTGGCAATTGGGGCAGATGAGGTGAATGTGGTAAATTTACAAGGATACAGAACAGGAGGAAAAATGATGGCAAACACAGGGAACAGTAAAAGGACCCATAGGCATCTGGAGGAATGAGAAAAGGGTGATAGCATCGTGCTGCATTCTGCATAACATTGTGAAAATGCACATCTTGGGCAGGAGTCATGTTTGAGACAATGAGCAGGTGCTGGTGGTGGTGAGGAATGGGAAGAGATATAGGAAAACATTGCTAGTGACACCTGGTATCTGCACAACATAATATGGAAAGACCGCATATTATACCAGCGTGGACCAAATTGATTTCATGGAATCCCTCCCATTGAGTCAGGGAAAGACTTATTGTTTGGTTATTACTGACCAATTCACAAGTTAGATGGAAGTCTATCCCATATGAGATTGTTCAGCTACAACTGTTGCTTGAACAATGGTAGTAGTGACAATCGCTAGATTGGGGAACAACTGGATTAGATCCACATGAGCTAAAGATAGAAAGGGCGATGGAATTGCCAGTGAACACATTGGGACACTACTCATCGGAATTCAGAAGAATAACAGGTGATCTGATTGAAACATATAGGATTCTGAAGGGGCTCGACAGAGTAAATGTTGAGAAGATGTTTCCCCTCATGGTACAGTCTGGGATTAGAGGGCATGGTCTCAGAAAAAAATAGGAGCATCAACTTAGATCTGAGATGAACAGGAATTTCTTTTCTCAGAGGGCTGAGTGTCTTTGGAACTCCTTGCCAAGAGAGCTATGGGAGCGGAGTCTGTGTATGTATTTAAGGCAGAGATAGATTCTTGATCAATAGGGGAATTGAGGATTACAGTGAAATGCAGGTAAGCGTACATGAGGAATGTTGGATCAGCCATGATCCTAATGAATGGCGGAATAGGCTCAAATGCTGAATGGCTTCTCCTGTTCCTATTTCTTATGGTTTTATGAGACGTTGTGACTGTGTTATGACGGGGAATGGCTGAACCACTCTGATAATTAAACTAAAACACAAGCCCCAATCTGTTATGATGGTAGTAGGGGGTTCCCCTCTAATAATTACCCCCAAAACACCCAGAGAAGCTCGTCTTTCCCCTCGTAATCTATTAAAAAAGTGGTTAAAAGAAAGAAAATCCCTGATCTCCACTTCACAAGTAACAAGAAACAATTTATGTACGGAGTACAAACCGCCACTCAACGACCCACAGGCATACAAAATAGCTGGACAGATCAGACACAGAATGCTACAAGTAATGATTAATGATGCCATAACCGACTCTACAAGTACAAACAGGAAATTTCGTGCCCAAAATCACAGTACCTAAACATTACGGATCAGCAATGGACTACAACCCTTAGAACAGGCCATCACCATCAAACAATACAAGACTAAAATGAAGATGCGATAGAAGCTACGGGAGAAACTTACCAAACTGATCCACCGCAAAGACAAGGACAACAACAAACTGGGCATGGATAAGAAACCTATCCAGCAGACGACTCACAGAAACTGAGAAAGCTGTCCTATTATGTGTACTGAACTATAACTACAAAGATGCGAACTGAACAGACTTCACGGCTGCCCTGGAAATTGCATTAAAAGACAATAGACTCACGGACGAAATACAACAAGACATCCGACAAACAATAATCCTCATACTAAGCTGAAAGAATGAATGGGACACCCTGAACACATCATAGAGAAAAGCACTAGAAAAACTCAAGAAAGACAAGAACATTATAATTCTGCGAGCAGACAAAGGGCACATGACCGTCATTATGAACAAACCAGACTACGTTGAGAATGCACAGGCACTGCTTGCAGATGCAAACACTTACCAACAGGTGGCAATAGACCCAATACCACAGCTAGCTAATCGGATCACCTCGATACTGAAGAGACTAAAAGATGCAGGATAGATAACCAAGACCGACTACATGAGAATGAAACCAGAAAGCATGAACCTCTGCCACCCTGCATCTGCCACCCCACACCCCCACTGCCCCACTGCCCCCCCGCCCGCCCCCATCCCCGGTCCCGACCCCGAGCCAGCTTCTGTGGATTTCCTGAAGTACACAAACCTGACATCCCCCTCAAACCATTGTCTCCCTACCAGGCACACCTTCACACAAACTGGCCAAGGACTTACAACAGAGACTGAAACACTTAATCGATGGATCACCTCATTCCACCCACTCAATCCAAGAATTCCTCAATACCCTCAAGAACATAAAAAAATCAACGACGACGAGATTATGGTATCCTTTGACATCACAGCATTATTCCTGTCAATCAACATCCCACTAGTCAAAGAAACACTGGCCACATTACTACATGAAGCAGGAACACAGACCAACAGCTCCATCAGCAATGACAAAATACTCAAACTATCAGACTTGTGCCTCACCACACACTTCGTCTTTAATGGTCAAGCATACAAACAGATAACTGGCACGCCCATAGGGTCACCCATCTCAGGACTCATTGCAGAGGCAGTCACGCAAAGACTAGAACACACTACCCTCCCCCTCATTCAACCTAAACTTTGGATCCAGTACGTGGATGACACATTTGTCATCATTAAATGCACCAAACTAGAAGAGACCCACCACCTCATCAACAACGTATTCACTGGGATTAAATTCACAAGAGAAGAAGAAAACAACAATCAGCTTCCGTTTCTGGATTTCAGAGTTGAACATATGACACACGGGGAGTTCCAAACTTCAGTACACAGAAAAGCAACCCACACTGACCAAATCCTCAACTTCCACAGCAACCGTCCCAATATCCACAAACAAAGCTGTGTTAGGACGCTATTTAAATGGGCCACCACTCACTGCAACATGCCAGAACTACGCAGGAAACAGGAAGAGCACGTATACAAAATTTTCACTATGAACGGATATCCCCGCAACTTCATCCACAGGTGCCTAATAAATAGACAACAAGAGGACACAGTACACCCTGACACACTGGCCACACTGCCCTACATCAAGAACATATCAGAACTGATGAGATTCCTACAACCACTAGGAATCATGGCAGCACACAAACCCACAGCCACTTTACGACAAACACGCACAAGGATTAAAGACCCCAATCCCACAAATGCAGAGCCAAAGTAGTCTACAAAATACTATGCAACGAATGCCACAAACATTACATCGGACAGACAGGAAGGGAACTAGCCATCAGAATACACGAACATCAGCTAGCAGCAAAATGACACAACGAACTTTCCTTAATATCAGTAAACTCGGACAATGAAGGCCATCAGTTTAACTGACACAACGTAACCACAGTAGCCCAAGCCAAACACAGACACGCATGGGAATTTCTAGAGGCATGGATCTCAACTCATAATGCAATCAACAAACATACAGAATTGGACCCCGTGTACAAACCCATACAGAACAAAACTGGAAATGGCACAACTCACCATAACAGACTGGACAGTGTAAATTCCAAGCAGGGTAAAACAACTTCTCTTCATCAGAGGCCTCACTGATGATGTTACTTAGCATGGTGACGAAACGTCTGAGCCAAAACAAGCCAACTCAGTGAGCAAGTCAATGACCTCACCCACAACCCAAGCTACAAAGCTTTGCTAAAGCCTTAAATTTATTTATTTAACCCAACAATGAACAAATTAACAAAATTACTAACAAACTGACAATTCCCCCTTATACTACTAAGTACTGCCTAATTGGATTAAATTCTACTGGAATGCTGTTTAAATAAAAACAAGTCCCACTCAATTAACAAGATGCAATAAATTATTGCTTAATCTCTCCAAGTTCACACAGACTTTTCTGCAGGAATATTCTGTCATCTCCGGTCTCTTTACAAACACCTTTCTTCTGTTAATTCTGTTGTCAGGGATGTTTTATCTTTATAATTTCTTCAATGAGAACTTTGAGCTAAAATACGGTGGTACCTTTGTCTCATTAGACGGTGTTTCTCTGAGAGCTGAATGGTGCTAACTCTGGCAGGTGGTGGATGGCTCTCCCCAATTTTCAAAATTCCCTCGTCTTGTATACCCGTAATGACATAATCAAACTCTAATAATATGATTGGTTTCAGGTTATCAATTGGCTGAATTCAAACTTGTTGTCACAACATCAAAACAAGACTGAGATATAACAAGGTTTAGAGCTGGATGAACACAGCAGGCCAAGCAGCATCAGAGGAGCAGGAAAGCTGACGTTTCGGGTCTGGACCCTTCTTCTGAAAGTATTTCTTTCTGAATACACCATTTCTGAAGAAGGGTCTAGATCCGAAACTTCAGCTTTCCTGCTCCTCTGATGCTGCTTGGCCTGCTGTGTTCATCCAGCTCTGCACCTTGTTATCTCAGATTCTCCAGTATCGGTTCCTACTATCTCTGTAACAATCAAAATAAGACTGCTGTTTTGCCTGCCACCTGTAAGGCTTTTTTGATACACTTGTTTCACTTTTTGAGCCTCTATGTTTTGGCAACTTCAGCTGCTGCTACCGACATACAATTTTTAAAAAAAATTCTTAGTACAGACAAAGCACAAATCTCTTAAAGGAACCACATATTTTAGCTTTCAGCCTTCCACTTCACAATTACTCTACTCAACTTCATAACAACAGGTAGCTAGGAAATAGGGCCCGTGTGAAAGAAATAATACTTGTGAGACACAGAATTAAATGGTTGTGAGATAGCCATGTAAACAGCAGCATGGACTGACACAAGAAGTTATGGATTATCGGATCAGACATGAAATTGAAGTACAGGCAGGTATGGAACAGGCTGAGGTCCCAGTGTAGGAGATATGCTCATGATAAAGGTGACACTGGAGGAGCTAGGATTCATGCCAACAAGAATAAAACCTTTTGAAGTGATCTTAATTAGTGATATATGTGCCTGTATATCCATGAAAGGGAAAAGTCATTGGAAGCACTGGTCACAGATTGAACTTGTTGTTAACTGATTTTATTTTATAGAATTAACCATGACCACCTGGTGACAACTGAGAGGTCATTTGCTTACAGTTCGCTGGATGTTATTCACCATATTGATGGCCAGTAGTGTCAGGTTGAAGGGGTTGGGGATGAAGATACTATCATTGAGACACAGGAGCTCCCAAAGAAAATATGGCATCACATTCTAACCAATGGTAAGTGACAGGGTCAAATTCCATTGTCCTGAACAAGAATTGGCAGCTTTGCCTGTGAGAACATAAAACCACAATCCCACCCACCATTGCAACAGTATAAATGAATAAGGGAAAGATGATAAGACCACAAAAAAAATGACTGACCTCATTTGGCACTCAGCCTGGTACCAGAAAATGGACCAATGTTGGTCAAGGATGATGAAATTTGATATGATAATATACGGTATTATTATGAACTTCTCCAATATTGGTCTGACCGAGTAGTCTTGGCTCAGACCAGAAGTAGAAGCAGGCCATTTAAGATTGCCTTACCAATCAATGAGATCATAGCTGATCTGATAATAATCAACTCCACTTGTCTGCCTTTTCCTCATAACCCTTACTGTTTAAAAATCTATTTCAGCCTTGAACATATTGAATGAGCCAGTCTTTATAGGCCTCTGTGGTAAAGATGTCCACAAATTCTGAGAGAAAAAAATTCCTCTTCATTTCTGTCTTAAATGGGCGAACTCTTATTCTGAGATTATGCTCTCTGGCCCTAGACTCTCCACATGTATCCTGTCAAGCCTCCTAAGAATCATTTGTGTTTCAATAAGTCTTTGACTATTCGCTTTACGTGTCTAGATCCCTTTATAAACTCTTTGTGACATTCTTACCACTTACCTTCCCAACTATTTGTGTCTTCTGTAAATTTAGCTGTTGTATATTAACTTTCGTCAATCAAATCATTAATATACATTGTAAATAACTGTGGTCCCAGTACTGATCCTCGTGGAACTCCATTAGTTATGGGTTGCCATTTGAAAAATACACCCCTTATCCGAACACTATCTTCTATTAGTAGTCAATCCTCTATCCATGCTAATATGCTGCCTCTAACACTGTGTTATCTTAAGTAGCCTAACATGTGGTACCTTACTGGAAATTCAGATATATACTTATATTACATTCACCGCTTCTCCTGCTTTCTTGTTTGTTACTTTCTCAAAGATTTCTAATTTTTTTTCAGGCATGATTTTCCCTTCATGAAACTATACTGACTCTGCTTGACCATATTGTGTATTTCCAAATTCTACCTATTCCATTCTTTATAACAGACGTTAACATTTTCTCTGATTTTTAAGATAGTTGACCTAATTTTTGTCTTGTTCCTTTTAATTTAGAGATGATACTTTGGCAACTTTCCAAACCACTGAGACTTTTCCAGAAGCGGAGGATTCTTGGAAGGTTACTACCAGTGCATCCACTAGCTCTGTAGCTATTTCCTACATCCTATTAGCTTCCCAGTACATTTTCTTAATGATAATTATTGAATTAGTTTCCTCTCTTCAGTTGATCCTTGATTATTTAGTAATTTTGGAATGCAATTAGAGTCTTCTCTTGCGAAAATTGATGAAAAATATTTATTCAACTCCTCTGCCATTTCCCAGTTCCTCATTATTATTTCACCTGCCTCATTCTCTAAGCTGTCTATAAAATCAGAAAGAACTGCGGATGCTGTAAATCAGGAACAAAAATAGAAGTTGCTGGAAAAGCTCAGCAGGTCTGGCAGCATCTGTGAAGAAAAATCAGAGTTAACGTTTCGGGTCTGATGACCCTTCCTCAGAACTGTCAATCTTGATTGGATAAATTTACTGAAAAAGTATATCTTCTCCCTCTCTTTTTTGGTCGTTTTGTTGATTTTTAAAGCTTTCCCAATCCTCTGTCTTAGCACTAATCTATGCTACATTATATGTTTTTTCTCTTTCAATTTGATGATAGCCTTAAAATTTCTTGCTAACCATGGCATAGCAAGGCATTTGATAAGGTTCCACATGGTAGGATCTTTCAGAAAGTAAGGAGGCATAGGATTCAGGGAAATTTGGCTGTCTGGATACAAAACTGGCTGTCCAATAGAAGACAGACGGTGGTAGTAGATTGAAAGTATTCAACCTGGAGCTCGGCGACCAGTGGTGTTCCGCAGGGATCTGTTTTGGGACCTCTGCTCTTTGTGATCTTTATAAATGACTTGGATGAGGAAGTAGAAGGGTGGGTTAGTAATTTTGCTGATGACAAAAAGGTTGGTGGAGTTGTGGACAGCGTGGAGTGCTGTTGTAGGTTGCAACAGGTCATTGACGGAATGCAGAGCTGGGCAAAGAAGTGGCAGATGGAATTCAACCCAGAAAAGTGTGAAGTGACTCATTTTGGAAAGCTGAATTTGAATGCAGAATACGGGGTTAATGCAGGATTCTCGGCAGTGTGGAGGAACAGGGGGATCTTGGATCTTGCTACCCAAATTGATAGAATTGTAAAGAAGGCGTATGGTGTGTTGGCTTTCATTGGTAGGGGAATTGAGTTTAAGAGCCGCCAGGTTATGCTGCAGCTCTATAAAACTCTGGTTGGACCACATTTGGGATATTGTGTTCAGTACTGGTCACCTCATTATAGGAAAGATGTGGAAGCTTTAGAGAGGGTGCAGAGGAGATTTACCAGGATGCTGTCTGGACTGGAGGGCAGGTCTTATGAGGAAAGGTTGAGGGAGCTAGGGCCTTTTTCATTGGAGTGAAGAAGGATGAGAGATGACTTGATAGAGGTGTACAAGATGATGAGGCATAGATAGAGTGGATGGTCAGAGACTTTTTCCCAGGACAGAAATGACTATTACGAGGGGGCATAATTTTAAGGTGATTGGAGGAAGGTATAGGTGAATGTCAAAGGTAGGTTCTTTACAAAGAGAGTGGTGGGCGTGTGGAAGGTGCTGCTGGCAGTGGAGGTGGAGTCAGATACTTTCGAGACTTTTAAGCGACTCTTGGATGGGCACATGAAGGCTAGTAAAATGTAGGGTATGCAGGGTAGTTTGATCTTAGTAGGATAATAGATCGGCACAAGAACACGGGCCGAGGGGCCTGTACTGTGCTGTACTGTTCAATGTTCTATGGGTACCTTATCCCTTTCCTGGAATCCTTCTTTCTCACTGAGATATCCATGTGAGCCATAGAATATTTTCTTAAACATCTGCCATTTTTTCTCAATTGTCTTTGCTGCCAAACTCCTTTCTCGCCCACTCCAGCTAAGTCTGCCCTCATTCTTTGGTAATTCTCCTTATTTATGCTTAGCACAGTTGTTTCCAACATAAAGTCCTCCCTCTCAAACTGAATGCTAATTTGTGTCATGTATGGTCGTTAGGGGATCTTTTACTCTGACATCATTCATTAAAACGGCCACATTACACATCACCAGATCCAAAATAGCCTGATCCCTGGTTGAATCTAGAAAACTGTCCAGACATGTACAATCAATTTTACCTTGTGGTTACCTCTGTCAATCTGATTATCCCAATCTACATAAAGATTAAAGTCACTTATAACTAATGTACTGCATTTTTAACATGACCTCGTTATCTCATGATTTACTCTCAGTCCTACTAAACAGCTACAGTTAAAGGGCCTGTAAACAACTCCCAATGCTGTCTTCTTCCACTTTTTAATTTCCCACCTCTACCCATTTGGATTCAATCTTCTGATTGAAAATCATTTCTTGTTATCATACTTATTCCATCCATACGCAACCATGCTTTCCTTCCTAGCTATTCTTTCAAAAAGTTACACCTGAGCACAGCATGCATCTTTGGAAAAACAAGTGACAACACAGGTTGAATGTTTAACAGTATAGGGCAGCTAATCACTGTACCCTTTGCTTAGGGAATAAGTCGACTGAAATGCAGACTGGTCAATTCGGCCACCACAACATTTAACACAGGAACCTCAGGTGTAAATTCAACTGATTTGACAACAGTGACTAAAAGGTTTGGATTTTAAGTTCTCAACTTAAGTAAATTCTGGCAAAGGAATAAAGGATTCAGGAGAGACAGCTGGGCATGGACCAAACACAGATAGGCAATTCAGAACTTGGCCACCGTACGAGAGAGTAATGCATGGACTATTGACGATTATTAACGTTTAGAAAAATGTCTCAAACAATGAGATAAAGGATGATGTCTGCAGCACCAATGGATCATGGATAATTGAGAAGACAAAGAAAAACCTGAAATAAATTCATAAGGATGAGGTACCGCTTCAGATCCCGTCACAATACAGACAGCATGGCCTGAACTATTGCTGGATGTATTATCAATAACAATGTGTTAATTGGTATTGAGCTGGCAATCCCAGTTATACCACAATCAACATCAATTATTATAGAGATTAGAGAATGTTAGGGTAATTAGGGGAGGTTATTATGTAAGGTATCATAAAGTAACACCATATGTACTAGATAGAAAGTAATATAATAAGTACAACTTTAGGTAGATGGAACAGGGATGCCTCTTTGGTAGTGTGTCCACATACAATATATAAGACAGAAGAAGCAAGGTGCAGGTTTAATACAACAGTCAATTATACAATGGAAGAAATGTAAGCAAAAATGGACCAACTCATTTTGGCTATCTGCGTACAGGGAGCTATTGCATTACCATATCACAAAGGAAGTACCAATATGGGAACAATTAATCCTGTCCTATAACCGTCAATGCAGTTTATTCATACCCACAGGTACATGCAAGCGTGGGAAAGGTAGAACTGGTGGAAACATATAATAGAGAAACAAATACCATACAGGCAAAGGAAGACGTTAAGGAAAACCTGACACAATATCTGAGCCAGTAAAATATATATGTAAGTAGGTGCCAAAAAGCCAGGCCAGGGAGTGGGTGATAGAAACAGGAAGCAGCCTGCTTCCTGCACAATAGACAGAATAATGGGAGGCCTTGGGTGGACACAAACAATGTCAGTACGCACTACATATCTATGTATGCGCTAGGAGATATGACTAAACTAACCCTGGGACATCTGGTCAAGATATGGATTGTAAACGCACCAGATGAAATTAGGTACATGATGTGAACTGTACAAAATTTGTGGGTTTTTGCAGAATTTAGTTTTAGACTGTTGCAGCTGAGTCTCCTTGCATTCAGTTGAGTAAACAATTGTAACCTGTACCTGAATTTCCAGGTGTTTATCAAGTTGTTTGACACCATTTGAAACACATGAGGTCCTGAAAGATCTCCACAGGGTAGATGTGGAGAGAATAGTTTTTTTTGGGACTAGGAACAGAGATGAGATGAAGGTTTTATTCACAGAGGGTTCAGAGCCTTTGGAGTTCTATTCTTGAAAACATGGAAGCAGAATTTTTGAATAATTTTTAAGGCAGAAGTGGATAGGTTCTTGGCAATCAAGGAGGTGAAAGGTTATCAAAGATAGTATAAATGCGGATTTCAGGTTACAATCAAATCATTCATGATCTAATTAAATGGTAGAGCAGGCTAAAGCGTTTTGGTGGCTTACTCCTGCTCCTTGATTCTATCTGTAATATGTTCAGGGTTAGATGATAATCCAAGTCAGTGAATGAAGAGAGTGCAGCAATGTAGTCAATGATGGGTTCATACATTAATTTACCAACTGGATGACAGCTACATCTTTTTTAAAAGCATTGGGAAATGAATCTTTTAAAAGCAAAGAAGTTAAAAGCTGATCCTCATTCATAAAACAACATAGTCATTAAAAAAACAAGTTTTATACCAACTACAGGGGTGTGATGATCCAGAGAGAAAGTCCAGCTGTCACACCACATAAATTTTTAAATTATGAGCCTTACTGACGTGAAGATTCTCCTTCCTGACAGTCATAGGTGTAAGCAGTAAATAGTGAAGGAATATTAAAAGACATGAAATAATTATTATAAGGATATAAAGATTAGGTTTAGAGTGCCCTGAGACATAACTCAAGTACCAAACTGTCCAGATCAGAATGCTTGTAATTAATAGAAGTACTAAATTTCTACTTTTGACAATCATCTAGCATTAGTACAGAACTTGTAACATCATAAAATGACCTACTGTGTTTTATAGGCATATTATTAGACAGAATTTCATATACCTAAAAAGAAATTAGGGGAAATGACCAAAAGCCTAATCTGTCTCCTGGACCTAACAAGTTTGTGGTCATGGAGTTGAATTTGAACATGACACTGGACAGTTTTACCTTCTACTTCAGGGTGCATGATATGGAAGAAGTTTTTGTATATTCAAAGCAATAATCCAAAAAGTCAGAATGTCATGGATTGGAAATATGTAGCATTGCTGTCCAACAAAATGATTGCAACTTAGTGTTGTGCTTTTAGAACATGTATTGTTGCCTGATAGACATGTAATAAGTAAAAGATCATAGACTGGAAATTACTGAGCAATGATTTCCGACAAATCTAACTGCACTGTTACTGAAACTATGGTCATCAAAATTCAACCTACGTTGTGTGTACCAAATAAATAACTCAAACCTCCCAAAACAAGTACTTCATTCTGAACTGAGTTGATGACCAGAAAAATGATCAAATGCTAGGTTGAATTCCAAGACAAAGAAATGTTGCATTGATATTAATACACCAAAGTCTGCATATCATAGTGATCACATGAAGGAGGGAAGAAAAAGAAGTTTGACAAAACAAGGTGTAGAGCTGGATGAACACAGCAGGCCAAGCAGC
>NC_063347.1:55155863-55245695 GCF_021869965.1 Rhincodon typus | reverse complement strand
AATTCTGGTTGTGACCGCCCTTTGGTTTCCCCCCATTACCACCAGCCTCTAGTTGTAGCTGACGATATCAGACTTTGGACGCAGAAAGATCTGGTCCTGGCAAAACTGAAAGGGCTGGTGGTAATGGGGGGAAACCAAAGGGCGGTCACAACCAGAATTGAAACCTTTCTGGGCTCAGAGACCACATCAAAGTAGAGAACGGCATATTATTGTGGGGAGCAAGAGTGAATGTCCCAAGCAAAGATCGCCGCCAGATACTGGCTGAACTCCACCCGGGTCATCCAGGTGTTTCCAAAATGAAGATATTGGTGGGAAGTTATGTCTGCTGACCAGTACTGGATACAGACATAGTTGGTGGGGCAGTGTCCAGAGCGCCAACAAGGACAAAAATTACCGCTAGCAGCTTCTTCCATATTTGTGAGAATGGCTAGGTAAACCCTGGACTCCAGAACCTGTGGGTTCTCACTCTCCAAGGGGTTGATAATACCTTGGAATTTGAGATGAACACAACAGATATTGGCACCTCGATACCTTTGCCACCTGAAGAGGAGAATGAATGCATTTCTTTTGAGACACTTTAGATGCAAGAGGTGAGCTACAGTGCATTACACGCTGCCTGTACCAGAAGCAGAGTTGGGGGAACCTGATCCAATGTTAAAATGCTCTAGAAAGAGTTTCAAAAAAAAAAAAAAGAACCAGCCTATGTCCTTGGACTCAGAGGGGGAGGTATGCAGTCATTGTAAGGAGGTCAGCCAGGTGGACCTCATAGAATGAGTTCCCTGATTGGACCAGATTAACAGCCCCAATTAGGGAGCCCTGGCTGACAGATATTCTCCCCTGTGGAAGCTGGATCAGTGTCAAGGACTTTGCATGTGTAAATAAAGGGTGACTGGTGACTGAAATACATCCTCTATGGAGCTACTTCAAATACTTAGTCTAATTCCCGAGTGTCTATCCAACTGAACCCATGCTTATTTCATACACACTGCAACTACATCTCCACTAGCCATTTACACCTCATAAGCACTGTCCTGAAATTTCTGGGATCCCTGCCCCACTACAGATCTGATACATTGCATTCCCTAATCATTCTGGACTGAACACTCTCTTTATTCCCTAGCCAGACCTGATCCCCCTTCACTGCCCCTTCACCTTCTCCTCCATCTGGTACTCTACTTACCTGACACCCTACCCACCTATACACTCTAGATCCTAACCTCACACATTTTACAGACTTGCCATTTACAATAGCTGTTCAAAGTGGCTGTCTGTGTTTCTGGACCTTTGAATTCCAGATAGTATGTACTAACTTCTGTGAAAATAGGGTGATTTTCTGAAGAAGGGTCTAGGCCCGAAACATCAGCCTTCCTGCTCCTCTGATGCTGCTTGGCCTGCTGTGTTCATCCAGCTCTACACCTTGTTATCTCTGTTTTCCTCCCTGTGACTGTTTTGCAATGCAAAAGAACTGTCAGAAGGGAAGTACAGCTCCACATTCCTGAGGGAGCCCAGACTGATTCTCCTGTCAGAAATTCAGAGCTCTCTCCTTTTGTTTTTAAGAAAAAGGGATGGAGTGGCTATCTGCATGAGTTAACACACCTGTTGAACAGTTTATAACAGTAAAACCTCTCGGTCAGATTTTCAAATGAGGGGCAATCTGCATGAGATTGCCACCCATTGAAAAGTCTGGCCTAGAGGTTTTACAGTTATAAACTGTTTTACAGGTGTTATCAAATTAAAATTTGACGCTAAGCCTCAATAGGAGATAGTTCAGCAGATGACAAAAAAGCTTACATAAATGGTCCTGTACATTTTTAAAAGTAATTTTTACCATTTAAAATCAGATTAGTCATAGAATGTGGGTAAACACTGTTGATTAAAAAATGCTTTTTTAAACAGGAAACCTGTTTCTAGTTGTATTTATTGACCTGATTCACATTACCATGCTTCATTATATCATATACCAAATTTCTTTAACCTATGTTTGAAAATTACATCTTTAATAAGTGGCCCAAGTTTTGCTGGTTCAGTGAAGATATAGCATTGACCATTATGGAAATTAATTTCAGCAGAAGTACAAAAAGTTATCAAGATGGGTACAATTTTCATTGGATCCAAAATGTTAAGTCTGTTTTTCTCTCTCTACCAGATCTGCCACGTTTCCCTTGCATTTTCTGTTTTTACAACAACTTTCCCTCAATTCCCAATTGTTTCCAAAGTAAAATATAAATATACCACATAAGATCAGTGACAGTCAAATTCATACTTCACATTCCACAAGGAAGTGTACTATTGGATAAAGGACTGCACATCTCATAGGAAAGGTGTACCCAAGATACTTCTGCTAACAATGTCACAAAACGTTGATATAACATTTTCAATCTGAATTAATTCTACAGTCAAAATCACTTAGAACACATTATTGTCATTGGCTATACCATTGTCAATTTCACATATTAAGCCAAATCAACAAGAACTACAATCAGAAACAAGAAACAACTTCAGAGCTAATTCTGAACAATTTAAACTGTAAGGCATACCTTTAGAAAATTAGATGAACTATATGTAACACGAGGTTTGAACACAAGATGGTCAAAAGATCACAAAGCAAGGTTTCTTTATTCCACAGGCATTAAGTTATTGAAAAATGAAGGAAAGTGACAATTTTAAATAAGTATTCATTTGGAATTATCTGGTTTACATCTGGACAAAGAAATCCTTTGTATTTGATCTTTATACCTATGAGGTTTCCTTCCCCCAAAGACATTCCCTCCAATGAGGGTCCATTCGACTGCCCCAGCTGCCCTGCGCAGTGGGTTGCCTCACTGTCACCATCTGCTCCAATTGCCCAACTCAGTACCCTCCCTCACCATCATCACCTGCTACCAGATGTTCATTTAAATATGTCACTGTCTGAGTCTTGGCATTCCAGCAACTAGACATAGCACACAATAGCTGCAGTCCGATGAATTTTTTGTACTGTCCATTATCCTCTGGATGGTAGAGGGTAGTGCAGCTCTTAACAATGCCATACAAAGATTTTGCTAAGCCCTTGTATGGTCTCTTTCTTGAAACTGCACTTAATTACTGTGAATCCGACACAGAATTCTGAAACAGACAAACCAGTCATGTACTAACACTCTGGCTACAGTTGAGGTCTTATTGGTCATGGATAGGAATGGCCTGCATGAACCTGGTGAAGACATCTGAGTGCAACAACATGCTCAGTGTAATTACTACTGAAGTCAAAATCCATTGCAAGAACATCTGGAGGTCTCTTGGTGACCAGGAATCCTATGTTGGGGTGAATATGTTTCTCTCCTTTGGGAAATTACACCTCTCTCAATTATGATACTAGCGATCAATATCAGCAGATACCCTGAGTTAGTAACGTCACTCTCTGGTCAGGGCAGTCATCTTATTCATTGCTTGGTTTTGTTTGATGCAAACTGCTTCAAACATGTGAGACTGTCAGGAAGGATGAGTTGCTTCATCTCTTTCACCTTGTCATGAATCAGCCAATAAAGGTCTCCATCCTCCTTCAGCACCTCAGCAGTTTCTATGCCTATAGGGACACCAACATCAACTAGCATGATTTGATGGATGTTGGGTCTTCCAGTAGTAACGCAGTCTACTGATGTTCACAGCATTCACATGGAGCTGTCTGAGGACTTCTTTCAAGAGAGATGGCAAAGGTGAAACCGCACCTGGATCCACCTATCTGGACCTGGTGTAGACCTCAGTCATAGGGACATAAGTGACAGACTACTGAATCTTAGTTTGAAAAGCATAAGGAATTGGGGATGCTGTCTCTGACTTGCAGCATGGGCATGGGATCAGCCACCGGAATAATTTTCCAAGTTCCTCTCATTCAGCTTGAGACTCTGACTGGAACAAGTGATATCTGCTCCTCTCTGCCTTTGACAGCACCACCCTTAGGCCAATGAAACTGTTGTCAGTTTCCAGAATCAAAGGTTCATGGAAATCTAAGTGGCCATGGACAAGATAAACTTCTGATTGCAAAAAGAGTCTTCACATTCTGGGGTCAACGTTGTGTAATGCTCTCTGAAAATTCATACCTTGTACACCCTTTCCCAACCATTCCTTCAGCATTCTCTGATTTCCTTAAAAAAAACATAGAATAGGACAGTCAACTATGCACAGCCTTGCATGAACCTCCTACACTAACTTGATGGGAACAGTAATCCAGGCTGATCCTTCCCAATCTTAGGCCAGGGCTGCTCCTCTACTGCATGGATTTTTTCATCACCAGTAGTAATACCCTGCTTAGTAACTAAGTGCCCAAAGTACCACCCTCTTGTCTGGAGAAGTTGGTACTTCGCTGGTTTGACTTTTAAGCTAATTTGCAACATGCGGTGGTGGAGATGGTGTCTAGTCTTTCAAGAGTGTCCTTGAATATCAGTCTGAATATATCATCCAGAAACATAAGGACAGACTTGAAATTAAGGTCACCAAAAACTTCATTCATCACAATTATGAAGATGTAGTGGCATTACAGAGCCCTAGCAATACTCTCATGTATTCGTAAAGTCCCCTGATGCTGATTCCAAATGCTGACCTATCAATGCCTTGTTCAGTGATGCTGATTACAACAGCTGATGATAACAATTGGTCAAATTGAGATTGTAGAAATACCTACACTTTGGAGAACTTTTGATGTTTCCTCAATTTTAGCTATAGGGTAAGCATCCTTATGTGTTTTGGAGTTGAGTGCCCAGTAATTGACACAAATTCTTAGCTTGCTTTCTTCCTCATGAGGACTTTTGACAGAGATATATTGACTTGACTCTCGGATGACATTTCATTCCAAAGACATCTGCAGGTACTCCCAGACTTCCACCCAGTGATGGGATGGAATCCAGTGCTAGGGAATCTTTACTTCAGTCACAACACCCCATGTCATTGTCACCTTTACTGAGAGTTGCCCTATACTTGATGAGAGTAGAAACAAACAGCTTCCTCTGGCTCACCTCCAACTCACTAATATTCACCTTTGACATGAGTTAGATAGAGCTCCTCCAGTTGGTCCATGGTCCATGGCAGCTGCAGGTTTAAAGACACCTATAGGTTTTTTGGTTGGAGGTAAACATCTTTGTTGCTGAAACTGGAAACCTGTATAGGTACCACGCCCTTCTTCTCCCCAGAGTGATGAGGGTGGTTTTCCAGAGTTACACCAAGTGGGAACTCTGCTTAGGTAAGACAAGTGATACTCTAAAAAGGTTTGATGTCAATCATTTGGAGACACTGGCATGAGCCTTTAAGAACAGTGATGTTGTGGGGGGGGGGGGCGGTAAAAATTCCCCTTTTCCTGCTACTTGAATTAGTTCCAGAGTCCCATATAAGCTGTTTATGGTACCAGTGGTTGGAATTCTCGCGCTTGTCTTTGTTTTGCTTGTCCTAGTACTGATACATTGTCCCAGTTAAACTGATGTCCTTCTTTGTCAGAGTGAATAGAAAGAGTTGGTCATGCCATTTTGCTGCGAGTTAGTGTTCATGTATCCTGGTGGTGAGTTTCCTGTCCTACGTATTGCTTCTCGCAGTTGCTGCATTGTATTTTTCTATGACATTTGTCTTGCTCATTGTGGGTATGGGGTCTTTTGTCTTTTCATCCACTGGTACCATAAACGAACACGTTGAGAGAGACCCCATCTACATCCCACTATGGAGCAAAACCAGAAACAGAACTACCCACCATAACAGACCAGACCATATAAATTCAGGATGGAACAGAACTACAGCACTTCAATAGAGGCTAGATAGCACTGAAGATATCACTTAGAAGGGGGATGAATGTTTGTACAAAAACCAGTCAGCTCAGCGAACCAACCAACAACTCCAGCCACAACCCGAGCTACAAATCTTCGCTAAAACATTCATAAAACTCTGCTGTAATTGTGTCGGCTACTGCAAACAAGCCCTGATCACTACCTCAACATTCTGCTGTGGATTCCTTTAAACCTCTGTAACCCATCCCAGTATTTCTCAACAGATTTCCCTGTGCAAATGTTCCATTACAAACACTGCTGCTAGCTCGCTTTGAGGCCCCTTGATAACATAACCAGCTTTGCGTACTCAATCTTTCTTCAGTCACTTGTGATCATGGTCACTTGTTTCTGGTCTTTCCCTGAATCTTTTCAGCTTCCTACTCATCGATAAGTAGAATATGCAAACAGAAATACTGCTTTCTCCCTCTGTTGAGATTTGGGAATGCATGTAGGGAGTCAGTGGGGTGGCCTAAAGGTTTGACTTTCTTCACCAATGCCCAAGTTTCCAATGCTACCAGTGCAGCTTTAGCCTCCTTCACAGATATTGCCAGTTTCAACTGCTCCACTACGCACTCAATTACATCAAACACCTTCAACCTCATCCATCATGACTTGATGTCTGTGCTGCGCAATCCCACTGCCTATGCTGGAAAGGTAACAAAAGATTTCAACACATGAATAGCCTAAAGATCACGAATCAGGGATTCTTTATTCCACTGGCATCATGTCATTACAAACACAAAGAGAAATTAAGGTTAAACAAGGAAGACGCAGTATTTATACAAAATTAAGTCTGCAGTTTTCATCTGGTTGAGGAAATCCTTTCTCTGTCCAATCCTCCTCCCATTAGGGCTCCTTCCCCCAACAACACCCATTCTTCCTAACAGGGGCTGTTCGTTTGCTCCATCTGCCAGGCTTGGTGCCCTCCCTTACAGTGCCATCTACTGTTGGAGGTCCTGTCACATATTGGTGCATCAGTCTGCTGCTCTGCATAGAAATCTGAAAACAAAACTGGACCAATCACCTTAATGCTACAACTACTACAGCAGTTCAGCTAGAACACATTTGGATTTCAGTTGCTCAACTATTGAGACATCCATTACCTCCCAAGTCTCTACTAACCACAAATGTACAAGTCAGGAAGATGATTGAATACTCTGCACTTATGTATGTGATGAAACTAAACCATACATTAATATCCTTTACAGCAAGTTTGGGTCCTTGGAATGCTAAGTTAAATATATAAGTTTGTCTGTGCATTTGGAGTTAACAATTAGTTTTTAAACTGTAATAGCTATAATTCTAAGCAAAAGATGTTAGTCAGAGTTTCAAGGGAACTAAACAAAGGGCTTAGTGGGGAGGAATTTCCAAACTCTTGTTTACAGTCTGTGCTGGGGAGTCATTCTAGAGACTGGAATGTATCTCTCATTCAACAGACAGATGGAAAACACGTGAGGTTCTTAAAAAAAAGAAAAAAAAGAAGAAAATGAATTAAAGCTGTATCAAAGATAGTACAACCTTGGAAAGAAGCAAAGTCAGGAACATAATAATCATTAGAAACATAAAAACCAGGAGCAGGCCATTTGGCTCTTAAAGCCCAGTCTGTTATTCAATATAGTCATGGCTGATTCTCTGTCTCAATGCTATATTCTGGCTTTCTCCCCTTGCACCTTCATACCTTTAAGATCTAAAAAATTATCTATCTCTTTCTTGAATATATTCAGTGACCTGGTCTCCACAGAATTCTGTAACAGAGAATTCCATAAGCTCACAGTGAAGAAATCTTTGCTCATCATAGTCCTAAATGGTCTATCCAATATCTTAAGACTACAGCCCCTGGTTCTAGACTCCCCAGTCTGCAAAAACATCCTTCTTACAGCTAGTCTATCCAGCCCTGTTAGAATTTTGTATGTTTCAATAAGATCCCCTCTCATCCTTCTAAACAATAATGAATACAGGCGCAGTTGAACCAATCTCTCCTTATAGGACAACCCAGCCATCCTCGGGATTAGCCTAGTGAACTTCCACTTCACTCCCCCAGTGGTAAGCAAATTCTTTCTTAGGTAGGCAGCCAAAGCTGCACAGCGGTGTGGTCTCACTGAGGCCCTTCAGAACTCCAAGCCTGCATGGACACATTTTGCCCTTCCATATTAAAACGGTCTTCACTTACAGGATCCGTATCCCTCTATTCCCTTCCTATTCATGAATTCATTCAGGTGTTTCTTGAATACTGCTGTTGTGTCTGCATCCACTGCCAAACTCTGGCAGTGCATTCCAGGCACTCACCACCCTTTGTGAGGAAAAAAACCTGTCTTTCACATCTCTTTTGAACTGCAACCCCCTCCCAACACAGCTTGAAATTGTGGCCCCTAGTAAATGACCCGTCCACCCCTGGAAAAAGCCTCACACTTTCCACCTAGCCATGCCATTCACTAACTTATAAACTTCTATTAGATCACCCCTCAACTTCTTGCGTTCCAGTGAAAACAAACCCAGTCTATCAAATCTTTCTTCATAGCTAAAATCCCTCGTATCAGGCAACTTCCTGATAAACCTTTTATTGTACCCTCTCCAAACTATCCACATCCTTCTGGCAGTATGGTGAACAGAACTTCATGCAATATTCCAAGTGTGGCCTAACTAAAGTTCTATAAAGCTGCAGCATAACTTGCCTGTCCTTAAACTTAATGCTCCTTCCAGTAAAGGCAAGCATGCCATAGGTCTTTTTTACTACCTCATCTACCTGTGCCGCCACCTTCAGATCCTTCTGTATATCAATACTCTTAAGGATCCCGCAATTCACTGTATAATTTCCACCTATACCTAACCTTTCAAAATGCATCATCTCACACTTGTCTGGATTAAACTCCATCTGCCATTTTTCTTCCCATGCCTACGACTGATCTATTTCCTGCTGTATCCTCTGACAATCCTCCTCATTATCCGATATCCGGCTGTATCCTCTGACAATCCTCCTTACTATCAATGTGTAAGCCCACCTATCTTCTTGCATCCTCCTCACACTCACAATCATGCCCGGTGTGTGTTGTCATTATCCCAGGTCATCATATATATTGTAAATAGCATGATCCTTGCAGTACCCCACTAGTCACTCCCTGCCACTCGGCAAAGAAAAAGACCTCTGGTTCTGTCTGTCAACCAATTCTCGATCCATGCCAGCATATTACCCACTCTTCCATGTGCTTTAACTTTGCTCACTAATTTCTTCTGAGGGACCTTATGAAAGGCTTTTTGAAAATCAAGATACATCATATCCACCAATGTCTCTCACCTATTCTATTAGTTACATCCTCAAAAACCTCCTAGATTTGTTAGCCATGATTTGCCTTTCATAAACCCATGCTGGCTTTTTAAAATCTCATTGATGCTTTTGAAATGTTCTATTATCACATCTTTTATAATAGAGTCTAGCATTTTCCTCACTACTGATTTTAAGCTAACTGGTCTATAATTTTCTGTTTTCTCTTTCCCTCTCTTTATAAATAGTGGGGTTACATTTGCATCCTGCAATCTACAGAATTTCAAAATGACCACCAATGCATCCAAAATTCCAGGACCACTCCTTTAGTAAATTGGATTGTGGATGAACAGGCCCTGGAAATTTGTTAGCGTTTGACCTCATTAATTTTCCTAATGCCATTTTGTTACTAATTCTGATTTCCTTCCATTCTAGCCCTAACCTTATATTCTACTCCACACTCACACTAGAGCCTTGGTTCCCTCACATTCAAGGGAGGAAAGAGTTATCTACAGTTCCAGCAGATGAGGTGAAATTTTAATTACTTCAAACCTATCAAAGCCTTTTTAAGAGTCTCACTCTCTCTATCTCAAAAATGAGATGGATTGGATCTTGTTAGAGATACAGCATTTAACATTCTTAGAATTGCAACAATGTTTACAAGCTATTTGAGTGCTTCTGTGATTTCCATGAGTATTTAAAAATCTTCAAATTTGTGTTATCAGAATATAGAATTTTTTTCTTGTTTATCTTCATTTTTGTTGCGAACAAAGAATGCAACATTGCATATCTATCATTCAGTAAAAGATCACTTTGGTAAATAAAGGGAAAAATTTACAATCTATCCAGCCAGGTTGCTTTTGGTGGTGGTGGTGGTGGTGGTGGTGTTGGGGGTGGGGATGGTGCTGACTGTTCCAGCACCAACATCAACTGAGCATTATCCCATAACAATTGAGGCTACAAGATCACAATACCTGGATCAGTGTGGCTGTACGCAAAAAACCAAACACCATCTAGGCAAAGTAATCCTCTTAATCCATCACCTTACATATCTAAAGTGTACACACATACACAAGTGTATTACCATAGTTGCTTTCAGTGATGCACTTCGCTGTAATCACAGATGTCAGAGATTTAACCTTTTCCATTCCACCTTAACAGCTTCTGACAAATTTTTGTGTGTTCACCTGAATTTCTCTGGAAAACATCTGGACTATAAGCTACTAGGGCGACATGGTGGCTCAGTGGTTAGTACTGCTGCCTCACAGGGACCCACGTTCGACTCCACCCTCAGGCAACTGTTTGTGGAGTTTACACATTCTTCCCATGTCTGTGCGGGTTTCTGCCTAGTACTCTGATTTCCTCCCACTGTCTGAAGATGTGCAAGTTAGATGGATTGACTATGCCAGATTTTCCATGGTATCGAGGGATGCACAGGCTATTTGGATTAGCCATGGGAAATACAGAGTTACAGGGATAGGGTGGCTGAGGGTGAATCTGGGTATGATGCTTTTCAGAGGTTTAGTGAGGACTTGGAGTGCTACAGTACAATAGTTAGTAAAAAGAAAGGGTGAAACTAAGCCTGATGCACCATTCCCTGTATGTATGTGACCAGATGATCTCATCCAAGGTTGCATCATCCATAGTACAATACAAGCTACACAGGTCAACAGCAGTGAGAGGCTACAGCAAAGCATGGGGGAAACAATGCAAGTGTGGCGAGAGGATAAAACAGTGAGTTTGAGATAGAGTAGTGAGAAAGCAGTGAGATTATGGAGTGATCCTCAGAGGGAGTACTCTGAGAGCAATGGGAGGATAACAAACCAAGCCTGAGAAGGAGCAGTGTAAGAGCATCAAGTGGATGACAAAATGAGCCTCAGAAGGAGCATTACATGTGTGGTGAAGGGATAACAGTGAGTGTCAGAACAAGCAGTTTGAGATCGGAGGGAGGATAACAGTGCAGTGATAACAGAAATGCTGAGTATATTTTAAATGGTGAGGGATTCTGTAGTGTTGATGTTGAAAGGGAGAGGGGTGTCCTTTGCAAGTCACTAAAAGCTAATATGCAGATGAAGCAAGTAACTAGGAAGGAAAATAATATGTCGGCCTTTACTGAAAGAGGATTTGAATAAAGGAATAAAGAAATCTTCCTGCAATTATATGGAGCCTTGGTGATAGTGGACCTGGAGTATTGTGTACAGTTTTTTTTCCCTCTTTACCCACAAAGGATAGAGAGATTGCAATGGAGATTCACCAGACTGGTTGTGGGATTGTCCTGTAAGAGAAATTTGAGGAGACTGGGCCTACAATCTCTAGAGTTAAGTAGAATGGGAGACAATATCATTGAAACATACAATTCCTACAGGGGTCTTCAAGATAGATGCAGGAAGGATGTTTCCTCTGATTGGTTGGGGGAGGGACGGGCAGAACCAGCAACACTAAATTAAAATAAGAGGTAGAGATCATTTAGCCCGAGATGAGGTTGAGTTTATTCTCTCAGGAGATGGGGAATCTTAGACTTTTCCACCCTAAGGGTTATGGAAACTCAGTCACTGAGTATACCCAAGACAAAGATCGATAGATTTCTAGATATTAAAGACATCAAAGCATATGGGATAGTGCAATAAATGGTGTTGAGATAGATCAACTATGATCTAACTGAATTGTGGACCTCAAAGGATAAATGGCTTGCTACTGATGCTATTTCCGATGTCTAATGAACAAGGGTGTGTATAGAGGGAACAACAAAACACAGATTTGCAGCTTTTATAGGAAATTCCATAATTAGGATGTTTGCCTCCCTGATGCCAGGGTAAAGGACTGTAGATCATAACGCCAGATTACCCATGGATATATCAACCTTTAATTCCAACAGGGGGTATCCACAAAAAAAAGAAAACAGTCAAAAGATGCCTATGTATGTAAATTCAGTACCTGTCTGGACAGATGCCTGCAATGTCACACCTAATAATATCTCAAGGAAGTTTCAAAGGGATGGACTTAAAAGTGGAGAATTCACTGCAAATTGAACTGTAATATCTGTGAACACTGAGTATCTCAGGCTGTGAACATGATTGTGAAAAAAGGCAGCTGTCTGGATGAGAGACAGATTTGCATTTTTCCTTTTTCAAGAGTACGCAGGGATAAGAGTTAAAAGCGAGCCTTAACCTTGGTCATGTATGTTGGTGGCTCAATATCCTCAATGGATTAGAATGCCGTGGAGGAGACAGCTTTCCAATGCCCAAGAAACTGAAACTCCTCTATCATACACTATGCCTCAAGCCATGTATTGATCTTTTCTATCCTTCTACTTCCATCTGGCTGTACCTTTGAGGCCTTGGTTTTTAACCATCAATTACCCCTGTAACTCAGGTAAAGGAAGAGAAAAGACACTGTTGTACTGAGTTCAGCCACCTAGCCACTGTCAAAAGGAATCTGGAAAAAGAGCTCAATTGACTTGAAAAGTCAAGAGTCTCAAAATCCATTGTTCTTCATTACATAGAGAATGCACATATTGAGGTCATAGTGTCATATGTTCAGGAGCCAGGGATCAGGTTAAAAACCAAGGCCTCAAAGGTACAGCCAAATGAAATAGAAGGATAGAAAAGATCAATACAAGGCTTGAGGCATAGTGTATGATGGAGGAGTTTCAGATTCTTGGGCATTGGAAAAAAAGTCACCTTTTCAAAAGGGATGGGTTCTACCTCAACCAGTTTGGGACCAATAATCCGAAGGGAAGATCACAAATGTGACTGGGCAGGTTTAAATTAAATAGATAAGAGTATGGGGAATGACACAGAAAGAGAAATGAAGAATAGAAGGAATTAGTGCAATAGTAGATAAGAGGGGACTGGGATGGATGGTAAGAGATGCAAAGGCAGAATTACAATGATGTACCTATATGCTCAAAGTGCAATGTGTGCTGAACAGGGTTTTGAGTTCAAACAGAAAAGTTTTTTTTTATTCATTTGTGAGATTGGGATGTGGGTGTTGCTGGCTGGCCAGCATTTATTGCCCAGGAGTATGATGTAGTGGCAATAATGGAAAAGTGGTTTGAAAATGGTGAGGATAGAGGTTTGAAAATGGTGAGGATAGATTGCTCAATATAAAAGGACATAAGGTGTTCAGAAAAAACAGAAAAGTAGAAAAGGGAGAAGGAAAGGGTACTGTTTGGGAAAAACATTGCAATGTTGGAACAATGGTGTGTCCGTGAGAAGCAACAGCAGAGTCTATCTGGTTAGAGTTGAGAAATAATATAGGTAAGCTCACAAAATGCAAGGTATTTTATAGCCTTCCATATAGTGAAAGAGAGAGAGATTTAGATTTAATCTGCAATGAAATCACAGAGACATGCAAGAACCACAGGATGGGGATATAGGGGGACACCATCGCAACTGATGAATGATCAAGGAACAGTTTAATATAGAACTTCCATATTGGAAGGTGGCCAATTTCAAAGCTGTAAGAAGGAATTTAGCTAGGGTAAAAAGGAACTAGAGATATTCAAGAAAGATTGTAATGTAACTATTTTTGAAGAAGCAAACAGAGAGAATGCTGGAGAAACTCAGCAGATCTGGCAGCATCTGTATGACTCTTCTTTAGGTACTGACTAGATATATTCCAACAAGGGTGAAAGGTAAAGCAACAAGAGGATGGGAAGGGAGACAGAGATTATGATGAAACAAGGAGACCCATTGCCAAAACATTGTCTAAACAGTTGAGTCAGAGTCTGCACCCGAAACATCATCTTTCAAAATCTCTCTATACATTACCTGCCCTGCTGAAGATTTTCAGCATCAACGATACTTTGCTTTCTGCTCCTATTGTCAAGGGTATTTGGCTTTCCAGTGCTTTCCTGGCCTCATGCATGAAATTAGGTGAAGCACTGGATGGCAGACAGAACCCATGGAATCATGTCCCTGTAAAAATCAATGTTTTCAGGGACAGAGGGAGAAATTGGCACCAGGAATATTTTACAATGGGAAAAAAAAACAGGTCTAATACTTCGATTATTTGTTCTTTATTGGTTTACATGTATTGAATGAATTAAGAGAATGCTGTTTTATTTTTCTGTAAGATACCTTGTAATATCCCCAGTCTATTGTGTGATCAGTAAAGCATTTACTTTTGTCACAATACATTGATTCCCTGATGTGACTCTGTAGAGGCTTAAGGTCGAACTGGGGCTGAGTTTTATTCTTCTCTGGGGATGGGTTTACACGTAGGGGACATAAAATGAGGTACTCTTCACCATTCCTGGTACCTCCCTGCAAGCTACCATCACAATTTTATGTGTGGTGGGGAAGAATCAGGAGCCTATCTGCCCATGGGCCAACCGAGGCCCTTAAATACCCAATATTCCCATGATAGGTAGAAGCTGGAGCCAGGCGGGAAGCCTGGCAGTTTTCAGCCTATGGGCTGATGGCAAGCAAGGGAGGCATGTGCCTCCTTCACAGTTCCCCTGTCAGGAACAGTGGAGGCCCCCTCCCACCCCTGAGCCCCTAAGCTTCCCTGCATCGAACCTCTCACTGAAATCAGGTGGGCAGCTCAGCTAACACCTCCCCATCTTCCCATCTCCATGTACCCTATATCTGGCTCCATTAAGTATCTCTTTTTGGGGACTAAATGTAGTCTCACCAGTGTTCACCATGCCTGCTGACATTATGGAGGCCAGACACTTTGAGAGGTAATTGCATCTGGAGTTTGGATAGTCAAGGACGAAAGACTCATATTTATCCACTTAACAGTCTGCTGACCATTAAATTATGGGGGCATGCCACAGGAGTTGGGTCAGGTGTGTCATTTATGTTGGCGGGGGGGGGGGGAACAGCAAATCGGAAAAAATAGTTAAATTCCAGCCATTATTTCTGACCTATTTATAGGTTAAAGATTTGAAAGTGATTTGGTCAGTCATGAAAACACAGCCTACTTAAACAGTATTTTACAGTTGGTTCTCCATGAACCTTTATGCTCAGAAACACTGCTCGCTTTCAACATCCTCCTTTTTTGCTGCCAAACTACTCATTCCATTTCACACATTTACAGATAACATAATCTTCCTAATGCAGATTAAAATGTTCTAATCCTCTTGATCCCTTTTCTTTTGACTACAGTGATGGAAAGACACAGGATTATGGTGAGGGGAGATTTTACACAGCCAGTCCAATACTGTACATTGATATTGTTGATGCTGAATTGTCAATCAAGCTCCTGTCAAAAAAACACATTTGATTACTTCAAACTTCACCTTTGCCTTCTGTTCAGCTGTTTTAACAGTATTTACCAGTAATTCTATCTCTAGTGGGTTAAATATTTGAACTAAAGCAGAAGATTTTTCCACAGGAACATCCAAGCTCAATCACCATGTAGCAATGGGTGTTTGCACAAGGACATTAATTGTAAATGAAGTATAAAATTCATTTAAGCAAGGAACTCTGAATTTGCAAACAAAACTTCCACAATTCCTCAATTAAATAGGATTATTTGATACAATAGGACTCTGTTTATGATTCATTACTTATAATAATCTCAGTCTGGGGAGCAAACAAGTTACCCCTTCAATGTTAAAGCGAAATCATCCTTTTTTTTTGAAAACTGAGGAAGCCAAGCCTTCAAAACAAATGACTCCTGCTTAAAATTCTTTCATAGCTTCCAGCCTGTTGACAAATTTTGAACAGTTTCAGAGTTTTAGGTTGCTTGTTTTAAAATGTAAAATGTTCCAGTTTCTCACAATCAACACTGGTGACAACATTCATTAGATATTTTAAATTGGAACAATTTTAACTCAGATTGTAAATGCTTGCAAAATTAAAGGAAGTCTTCAGTGCAATGGTAGGGTTCCTGCCTCTGACTCAGTAGGACTGATTTTAAGTACCACTTCAGGTCAAAAGAGGAGGAAGATATGTTTAAAACATGGCTAAATATGCTGATTTTCAATTATAGGTCATTCAAACACACAAAGGAAGACCGTAAGAGTGAGAGAGATTCCTGGTCAGCTATATGATGGGAAAACATCAGAGACTCTATCATCATTATCCATTGTTCCAGACTACAATGTGCATGCAAAAACTGCATGTTGGCACAGCATCTGGGGCCAACTTGATTGGTAACACCACTATGACACAATTAAATCTGGCTTTATTTTTAACGTGATAGATACGTAAACCAGTACTTTTTCTTAGTCGATTGGTATGCTTGTGGGAACAATGTGCCAGCTAGATTTGTATTACATGCTGGGAACTGGCCCAAAGATCTTGGATTCTGAATTAAAATAGTACCGGTAATATCAAGCATAAATCAATGAACCTCATGAAGGAGGAACTAGTTCTCTTTCTACTAGCTGCATTCTACAATGTGAGCGAAACTTGGTTTTCTTGTCTGTAAGCGTTATACCAGCAATAAATGAGGTTGTAAAATTCTTCAACACAGCTCAGTTAGTGCAAATGGGCTCAGGAATTGCAATTCAAATTGAAGAAACAGCACATATTAAACTACCTCAAATGACCCTAGTTTCTTAGGCCAATAATGAGGTGACTGAATCTAGTTAAGTTTCTGGTCAATGGCAACCCAAATAATGTTGATAGTGGGGATTCAGTCATGGTAACACCACTGAATATCAAGGGATGCTTAGGTTGCTTCATATTGGAGATGGTCATTGCCTCGCATTTGTGTGACACAAATGTTACTTGCCACATGTCAGCCTAAGCCTGGATATTGTCCAGATTGTATTGCATTTGAACATGGACTGCTTCAGTATCTGAGAGTCGTGAATGCTGCTGAACATTGTGCAATCATTGGCGAACATCCTCACTTCTGACCTTATGGTGGAGGGGAGGTCATTGATGAAACACCTGAAGATAGTTGGGCCAAGGACACTCCCCTGAGGTACACCTGTAGAGATGCTCTGGAGCTGAGATGAATGACCTCTTTCAACCACAACTACCTTCCTATTGACACCTACAACTCCAACTAGGGGAATAAGTTGTCCTCTGATTCCCATTGATTCCAGTTGTGCTAGGGCTTCATGATGTCACACTTGGTCAAATGCAGCCTTGATATCAGGGTCTGTCACTCTCACCTCAGCTCTGGAATTCAGCTCTTTTGTTTGAACCAAGGCTGCGGTGAGGTCAGGAGCTAGCAGAACCCAGACTGGGAGCCAAAGAGCAGTTTGTAGCTGAGCAAGTGAGGCAATTGCCCAGTGGTAGTATTGCTGAACTGTTAATCCAGAGACCAAGGTAATGTTCTGGGCTTGAATCCCACCATGGCAGGTGGTGGAATTTGAATTCAATAAATATCTGGAATTAAGAATCTAGTGATAACCATGAATCAATCCATTGCTGATTGTCGGGAAAAACCCATCAGGTTTATTAATGTCCTTTAGGGAAAGAAACTGCCATCCTTACCTGGTCTGGCCTACATCATCACATCCAGACCCACAGCAATGTGTTGACTCTTAACTGCCCTCTGGGCAATTAGGGATGGGCAATAAATGCTGCCTAAAAGCAACACCCTCATCCTGTGAACGAATAAAGAAAGAAAAAGGTGCTGCTCAATGACACTGTTGATGACATCTTCTAACACTTTACTGATGATCAAGAGTGATGGAGGATTAATTGGCCAGGTTGGAATTGTCCTGCTTTTTTTGTCACAACTGAGCAATTTTCCAAATTGTCGGCTAGATACCAGTGTTGTAACTGTACTGGAAGAGCTTGGCTAGGGGAGAGGCGAGTTCTGGAGCACAAGTCTTCAATACTTTTGCCGGTTGATGTGTCTGCCATTGCTAGAGGGATGGAGTTTAAAATCAGGGAGACGATGCTGCAGCTGTATAGGGTCCAAGTGAGACCACACCTCGAGTACTGTGTGCAGTTTTGGTCTCCTTACTTGAGAAGAGATATACTAGCACTGGAGGGGGTGCAGAGGAGATTCACTCGGTTGATTCCAGAGTTGAGAGGGTTGGATTATGAGGAGAGACTGAGTAGTCTGGGATTATACTCATTGGAATTCAGAAGAATGGAGGGGAGATCTTATAGAAACATATAAGATTATGAAGGGAATAGATAAGGTGGAGGCAGGGAGGTTGGTTCCGCTAGCAGGTGAAACTAAGACTAGAGGGCATCGCCTCAAAATAAAGGGAAGCACTTGTAGGACTGAGGTCAGGAGGAACTTCTTCACCCAAAGGGTTGTAAATCTGTGGAATTCCCTGCCCAATGAAGCAGTTGAAGATACCTCGCTGAATGTTTTTAAGGCAAGGCTAGATAAAATTTTGAACAGTAAAGGAATTAAGGGTAATGGTGAGTGGGCGGGTAAGTGGAGCTGAGTCTCAAAAAGATCAGTCATGATCTTATTAAATGGCGGGGCAGGCTTAAGGGGCCAGATGGCCTACTCCTGCTCCTAGTTCTTATGTTCTTATTATGTTCTTATTGCCTTTGCAGTATCCTTCTGCCAACCATTTGTTGGTATCACATGGAGTGAATAGAATAGCTGAAGACTGGTATCTATGATGCTGGGGACCACTGGAGAAGGCAGAAATAGATCATCCACTTGGCATTTCTGGCTGAAGGTTGCTACACATGCTTCAGCCTTATATTTTGCACTGATGTGCTGGGCTCATCCATCATTAAGGGTGGGGATATTTGTGAAGACTCCTCCTCCAGTGCGTTGTTTAATTGTCCACCACCATTCAGGACTGGATGCAACTGCACTGCAGTGCTTAGGTCTGATCTGTTGGTTTTGGGATTGCTTAGCTCCGTCTATAACTTGCTGCTAATGCTGTTTGGCATGCAAATAGTCCTGTTTGGTAGCTTCACGAGGTTTGACACCTTATTTTCAGGTATGCCAGGTGTTGCTCCTGGCATGCACTCCTGTACTCTCCACTGAACCAGGGTTGATCCCCTGGTTTGATGGTAATGGTAGCATGGGGGAAAATGCTGGGCCATGGGGTTACAGATTGTGCTGAAGTACAATTCTGCTGCTGTTGATGACCCACATCGCCTCATGGATGCCCAGTCTCGCGTTGCCAGATTTGTTTGAAATTTGTCCCATTTAGCACAGTGATAGTATCACACACATGATGTGGGTATTCTCAATGTAAAGGTGAACTTTGTCTCCACAAGGACTATGTGGTGGTCACTCTTACTGATATTGGCATGGACAGGTGCCTCTGCAGCCCACAGATTAGTAAGGATGAGGTCAAGTATGTTTTTCCCTCTTGTTGGTTCCCTCACCACCTGCCACAGACCTAGTCTAGCAGGTATGTACTTTAAGCCCCAACCAACTCAATCAGTGATGCTGCTGCTGCTGAGCTAGTCTTGGTATAGACATGGAAATCTGCCACCCAGAGCACATTTTATGCCCTTATCACCATCAGTGATTCCTCCAAATGTTGTTCAACACAGAGGGGTACTGATCTATCATTGAAGGGAGGATGGTAATGGTAATCAGCAGGAGGTTTCCTTGTCCATGTTGAACTTGATTACACAAGACTTAATGGGGTCTAGAGTCAATATTGAGCACTCCAAGGCCAACTCACTCCTAACTTTATACCACTGTGCCACCACCTCTGCTGGATCTGTCCTGCTGGGGGACAGGACATATCCAGAATGATGATGGCAGTGTCTGGGACATAGGCTGTAAAGTATGATTCCACGAGTATGATTATGTCAGGCTGTTGCTTGACCAGGCTGCGAGACAGCTCTTCCAATTTTGGCACTAGCCTGCAGATGTTAGCAAGGACGACTTTGCGGGATCAATAGTGCTGTTTCTGCCGTTGTCTTTTCTGGTGCTTAGGTTGATGTCACGTGGTCCATCCAGATTCTCATATTTCTTTGTTCATTGTACATTGATAAATTAGGTAACATACAAACATCAAAATTTCGGCTCCTCAGTTGAAAGCATGGCACCAAACCATCACGGTTCATTGGTACTGGTACCTCAATATGTATTCCATATGTAAATATTGAATCTACTGGTTCCTTAATATGCAGCCATCAAGGTTTTGTTGGCGTTAGTCATCCGCAGTCATGTTGTCCAAGCATCCAAAACTCCATATTCTCTGGCCACAGTAAATAACTGTGCTCAGACATTTTTGCACCCACTTGTTGACTTGGAGGATTTGGTTCCTTGATATATATGCTGAATATCGATTTATTCTCGTTGTAATAATGTCCTATAGGCTCAAACATGCTGGAACATATTCATGCTGATAATTCCAATTGTAATTTAGGACCATTTCCAGCGTAAAATTTGCATATATGGATACATCAATAACTTTTCCATTCTGCTCTGTAACTTTTCCATTAAGGAACTGGCCTAATTTGGAAAATGAGCCCTATAGTGAAAGACCAAAATGGCTGCCATTTCCTTTTATCTTTTTCTGATGCTTAGCCCCTAGAGACTGAAGGACATCTCATTTATATTTCAAAGGTGCATTTGATGATAAGGTTGTAATAAGATAACAAGCTCAATCACAGAATTAAAAACAATGAAATAAACTTCAAGGTTCAATTAACATGTAGTAGGGACTCTCTTCGAGCAGATTTTTTGATCAGTTACCATATTGTAACTCAAATAACCACTACTTCCAATCTATAATGTGACAAATATACAAAAACACAAGGTCACACTACACTATATTTTAAAAATAACATTTAATGTGCTAAAATTGCACTAGTACTTTGCATTCAAAACACTTAACTACCATGACCTATTACAACAGAAAAGCTAAGCAGCCCCAACTGCAATCTCAGTAATTGATCTGGCAGTATCTAACATGCCTGCTGGAGAAGCAATGAAAAGATTTTTCTGATTGTAATGTGTGCTATCCAGTGAATTTAATCAAGGTCCGGCAGCTAATCCGATATTTCTGCTGAGCGCATTGCCTGGAGTGAATGAACTAGTAAATGTTTTCATTTTGTCTGGTTTTGTGTCCATTATGCAACAGATTCCAGTTAAAATCTTTCATCTGGTCACTTGACATTTGGGGCAAGTACATTGATTCTAAATTATTCTTCAGTGGAAACCAAATGCACTTGCAATTTGGAGTTTGCAATTTGTGAAGCAAAAAACCCAGCGTCAACTAATATCTGTATTTAGAGCATTTAAAAAGAACACATTAATTGGAAGATAACAAGGTGTAGCGCTGGATGAACACAGCAGGCCAAGCAGCATCAGAGGAGCAGGAAAGCCGACGTTTCGGGTCGAGACCTATTAATTGGATGTATGCATTACTGGCAGGATTAGCATTTATGGCATTTATCTCTACATGCCCTTAGGAAGGTGCGCTGACCTGTTATCTTGAACCGATGAAGGCTGTGGTTCTGCAGTGCTGTTGTATAAGGAGTTCCAGGATATTGACCAAACAGTGAAGGAATATTGTTATGGTTCAAAATCAGATCTTGGAATGGAACACAGAAGGGTGACTATTATTCCCATTTTAGCTGGTAAAAGTTGCAGGTTTTGAGCTATCAGTTGCTTTTGTGCATCTTGTTCATGGTATGAAATGCATTCACAATTCGTTGGAGGAGTAGCAGCATGCCAACAAGTAGGCTGTGTCAATAGGGATGATATTGAGTTTAAGTGTTGTGCAGCTGAACCCATCCAGGCAAGTGGACAGAATTCCATCACATTCTCAATTTGAGTCTTGCAGACAGTGCCAGAAAGGAAACAAAGATCTCATGTTACGCATTCCCTGACTTGGTCTCATAAACAAAAGTATTTATGTGGCTGAGCCAGTTAATTTGCTGGTCAATGATGATATATCCAATTCTTGATGGAGAATTCCAGCATGAAAGTTTTTGGCTATATCGTAAAATAATTTCTTCATCCTGATTTCTCTTAGGATATCAAAAATTAGACACAAACGTTAAAAATAATGAGACCATTGCCTGCATTCCTTTGAATGGCATCTGTAAAAATCACATTAAAAATAAAAAAACTTTCCATAATTGGAAGTTGTCAAACTTATTTTGGCTGATGTGCCTCAGTGTTAGTTAGATAGATTGGCATTTTTATTTAAATATTTAAAGACAAAACAAATGCTGCCTATATATGAGTAGCATAAGAGTTTAGCACTCCCCTGGATGTTCTGATTATTTCAATCTATTTCTACTCTTGTCACCCATTTTTATCTAGTGTTATACATTAAAGAAATTGGCAGGTAACTTGGTGCAAATAGACACTGGCAAAATGGGCACAAATTTTGGAGAAATCTCCAGTGGAGATTCCAGATTATGTCCCACAGGACATTACTCCTCCAGAATAAAATTTGCTGAGTCTGAGAAGAATATTAACAGTTTACAATTTCTGAGAAAGATATCCTGTGAAATAAAAGTTGCCAATATAAAACAAAAAAACATTATTCAACATGACAATAATTTACAGTATTAGATTGAGTTCCTCTTATTGCTGTTATGACAAGCCCCCATGCAAGTCTCCCCAGTTTGTTACAATTTCAGACAGGACTCTCAAATCGTTAAGTTCCTGGGTGGGTATGGATGAACTAGCTCCCCTTCCTCATCCATTAGCCCTTGGGTGGGAACAAAGATAATTTAAAAAGGATCCCTTTCCTTATGGATACCATTCTACCTGACCAAAGTTTTGAAAAGAACCAATTTCATCAGGCTGTCCTGAACTAACAGAATGCGTTTATTAGTTATTAATGCAAGAAGAAGTAATGATGCAACACATACACAGAGATTAGGGCTAAGAAGTAAATACAAGAACAAGGTAAAAGTTTAAAATAAGATACGTGGATCGGCCTCTGAGCAATTTTGTGAAGAGTGGATAATAGAATGCAATATTTATGTGGGATGTTACTAGTAGGCTAGACTTTGGTAAGTGAGCAGTGTATTTTGAAATTCTTGGCTTTGTAGGTTGATTGAAATTCTTCTGTCTTGTTTCTTTTTGACAGTGGCTGCCTAGCTGTAGTCAGAGTGAGACAGTTATTTCCAGCTTCTTTACCTACAGTCAAGGCATATTTAATAGCTATTCTCAAAGGTGTGACTTTCATAGCGCATTAAACCATATACTAGGTTGTCTTCAACACAGACCATGATTCAAGCCTGCTCTTAATCTTATTTTTTCTCTAAATTTTAAATATGAATTCCTGATTCAAGGTTGGGATGTCTTATAGTGCTGTTGGCAGCACCCCTAACTCTTGAGCCAAAACCTCAAGGTTTAAATCCCACTCCAGGACTTGATAACAACTAATGGCACCCGCAGCATGGTCAAACAGGTTAATTATCAACCAATAACTCTTCCCAAATGCCTGTGACAGCAGGAGGGTCTCCTGGTCAGCCAGAAACCCAGGTGTGGTAGATGCAGCGCAACAGCTTCCCAAATTAAAAGACTTTGTGTGCAGGTTTTTGCCAGACTGCACTCAGTAGCTGGTGTCCTCCACATTTCAAGGGACTACTAGAAGTGACACTCAAGGCAATAGACACAAATGTAACTGCCATGTATGTGGAGATGAGTGCGTTAATGGGCAGGGCTTAAAGCCTGAAGAATAGCATTGGGTGAGGAACCCTACATTATCTTGCTCACTCTGAGTTTTGAACTGTAAAGGCAGGTGGGAAACCTCCACAGAGCTGTTGGGTATAGAAAGGGATAATAGGAACTGCCGATGCTAGAGTCTGACATAACAAGGTGTGGAGCTGGAGGAACACAGCAGGCCACGCAGCATCAGAGGAGTAGGAAAGCTGATGTTTCGGGTCAGGACCCTTCTTCAGAAAAATGAAGAAGGGTCCCGACCCGAAAGCAGCTTTCCTGCGCCTCTGATGCTGCCTGGTCTGCTGTATTCCTCCAGCTCCACACCTTGCTTTCTAGGTATAGAAAGGAATTTTTTCAGAAGAGTTAAAGAAATAAAGAAATAAATTCCAGACCAGGAGAGTTTAGTTAGACATTTGCAAGTTATCAGAATTTGAGAAAGTCAGATTTCTTAATTTTGAGAGCATTTGTGGAAGAATATTTCACAGTTCACTGCAAAGAAACTGGGGCGAATCAGTTAAACTGAATGTTTTACTATAGAGATTAATTTCTCAGGATTTGAATCATTGTAAAGTGATGGTGTCGGAGAATAGATTGAAACATTATTTTGCTGCATGTTTTAAGCTTTTTTTAAACTGTGATTTGTACCTAGATGAAAACACAAAATAGAATCTATCTTACGTGTGATAAACTTTTATGTTCAAGAAACTCTGCAACTTCATGTAATTATGTTTCAGATAATGGCCACTTTTAGGAAATCATTTAAAAAATGATATCAGGTCAAATTTAATTCTGCAATATGACTTTATCATCAGCTGGAATCACAACTACAGTGACAAGAGAACTGCATGTACACTATTAATCACTTACTACCAATACAAATCTGTGACAATAACATTGAAAGTAACTATACATTTTGTCTCAGTCAGATGATGTCAGGTCTTGGAGCATTTCACAATAGAAACAACGACAAGATATACTTCGTTCAATCTATTAAGACCAATAATACCGATTTTCATTTAAATAATGCCTCTAAGCACACAGCAGAGTTACTGAACAAAATCTGACATCGATTTAAAGTGCGTGGGATTGAGGGTAATGTACTGACACGAACAGAGATATGGTTAGCAGAGAGGAAACAAAGAGCAGGATTAAACGGGTCTTTCTCTGTGTGACAATCCATTCCATACAATTCCTACAATGTGGAAACGGGCCACTCAGCCCAACAAGTCCACACCAACTCTCCGAAGAATATCCCACCCAGACTCACCACCCACCAGCAACCCCCCATCCTATACCTGCAACCCTGCATTTCTCATAGTCAATCCACCTAATCTACACATCTTTGGACTGGGGGAGGAAAATGAAGCACCCGAAGGAAAGCCACGTAAACATACAGAGAACGTGTAAAGTCCTCACGGACAGTTCCCCAAGCATGGAATTGAACCTGGCTCCCTGGATCTGTGACGCAGCAGTTAACCACTGAGCCACCATGTCACCAGGACCCAGGTCCTGCAGGTATCGGAGCTTAGATGCCAGATAGTCACATGATTCAGATGAGGGAAGTACATATAATATCTCCAAGTTTGCAGTTGACAAGAAGCTGGCTGAGAGGGTCAAATGTGGGGAGGATGGAGGGTGGCTTCAGTGTGATTCGGAAAAGTTGACTGAGTGGATAAATACATGGCAGATGAGTGTTGCTAATAATGTTGATAAATATGGGTTAACGACTGATAGCAAAAACAGGAAGGCAGGTTATTATCTGAATGGTGACAGATTGAGAAAGGTAGAGGTACAAAACCTGGGAGCCCTTGCAAACCAGTCACTGAAAGTAAGCATGCAGGTATAGCAGGTGGTGAAGTTAAGAAATGGTACATTTACCTTCATAGCAAGATAATTTAAGTACAGAAGTAGGAATGTCTTGATGCAACTCTACAGTACCTGGAGTATAGTGTGCAGTTTTGGTCTCCATAACCTGAGGATATGGTCTCTATATCATAGGCACATCTGGCAATGGAAAGACTGCAATGAATATTTAACAGAGTGATTCCTGGGTTTGCAGGACTGATTTATGAAGTGGTGCTGGGACTATATTCACTGGAGTTTAGAAGAATGGAGGGGGATCTCATGGAAATCTACAAAATTCTAACATGACTCGACAGAATAAATGCAGGAAGACTGTTCCCAATGACTGGGAGTCCAGAACCAGGTTTAATAGTCTAAGGATAACTGTTAGGCTATTTACGACTGAGATGAGGAGAAATTTCTTCACCCAGACAGTAGTGAGCCTGTAGAATTCTCTGCCACAGAAAGCAGTTGAGGCCAAAACATTGGATGTTTTCAAAACAGAGTTAGATATGGTTCTTAGGACTAAAGGGATAAAAGGGTACGGGTAGAAGGCGGGAACAGGATTTGAGTTAGATGATCAGCCATGATCATATTGAATGATGGAGCAGGTTTAAAGGGCAAAATGGCCTACTCCTGCCCCAATTTCTTATGTTTCAGTGCTTCCTCATAGAGATATTATTTGGTACACTGTGCTCACTGTTTATAGTGTGGTCTCCTCTACATTAAATGCAGACTGGGTGACTGTCTTGCTGAACACCTCTATTTAGTCTACAAACATGACCTCGATCTTATGATACATGCTATTATTTTCCTTTTCCAAACTTTCTCTCCTTAGCTTCCTGCAGTGTTCCGAGAAAGCTCAATACAAGCTTGAGGAATAGTTTCTTTCAATGAGGCACTTTTTAACCTTCTAGACTGTACAGTGAGTTCAATAATTTTAAAGTGTGATTCCTGCCACTATTTTGCTTTTTTATGTTTTTCTTCTTTTCATCTTATTTTCTTATTTCAATTTCAAACAGTAGAATCCTGCTACCTTTTTGTTTATATCTGTTTATTTACTTGTCTCATTATCATTCCACTTCTCTTTGCACCATGAAAACTGTCATTTGATGTCTCCGCCTTCCATTACAGCATGAACCTTTGCCTTTTATCTCCTGCTTACACCTTCCACTTTTCCCCAGTTTTGATAAGAGATAAAACCTGAAATGTTAGCTTTATTTGTCTCCCTCCATAGATGCTGTCGATGCGCTGAGTACTTAAAGCACGATTCTGCTTTTATTTCCGATTTCCAGCACCTGCAGTTTAGTTTTATAAAGAAGATATTAGGACAAAGAACCAAAACCTTGGACCAAATATGTTTTAAGGATTGCCTTAAAGGAGGGGAGGTTCCAGGAAGGAATTCTTGAGTTTAGAGTCTAGCCAGTAAAAGTTCCGGTTACAAATGGTGCATGGAGGATATCAAGGATGCACAATCTTTAACTGGAGTAATCCAGTGCTCTTCAACACTTTTAGCACTTAAATTAGGGCAGCATAGATGATTTTCGCTTTCCTGCTTAAAACCCTGTTGAAAGACATTTTGCAAAACGAAACACAAGGAAAATATTTGAGCTCGGTACATTCAGGAGAGTTCCCAATTTCTTTTTTTATTGAATCAATATTTCCCTTTTTTAATATTTTTTCTATGTCCTTGGGAAATGTACTGAGCTCTGGAAATATAGTCTTTTTACAGAATCACCATGTCTGAACAAATGTTGTAAAGATTCCAAGGACTACTTAGAACCTGCCAACAATTTTATTCACAAAGCATTTCCTGCTCAAAGATAGTTCAGTATTGCAGATACCTCACAGTCTAAGATTTCCTGCCGCAGCTCACAGAATTAATAAACTGCCATCATTTGATGGAGCTATCAGTCAACTGAACTGCCAAATGTTTAGTGTTCTTTTAATTCTGTAGGTTAATGTTTTAATTGCTATTTTTTAAAAGCATCAATGAACTGAAGCTTATTTGCATTACATGGCATGACTATGAAAATATTTCCACAATGAATAGAAGTGACATAAGATAACTACATGGGTATGGGGGAGGAGCTGGGCATAGTTGATTGGGAGCGGAGCTGAGCAGGTAAGTTGGTGAAGCAGCAATGGCAGGAGTTTTTGGAGTATTCGAGAGGCACTGCAGAAATTCATTCCAAGGGAAAAGAAACATAATAAGGGGGAATGAGGTAACCATGGCTGACAAGAGAAGTCAGGGCCATCTTAAAAGCAAAAGGAAAAGTATATAATATGCTGAAGATCAATGAGAAACCAGAGGATTAGGAAGTCTTTAAAAACCAGTAGAGGACAACAAAATAATGCAGTAAGAGGTAAGATGAAAAAATAGCTAGCTAATAATTTAAAATAAGGTTATAACAGTCTTTTTTTAGATATAGACAAAGTAAGAGAGAGGCAAGAAAATACATTGGGCCACTGGAAAATGAGGCTTGAGAAGTAGTAATGGGAAACAAAAATGGCGGAGGAACTGTAGGCACTTCAGTGTTCACAGTGGAAGACAGTTCCTCATCTTTATCCACACCAATTCTAAGCCTTCCCACCCTATATTGCTTCTTACTATTACTTTAATTTCTTTTCTTACTAACAAGGCAACCCCACTGCTTCTGCCCAACTGCTTAGCCTTTCAATATGATGCAAATCATGGAGTCGTAGATATGTACCACACAGAAACAGACTCTTCGTTTCAACTCATCCATTCAGACTAAACATACTAAATTAATCTGGTCCCATTTGCCAGCATTTGGCCCATATCCCTCCAAACTCTTCCTATTCATATACCCTATCCAGAGGCCTTTTTTTAAAAGCTGTAATTGTACCAGACTCCACCACTTCCTCTGGCAGTTCACTTCATACATGCACCACTCTCTGCGTGAAAAAGTTGCCCCTTAGGTCCCTTTTAAATCTTTCCCCTTGCACCTTAAACCTATGCTGTCTGGTTTTGGACTCTACTACCCTGAGGAAAAGACCTTGACAATTCACCCTATTCATGCCCCTCATGTTTTCATGATCCTCTATAAACCTCAGCCTTCGATACTCCAAAGAAAATAGCCCCAGCGTTTTCTGTCTCGCTCTACAGCTCAAAGCCTCTTACTCTGACAACGTCTTTGTAAATTTTTTCTGAACCCTTTTGAATTTAACAACACCTTTCCTATAGCAAGGAGACCAGAATTGAACGCAGTATTCCAAAAGCCTAACCAATGTCTTGTACAGCTGCAACATGACCTCTCAACTCCTATACTCAATGCACTGACCAATAAAGGCAAGTGTACCAAATGCCTTATTCACTACCCTGTCTAACTGTGACTCCACTTTCAAAGAACTATGAACCTGCACTCCAAGGCAGCACTCCCCAGTGCCTTACCATTAAGTATGTAAATTCTGCCCTGATTTGCCTTACCAAAATTAAGCACCTCACATTAATCTAGATGAAACTCCATGAGCCACTTTTCGGCCTACCAGCTCATCTGAACAAGGTCCCATTGTACTCTGACGTAACCTTTTTCACTGTCCACTACAGCATCAATTTTGGTATCATCTGCAAATTTATTAACTATGCTTCCTATGTTAACATACAAATCATTTATATGGAAGACAAAAAGCAGTGGACCTAGCATACTGATCCCTGCGACACTCTGCTGGTCACAGGCCTCCAGTCTGAAAAGCAATCTTCCACCATCACCCTCCTTGAATATTTAGTTACCCGCCCTGATTTCCTTGCAGTCATGACTCTATGATGCCCAGCAGTAGAACTTCAAGAATGCTGAGGGCAGTGGCGAGTGTGGTGGCCATCACTAGACAGGTGGTGTTGGGGAAGCTGAGAGGTCTAAAGTTTGGATAAATCACCCAGGCCAGATGACTACACCCGATGGTTTTGAAGGAGACAGTTGAGATTGTACAGGCATTGGTGGCCATCTTTCAGCAATCATTGGAGTCAGAAGGATCACAGATGACTAGAAAATAGCTAATGTAATATCCCTGTTTAAGAAGGAAGGAAGACCGAAGACTGAAAATAATAGGCTGGTTAGCCTGACCTCGGCTGTTGGTAAGATTAAGGATGAGATTGTGAACTACTTGGAAATGCATGGTAAAACAGGGCTAAGTCAGCATGTGTTCTCCATGTCTAACAAATCTGTTAGAATTCTTTGAGGAGGTAATGACAAAGGAGTTAGACAAAGGACAGCTAGTGGACATGTTCTATTTGGATTTCCAGAAGTCCTTTGACAAGGTGCCGCACTGCTATATAAGAGTCCTTGGTGTTAGGGCAAGGTACTGGCATGGAGAGAGGATTGGCTGACTGGCAGAAGGCAGAGAGTGGGGATAAAGGGGTCGTTTTCAGGATGGCAGGTGGTGACCAGTGGAGTTCTGCAGGCGTCAGTTTGGGACCACAATTATCCATGTTATATATTAATGTTTTAGATGAAGGAACTGAGGGCTTGTAGATGTCAAAAAGACAGGTTGATTGACAGGTAATGTTGAGGAGGAGGGGAGGCTGCAGAAGGACATGGACAGACAAGGAAAGTGTATTCCATCGACAACTTCTTTGCTCAATGTGGGTAAGTGTGAATTTATGTACTTCGGTAGAAAGAATACAAGCATAGACTATTTTCTAAATGAATAAAGGTGTCAGAAATCTTAAGTACAAAGGGATTTGGCAATTCCAGTTCATGATTCTCTTAAGGTTAATGTGCAGGTTCAGCTGGCAGTTAGGAAGGCAAATGTAATTTTAGCATTCATTTTGAGAGGGCTAGAATACAAGAGCAGAGATATACTGCTGAGGCTGTATATGGCTTTGGCCACACCACATTTGGAATACTGTGTGCAGTTTTGGGCCCCATATCTAAGGGAGCAAGTGCTGGCCTTGGAGTGTGCCCTCAGAAAGTTTACAGGAATGATCCCGGGATGAAGGCCTAGGCAGAGACAAGCACGAGAATTCCTGGAAGCATGGCACTCCATGAAGCATGCCATTAATAAACACATTGAACTCAATCCCATATACATTCCACTATGAAGGAAAACCGGAATTGAGGCAATCCATCTCAACGGACCCCAGAGTTTAAAAACCAGGCAGGAAAACACACCGACGCTTCATCGGAGGCTGCACTGAGGATGTTACCAAGCATGGTAATGAAACGTCCGCAAAACAACAAACCAGCTCGGCGAGTTAACCAACCTCAAGAAGGGCTTGTCATATGAGGAGTGGTTGAGGACTCAGAGTCTTGGAGCTTAGAAGGATGAGGGGGTGTCTCACTGAAACTCACAAGATACTGAGTGGCCTGGATAGGGCAGCCAGGAAGAAGTTGTTTCCACTTGCAGGAAAGATTAAGATCCAAGGGCATAACTGCAGAGTGAAGTGACAACCTCATAGAACAGAGATGAGGAAGCATTTCTTCAGCCAGAGGGTGATGTATCTGTAGAACTCATTGCATACGGAGGACTGTGATGGAAAATCATTGAGTGTACCTAAGACAGAGATAAATTGAGAAATACATCATCCATGATGAAATGGCTGAGTAGACTCGATGGTCCAAATGGTCTAATTCTGCTCCTGTATCTTATATATTTACATGAACACATGCACAATGTTCAATAACGGACACCTCAGGAGAAGATTGGAAATAAATAAACAAAATGTCAGCAACATTAAATTCCTGATTTTTTTTTCCCACGCTTATTTTCGCCCTCATTGAGAGGATAAAGAGAGAGTAAAAATTCCATCCAGAATGAATGAATAACAGGGACTGAAGAATCGATGGCCTCATGGTGTTGTTGCTGGGCATGTAACCCAGAGAACCAAATAATGTTCTGGGAGATTTGGTTCTAATACCAGCAGAACATATGATGGAACTTGAATTTAAAAATCCCTGGAATTAAAAACCTAATGATAACTACAGTATCATTGTTGATGGTCATCTGAATCACTCAAGTCCTTAAGCGAAGGAACGACTGGCTGCAGACCCACAGCACCGTGGTGATTCTTAAGTGTCCTGTGAAATAGTCTGGCAAGCTAATCAGTTGCATCACCTGCTACGAGGTGTTAAGAACGGAATGCGACTGGCATTGACTATGGCACTGGAATTGCCAACATAGTTCTGAGACCCTGTAAAGTAATTTTATTCCTTTATTTTTCTATTTTTTTCCCCCAATAATTTGTACCCAAGAATCTGTACTTAGGTACCTTTGCACTTAAGATGACACCATAAGTGGTGACTTGTAAATTTTTCACTGTACTCATGTGAATACATGTGACATTAAAGCTAATTCAAGGTCACGTTCAAAATCTTCCTTATCAGCATCTGGGGGCTGTCTCACAGACTAGACAAGCAACAGTCTGATATAGTCATACTCACAGAATCATACCTTACAGACAATGTCTCATACAACATTAACAGCTCTTGGTATGTCTTGTCCCCTTAGCAGGGCAGACCCAGCATATTTTAAATAATATAAGAGGCATTGGGGGAAAAAATTCATGTACTGAGTCCAAGAAGATGTTTTAAACAATATGTGACAAGTTGAATGAAAGGAGATGCAATTTTAGATTTAGTTTTGGGAAAAGTTAAGTTGGTGAAGTGACAGTAGGTGAACACATCAGGGATAGTGATCACAATTTGATTAGATTTAGTATTATTATGGAAAAGCACAGAGATAAACTAGGAGTAAAACTGGGGGAAGGTAAATTTTACAAAACTGAGAAACGGTTGATAGAAAACTGAGATAGAAATAGGGTGGCGGAGTGGGCAGGAAAGTGGCAGATGGAGTTCGAAACTAATCCCATGTAACTCAATCTTCTGGGCATGCCTAGCATAAGGAACCTTGTCAAACACTTTAATAAAGTCCATGTAGACAACATCCACTGCCCTACCCTCAACGATCATATTTGTCAATTCCAAAACTCAATCAAGTTTGTGACACAAGATATTCCCCATACAAAGTTATGCTGATCATCCCAAATAAGTCCATTCTTCTCCAAATGTGAGTAAATTCCATCCCTAACATTTTTCTCCAATAATTTCCTTACCACTGATGCAAGGCTCACTGACATATAAAATCCTGGATTATCCATGTTGCTCTTCTTAACCAAAGTAACAATATTGGCTCTTCTCCAGTCTACTGGGGCTTTGCATGTGGCTGAAGAGTATATAAAGATCTCTGACAAAGCCACAGAAATATCTTCCTATGCCTCCCTCAGCATCCTGACCATCAAGCCTGGGGACTTATCTACCTTAATGTTTTTTAAGACATCATCAACTTGCCCCAGAGTAACAATATACCCCTCTCTAAACTTACCATCATCTTCTATGTTCTTCTCCTTGGCGAATATCAATGCAAAGAACTCATTAAGGATCTCACCCACTTTCTCTGGCTCCACGCATAAATTCCTTCTTTTGTCCTTGAGTAGACTGACCCTTTCTCTAATTACCTTCTTGCTCCTAATATACGAATAAAATGCCTTCAAATTCTCCTTAATCCTCTTGCCAAGGACATTTCATGGCCTCTCTAGTCCTCCTAATTTCTTGTTTAAGCTCCTTTCTGCTTCCTTTATACTACTCAATGGCTTGTTTGATTTCAGTTTCCTACACATGTCCTTTTTTTCTTTTTGACTAAACTTTCAATATCCCTTGATAACTGAAGTTTCCGAATCTTGACATCCTTATCTTCCATCCTCATTAGAACATGATGGCCTGAACTCTCATCAACTGGTCTTTTTTAAAAGCCTCCCACATGTCAGATGTGGATTTACCCTCAAACAGCTACTCCAACCTAATTTCTCTAGTTTCTGCCTAATAGTGTTGTAAATCCCCGATTAACATTTTCACCTGAAGACCAGTCTTATCCTTATCCACAACTATCTTAAAACTGAACAGAATTATGATCACTGTTCCCAAAATACTCCACCACTGAAACTTTGATCACCTGGCCAGGGTCATTCCTCAATACAAGGTCTAATATCGCCCTTCCCTAGTTGGATTATCTACATATTAAGAAACTGTCCTGGATGGCACTTAAATTCTACCCTGTCTAAGCTCCTAGCATTAAGGGAGTCCCAGTCAACATTGGGGAAGTTAAAATCATCCACCCCAACAGCCCTGTTGTTTTTACATCTTTTCATGATCTGCTTACATATCGGTCCTCCATCTCTCCTGCTAACTATTGGGAGGCCTGTAGTAAAACTCCATCATAGTGACTACACCTTTATTGTTTCTAATTCCATTCGTATGGCCTCCCTGGATGAGCCCTCCAAGATGTAGTCTCTTAGTACAGCTGTGATGTTCTTCTTAATCTGTAATGTAATTATCCCATCCCTTTTACATCCTTCTTTATCTGATCTAAAACATCTAAACCCTGGAACATTGAGCTGCCAGTCGTGCCCTTCTCTCAACAAAGGTTCCGTAATAGCTACTGCATCGTAATGCCATGTACCAATCCAGGCTCTAAGCTTATCTGCCTTACCAGTTATACTTTTTGCATTTAAATGGATATATCAAAACTGATTTCCTATCTCAACACTATATATTCGCTTTCTCCCCATACTACTTGATGCCTTTATTACCTAAAATTTAATTTCTTTAATGAGATACTCAGTGATCCAGCCTCCACAGCTCCTCTGTGGTAGAAAATTCCACAGGAGAGGCAATATTCGAGTGGTATTATTGCTGGACTATTAATCTAGAAACCCAGGTAATATGCTGGGAATCTGCCAAAGCAGATGGTGGAACTCAATTTTTTAAAAAATCTGTAATTAGAAGTCTAATGATGATAATGAAACCAGTGCTGATTGTTGGGAAAACCAACATTTCATTAATGTCCTCTTGGGAGGGTAACTGCTGTCCTTACCTGGTCTGGCCTACATGTGACTCCAGGCAAACAGCAACGTGGTTGACTCTTAACTGCTCTCTGAGCAATTAGCAATGGGTAATAAATGCTGGGTGAGTCAGCAATGCTCACATCCCATGAATGAATAAGAAGTTTGATGACCCTTTTAGTGAAAAAATGTTTCCTCATCTCCCCGTACCGTATATCCGGACTCTCCAACTTGGGAAATATCCTCCTTGCATATGGTTCATCTAGCCCTGTCAAATTTTAATTATAACTCTCTCATTCTTTTAAATTCGAGTGAATACAGGCCCAGTTGAACCATTCTTTCCTCATTTGACAGTCCTGCCATTCCTGTTATCAGACTTGTGAATATTCACTGCACAGAAATTATATTCTCTCTTAGGTGAGGAGATCAAAACTGCACACAATATCCAGGTGCAGTCTCAACAAGGATCTATACAACTGTAGTAAGATGTGCCTACTTCTAAACTCAAATTGATGCCAATATCTCTTTGTATACCCACATTTCCCAATAAATCACCATTTAAATAATACTCTGCTTTTCTGGTTTCACACCAAAGTGTATAACTTCACATTTATTCATGTTATACTGCAGCCAAGTGTTTGCCTACGCACTTTATTTGTCTAGGCCACCTTGAAACCACCATGCATCCTCCTACAACTTACAAACCAACCTAGTTTTAGATTTCTGAAGAAAATGATTCTCCTTCTATCTCTCAAAGCCTGTCCACCATCTACAAGCACATATTGGGAGTGGGGTACTGTCCACTTGTCTGGCCGGATGCAGCTCCAAAAATACTCGACAAGTTCAAGATCATCCAGGACAAAGTGAATGTTACTTGCCACTTATCAGCTCAAGCCTGGATATTATCCAGGTCTTGCTTCATTTAGCTGTAGCTGCTTCAGTACTTGAGGAGTTGTGATTGGTGCTGAATAGGTCACGTCACTGCTTGATTTAAGAGAAGTGACCATTTCAGGCACCAGATCTAAAAACCTTTGTAGGACCTTACCTCAACTTAATCACTTCAGATCAGTTCCTCAGTAGGAATTTAAATAAGCAGCGTCGAAGGGCTCTTGCTCAAAACGAGTGTATGATCTTAGCAGCAACATTAAATACATAAGAACAGACCATAACTTTACTCGCTAATATTTGCTAAATGATAAATGAGAAAAGAGGGAAATCAGGTTTTTCAGGCATAACCCATCCTTCATGAATCCATGCTGACTCTCACTAATTAACTGAAATTTTTTGAGGTTATCCATTATGCTTGATTATAGATTCCAACAATTTCTTCATCAGAGATGTCCTGGATGGGTTATGTCCCTTAAAGGGACGGGAGTTGCAATAGCAACTTTACCACAGCAAGTTGGTCATAAAATTGGCTGGAAGGCTATCCCGAATATTCAAGTTGGAGATTCCCCCTGTTTTCCATCTGTCATTGCTACCACACTCACCCCAACAAATCTAGCCCTTTGAGTGCATGTTCTGGATGGAGCACAACAGGGATTTTAATTTTCAAACAAAGATATCACTGTTCTCTGTGGATAGAGGAAGAGTTAACATCTTTCTAATTGTCCTGTGTGTACAAGAAAATCAAAATCATGTGAAGAATTTGATTCAAACAAGGCCATTATTACCATGCTGTGATGCATTCTAAGATAGCAGAAAGTACGTTCAGAATTTCTGTACATATACCACCTGCCATATTATTAAAAAGGTATCTGATTTAGTCATCTGTACGCAGACAAGAAATCAACTTAGAAGAAGTTGAGGAAACATAAATGGCTGCTACCTGAATTTTGGTCTTATTAAACATGTTATGCATGGACAAACTAATCCCCTGTAGATCGGATAGAATTCAAGCTTTCATAAATAAGAATAAGAATAGTCTTTTTTGTCACATGCACTCATTTGAGTGCAGTGAAAAGTTTGTAATGTTGCCTCACGGTGCCATCTTAAGTATAGGGTACCTAGGTATGGATACTTTAAGCATTGTCACGGAATTGAAATAGTAAAAAAAAAACTAGCATGGGAATACTGAGTTTAAGAGTCCAGAATGGGAATAAAAATTGTGTTTAAAGTACTCAAGTTATAGTCCTTTTCCAACATGAGTCCAAGCCCGCCAGGATTCAGAGCATGAGGCCACACTGCCTCGATGAGCTGGCCTCTTCCAGGACTCGCCTCCAGGACTCATTCCCCCTGAACCCCCTGGGCTCGCTCTGCTGCCAGTCTGGGATTTGGCCCGTGCTCGCTCTGCAGATGCTCTGGACACCGGCCGCATCTCACTCTGCTCCCGCTCTGCGACTTGGCTCGCGCTCGCTCTGCTGCTGCTCAGGGCTCCGGCTGAGACTCATCTCTCTTTCTCTTGCCTCCATTATCCAGGCAGGGTAGTTTAAGAAGTTAAAAGTTGGTGGGGAGGGAGGGGGTGAAAAAAATGCTGCAAGGAGCCAAAAACAGAAAGAAAAAAGGAAAAGGAACTGGCGAGCACAGAAGCTCCACCTGGACCTTCTTATTCTGCCGCCACCTTGTGCAGAAATGTCTTTTTGCTGAATACTTTAATTGTCTCATTTGGTACCACCACTTTTCTGAAAGTTAGACTGATGAACACAGGAAACATGTATCCTTATAAGATGCAGAATGCTCTTTCACTCCCTTCCTAAAAACTTGGAACTTCAAAGTTCTCCACCCAGTATGGACTTAACATGGCTGTCAGGTTTTAGTGATGTTGAAGGTGCAGGCATCAACTGTGAGCAGATTAATAATTTCAGAACACAGTCAAATTTACCTTATATTTGGATTTACTAAAAGTCGCCACATTTCTGGTCTTGTCAGGGCATACTGGATTGCAGTTTAATTTATGGATAACCATGATTGGCAGGTTGTATTTTGTAATAGTCAGAATTCAAATGTTCATGAATTTTTCTATCAAAAATAATTATGACAGGGAAACATGTGTAACTGACTTTTATCACAAGATCAATTAACAAATGTTGCACAGAACCGCTGCATATCAGTCCAACTGTCATCACCAGGAATATCCTTATTTCCAGCTTCAGCCCCTAAGAATACCTCCACTTAGTTCAAGCCTTAGGGTTTCCCACTTTGACTGTGAGATAACAGGAAGTTGACCCTACTCCAACTCTGCCTAGCTTCCATCTATCCAGCTTCAGTTATATAATTTGGTACTTAAATCCTTGCTTCAGTTTGTTTTTTTGTTTTTAAGCGCACCTATAAACAGTACTCAGCAGACTAGTTGCTTTTAATTTTAGGAACAAATATTCCTGATGGAAAGGATTCAGAGTGTTCTGAATTTGGATCAATCACAGACATCTTCTCAGGTACCATGTGTTGCCACTCCCATAAGTGTGCCAAGTGTGTGATGTAATGGAATTTGTCTTCTGTTAACCTGTTCAACTGCGTGATCTGTGGGTTAAAAAATAAAATTGCCTCTGATCCAAATTAATATCCATGATTTTCACAGAAATGTATTCAGTTTTTCTAAAGGCAGATTAAGCAAGCATTTAGTAAGACAAAGTTTGTTGTAAATCATTAAGCTGATGTTATTCATTGCTGATTAGCATCCAAAGCGACACTACTCAATGTAATTGTACAGCTTCAAATCAATAGGTCATCACATACAACTTAAATAAAATGAATTTAATGAATGAATATAATACTGAATTCAAACCTTCACAAATCCTTTGCTTGAATCACTGTACTCACATTTTTTGCTATCAAGAATTACTCCAGCTTCAGTCTCTCATCAAAGTAACTGCTACTTGCCATCTAAGAGTAGAATCAACCAGTCTATCTTGGCATTACCCCCTGCCCATCAGATATACAACTGTTATGCCAGCAACCGATGCAAAAAGTCACTAGAATGTTAAACTGACTTTCATTGAACACAGTACACTGATTCAGATTCCTCCTTTAATTTAATCCTTGCTACTCTGTGAACTCAAAGCAAAACATTCAGTTTTAACTTTAACTCAAGAATAAAATCTTTAAACATATTCTATGCCAAGATCCTCTGTGAAGCATAGTGTAACATTCTAAACCTTGGCATAGGCTTTCATTTTTTTTAGATTAATAAAAATACAATAATACTGCAGCTGATCAGCCCGTTAACTTTGTGTCACAACATCAACAAGATGTGATATGTTAAACTGAGTGAGAAACGCAGAGAAAGCTATTTGACTTCTTACAAAATATGTTTAATTGCTAATATGTAAAACTTGCTTCTTAGGAATATAGTCAGATTTACAATTAAACACAGTTTAATGTCTTGAAACTTCTTACATTTTTGAACAGGTATTGCATGTAATTCAAGACTAAGTGAAAAGAAATTTCTCAACTTAAGGTGCAGATATAAATACTGGCAAAATTACATATTACACTGAATTACTGTGGAACATAACGTTCAGAAACAGAGAGTTGACCCGATAGTCAATCGTTGTACATATTCCATTTAAAAATCCTCATCCCTTGTCATACAACACTCCAACATAATCTCTGCTAACTTCTCTCCAATCTATCTTACTCTTAAAAGCAATTACTCAATTTATTTCACTGCTTCTTGTATTAGTGAAAATAGGTCAGCATGGGCTAATTGTAAAACATAACTGTGGCTGAAATTTGACATTTTCATGCTCTATCCACTTGATTTGTAAAGGTCATTCAGCACTATGGTTACTGGTTCCATCCTTCCAGGTCTATGAGATACTTGGTAGGTTAATTAATGCAGAGGTATGGAACTCATGAGCAGTATTGCCAATGCTACAAGTCTGCCATTTCATTAGCATTTAAATGCATTATAATATATACAGTTTGTCATAACCACAGATCAGTTATGGATATATTGAACTTTTAACTATAACATGTGATTTTTAAAAGAGGATAAACAGCCAAATAATGTAAATTCTACGCAATTGATTTCAGTTTCCCTGGCAGGCCATTGTTGATCATCACTAACCTTGAGGGAGTCTCTGGAATGTCATACCTGACTGGTGTCAAGGAATATTAGCAGAAAGAGAAGGACTTCAAAAGGCAAAATGCACTGCAAACTAAATTATAATCTCCTGCAAAATTTCTAAAACTGTGATTATGATGGGATAAAAGAGAGCAGTCTGGTGAGTGGCATGTTTGTGGTTTCCCCTTTCAAGGTAGCACAAGAACAGGAGTTAAAATAAATACAAAGAACTGCGGGTGCAGAAATGAAAATAGAGTGCTGGAGAATAACAGTAGGTCTGGCCGCATCTGTAGGCAGAAAAACAGAGTTAACATTTTGAGTTAAGCGAGCTTTTATGTACTTCTGTTCTCTCTCTTTTCTCTCTACAGATGCCACCAGACCTGCTGTGTTTCTCCAACAGTGGTTAAAATTCAGTTTCAACCTTGGTAACATAGAGCTAACATAGAATCCTACAGTGTGGAAACAAACCATTCGGCCTAACGGGTCCACACCAACACTCCAAAGGGCATCCCACCCATACCCATCCCCCCTACCTATCCCTGTAACTCTGCATTTCCCACGGCTAACCCACCTAGCCTACACACCCTGAATACTATGGGCAATTTAGCATGGCCAAAACACCTAACTTGCACATCTTTGGACTGGTCTGGTGTGCTGGTGGGCGCAGGTGTGCACTGTGAAAAGGCCACAGCTGAGAAAAGCCATTCCTGCGTTGCAGATAAAGACAGAAGTCTCTCTCTTTGCTGGAAGGAAGAAGAAAGCAAAACCATAGTTGAAAGGAACAGGACAAAGGTCTTCTAGCTGACTTGCAAACTCAAGCATCTTGGAATCAACTACTCACCTACCACAATCTATGCCATCAATATCACGCTATACTTCACAATGCCTATATTTTGGAGAACTCAGAGACTGATCCGTATATGCTTTTTTAAAACAAATGTTTGTACTTACCTCTCACATCTAATCTGTGCATGTGTGTCATTTCTTTTGTCTTGTACATTGCAACAAATAAACTCACTCGCTTGTGAACTCAAAAAAAGCTTGGTTAATTTGGCTCCTTTTAAAACATAAATTCATTTGTTCTGAGAGAAAAGTATCCTTGTTAAACTAACCATGTTGTGACCTGGAGATAGCAAGAACTGCAGATGTTGCAGTCAGAGTCAATACAGCGTGGAGCTGGAGGAACACAGCAGGTCAGGCAGCATCAGAGGAGCAGGAAAGTCGATGTTGTGGGTTTACACCCTTCACCGGTCCTGATGAAGCACGTAAAACTGAAACGTCAACTTTCCTGCTCCTTTGATGCTGCCTGACCTGCTGTGTTCCTCCAGCTCCACACCATGTTGTCACCTGCCCAGAGTTTGTCCCCTTCACCCGGGAGCTCAACAATTTAGGATACCCTATCTTGAACAGTAATAAACTATGGCAGCTCAATCAAGGACTGGTCACAATCAGTTAAACAAGGGAAATTCCTGCACATCAGAGGTTGTATAACTAGGACTGTTACTGGCAGCAGGTATAGCCTGAAGAGTGGCCTGAAGATTACTCTAGCAAAAAAGAGATGAGTGTGTTGTTCACATATTGTATAATGGTTTCAATAAAAATAAATCTGTTGATATAAAACTTACTATTTTTGAAATAGCTATAAAAGACTGGATATTCTTAATACTAGTGGGCGTGAATATGATAGAAAACATGTCACCACAAGAAACTTTCACTGCAATAGCGATTGCCCAGTTTGACATCCTTTAGTAGTGGCAGCAATAGATTTTCACTGCAGTTACAATAACTCTAGCCTATATCTTAACCAAAGTAATATTGCATCAATAAGACTATTATTGAACAGAGCCAGAGAAAGAAAGTGAACAGAAAAATCAGTATGTACCACACATGTGTACATCAGGAATACAAACATTTCCCCACACAAGTTCTGTTCATTCCAAAATGGTAACCTGAATTTTCTTCCAAACAGGATCTTGTTACTCTGGATAGGGAACAGAGTCTCTCCCAACACAAGTCCTGACTACTCCAGAATGGGAAACAAAGCCTCTCCCCATAAACTGAGCAAGGTATCTCCCATATGGGCTCCGGTTACTCCAAGATGGGGTTTAGACTCTCCCTGTATAAGTCTCAGTTACACTGAGTACAAAGCCTCTCATCATATGGGTGGTGGTTACTCCAGGTTAGGAAGCCGGGCTTTTCTCCATATGGCTCATGGTTACCCTGGACCATGCAATAGTCAGACACTTTCCCACAAGCATTGACCAACATCATTGTAACCTCTTTGGCCACAGGTGAGGTCCCAGAGGACTGGAGAATAGCCCTATTGTCTAAAAAGGATAGCAGGGATAATCCAGGAAATTACAGGCCTGAGAGTCCCACATCGGCACTAGGGAAATTATTGGAAAAGATTCTCAGGGACAAGATCTACATGCATGTAGAAGCTAGTGGATTTATTAGCAAAAGCATGGTTTTGTACAGGGGAGGTCATGCCACACTAACTTGATCAAGTTTATTGAGGAGGTGACAAAGATGATTGATGAGGGAAAAGCGGTTGATGTTGTCTATATGGACTTCAGTAAAGCCTTTGACAAAGTCTCTCAGGGCAGACTAGTACAAAAGGTGAGGTCACATAGTATTGGGGTGAGCTGGCAAAATGGATACAGAACTGGCTTAGTTATAGGAGACAGAGGGTAGAGGTGGAGGGCTGGTTTTCAGAATGGAGGGTTGTGACTACTGGCGTTCTCTTTCCCTGTCATAATAAGATTTCAGCATATTCGCATGACATACCAATAAAGCCTTTTCTTTTTTGGCATCTTTACCAGATAATTCACCTGACTCAACTTCTACTCAATCTGTTAAGGACCCCTAAAACCTTGCTTTCAAGGGATATCCTACCACTGGTAACGGCACCAATATTTATCCCCATGGGCTAACATATGAGTTTTAGGCTTCATATCTGCTTTTTGCTTCATTAGATGCTGTGCCACCTTTAGATGTTGTCTAGCTAATTCACCTACTCTGATTAATCGTTCTGTCACTCTAGGTACATAATCCAATTATGAGATCTCTGATTTCAGACCTATCGATTTTTCCTTAATTAATTTTAAAGGTCCTCTTACTTCGTCTGAATGTCACCTCAAATGGAATAAACTGAGTCGATTCATTTGGGGCATCTCTAATAGCAAACAATATAAATGGGATACCTTTATCCCAGTCATTTGTGTTATCCTGGCAATAAGCCCCCAGAATGCTCTTTAGGGTCTGATGCCACCTTTCCAATGCTCACTGGGATTCAGGATGACATGCTCCTGATTTCAAGAGTTGGATGCCTAAACTATCCATGACTTCTTAAATAATTTGGCAGTAAAATCAGACCCTTGGTCTGGCCGAATCTCCCTGGGTAGTTCATAATGGGTAAAGAAAGCAAGCAACTCCTCCACAATCTTTTTTGCCTTAACATTCTGTAATGGAATTGCGGAAATCTGGTAGACGCATCCCTTATGGTTAGCAAATACTGGTTTCCACTTACGGTTTTAGAGAGGGAACCTACACAATCAATCATAACCCATGTGAAAGGTTGTTCAAATGTGGGAATTGGCATCAAAGGCTTTGGTTTTATTACTGCCTGTGCGCCTTTGACACGTATGACAGGTACGGTAAAATTCAACCACATCTTTACATAATCCAGGCAATAGAAATGCATTGAGTATAACAGTAAGCAAGTTATGCTGCAGCTTCATAGAACTTTGGTTAGGCCACACTTGGAATATTGTGTACAGTTCTGGTCACCACACTACCAGAAGGATGTGGATGCTTTGGAGAGGGTACAGAAAAGGTTTACCAGCATTTTCCTGGTATCGGGGATTTTAGCTATGAAGAAAGGTTGGATATATTGGTTTGTTTTCATTGGAATGCAGGAGGTTGAGTGGTGACCTGATAGAAGTTTATGGGTTGTAAATGGCATAGATAGAGTGATAAGTATGAGGCTTTTTCTCAGAGTAGAAGTGTCAAGTACTAGGGGGAGACAGGTCAAGTTGCGGTAGGGTGGGGTGGAAAGGTTTAAAAGAGATGTGTGAGGCAAGTTTTTCACACAAAGGGTGGAGTGTGCTTGGAACATGATGCCAGAGGTGGTGGTGGAAGCAGACATAATAGCAGCATTCAAGAAGCACCTGGATGAATACATGAATAGGAAGAGAATAGAATGATATGGATCCTGTAAGCGAAGACAGTTTCAGTGTGGAAGGGCAAAATTTGTCAAAGCAGACTTGGAGGACCAAAGGGCCTGTCCTGCGCAGCATTGCTGTTTGTTCAAAACACCTGACTTTGCTGACCCTTGCTACCAAATTTGCAAGGATGAGACCATATTCCCATACAGGACCAGCAACGATTGAGAGGACAAAATGTATTAAACACCTCCTGTTGTGTAAAGGCTTAAAACTGTACACAGTTCTGTGTACTTTTCAGAACCCAACTTTCCAAATAATAGCATGTCATGGGTCTTTTATCACAGTAGAAATAAATTATCAGTGAGTTGTGGTATCAATAAGGTGAAAATGCACGTAGATAGGCTTCACAATAACACAGCCTCTGCCATCAAGCCCAATACCTCAGTTTTACATAGACCTAAGGAACCTAGCATCCTGACTCTATTAATGCCTTTGGCAATGTGAGAGGTTATGGTGAGACATCAGGTCTCCTAAAATTATAAAACTGTAGAAAATGTCTTCTCCGTTGCTGACAGCACATCACAATAAACAAGTAATGGTCATTAATAAAAGCAGAATTTGCTGCAGAAATTCAGCAGGTCTAGCAGCACCTGTGGAGAAAAAGCACAGTTAACGTTTCGGGTCCAGCCACCCTGTTTTGGAAAATAATAGTCATTATTGGCAACAACCTGCAGTAGCCTGTTCAAACAGTCAACAAATATGGGAAAATAAAGTATTCCTCAAACTGAAAACATGGGAATTATTAGTTCGATAAACATTCATACTACCAATTTCATTTTTTTTTTAGAACTTGGTTCATGCCACTCCATCCACAACAGACATAATTTTTCCTAAATGAATACATTTAGCTTCCTAACTCTGCATATTGTTCAATGATCCAAATGCTAAAATCATATCAATTTCCCTTTACTGACTATTTTAAATGCCTCTGTACTTGTATTTCAATGTTCCAAGTCTCAATCATGTATGTCCAATAAGAGTACACTGTCAATACTGGATAATTAGCAACAGTATCACTGCAGGAAACAGAATCCACTTTGAGTTTCTCTCTTGCACACACTTTGTAGGCTCCACAGCTACTGGTCAGGCTAAAGATCAGAGTAGTATCAACATTAGTCAGCTGATTTGGGTATGCTTTGCCAGAGAAGCTGCTATTTTTCTCTCCTTTCTAACCTCTGCCAGCAAATCTAAAATACTGATGACCTTCAAAAGCGTACACTGTTAGAATAACAATTATCACTGGTTTATTCTCTCAATCTCATCTTTGTTCAACTGCACCAGCTGCTGGGGATTGATTATGTTGGATATCTGTTTGTGCTACACATGATGTCAAAGATATTTTAAATAATATTCATGCTAAATGGACTGTGCGCAGAAAGTACTTAGGTGATTAAAATGGTTAGCAATCTAAACCAAATCAAACTTTAATTCACATATTGCTTTACAGGATCTTTTAAACAATAGTAAATCTCAAAATGCCAGCTAATTGCATTTCTGCACCACTCCTTCATTACACTGGTCATAAATTCAATGTAGTGTTTTAAATTTTGCTAATTTCCACTGCAATAAATTAATTCAAATTATTTATTTTGTGACAAATTACACACTGAAAAGCTACTCTTTGATTCTGTTTATTTTTATTAATTTCTGCCCTTATTCCTGACATCAGCAGACTTAGTTGGTTAGTACAATATTTTGGATTTGAACAGATGACCTGATGGATGATAAACAAAGCATTCCACTAAATTCTTACCTTTTAAAGTAATGATAATTTGGTGTTGTGTTTGTAGATTCATTTTCAGTCTTGTGCTGGTGCATCTTTGGGTGTTGTGTGCTGAATCAATGGACATTGCATGCTGAATCAATGAATGTGGCTTGCTGAAACATTAGGCATTGTGTGCTGAATCAATGAATGTTGTGTATGAAATTGGTGGGTGTTGGCTGCCAAATAAATGGACATAGTGCGCTGAATTGATAGATATTGTTTGCTGAATCAAGGAAGTTATGTGCTGAATCAATGGGCATGTCACACTGAATTAATGGGTGTTGGTGCTTGAATCAATGGGCATTGCATGCTGAATCATTGGGCTTTGGCTTCTGGATTGATAGACATTGGGTGCTGAATCAACAGGTATGAGTGCTGGATTAATGGGCATTGGGCACTGACTCAATCAACATTTTCTGCTGAATTGATAAGTGTTGTTTAAGCATCCGAAGAGCAACGGACGCTCACTAGATGTGATTTCTCACTGTCGAGATAAACCCGTCATAAAATTCTGTCCCTTTGGGTGGCAAGTCAAGCATGTCACTACTGCATATTGCGAAGCCTATCTACGTGCATTTTCACCTTATTGATAGCACAACGCACTGACAACTTACTTCTACTGTGATAAAAGATCCATGATATGCTAGTATTTGGAAAGTTGGGTTCTGAAAAGTACACAGAACTGTGTATAGTTTTAAGCTTGATTTATGTTTATATTCACAGAATCCTTACAGTGTGGAAGCAAGCTATTCAGCCCATGGAGTCCATACCGACCCTCCAAACAGCATCCCACCCACACCCACTACCCTATCCCTGTAACCCTACATTCTCCACGGCTAATCCACCAAGCCTACACATCTCTGGACACTATGGGCAACTTAGCGCGGCCAATCCACATAACCTGCACATCTTTGGATTTAACATATATCAATATGTGTTAAGAAGGGAAATTTGTTCTGCGAGTTGTGTTTGTTGATACACGCACTTTTAATGAGGATTTACAGACATGGAATAGAAATTGAGACAAATAGCTCAGTACATTCGAATCAAAGGAAGAAGAGAGGAATAGGAACTGCTGTTGCCTTGCAACAATGTATTTTATGACATAGAGAGACAGAAAGACAGAACCATCGGGAAGATTAGGCAGAGAGTGCTGGTTTCTATCAGAAAGGAGTGATCATCAGAGAAAAAATGTCTGTACAGCAGCTCCTTTGTTTAGCAGTCTCCCAAAATAATCAGGGAAGGAGCCTGAGTGGCTCTATACCAGAAAGATAAAAGCTTCAGAAACAGAAGGCTATGGAAGAAGAGTTGATTGAATCCATGTTACAAAATAAGTGAGATGAGTTAACAATTTGTTTAAAGATCTTGGGAAGAGACATAGTAAATAGTATTGAGCCAATGTAGGAATTTGCCAAAAATAAATCAACTACAGGCACAAAAACTGAGCAAAGAACTGTGGAGAGAAGTCATAGAGTCTTAGAGGATGGAAACAGACACTTCAGTTCAAATAGTTCATGCCGACCAAGTTTCCCAAACTAAACTAATTCCATTTGCCTGTATTTAGCCCATATCCCTCTCAACCTTCCCTTTTCATGTACCTATCCAAATGTATTTTAAATTCTGTAACTGTACCTGCATCGACATGATGACCTTTCACAAGGTTTATGTAACCGTAAGGTATTGCTTAGATTAAGAGAGTTCAATCTCTACTTACGATATTTTTAAAACAGAGTGTTTAAAATAGACTCATAGAGACCCTTCAGTCCAACTTGCCCATGACGACCAGGTATCCCAAACTTAACTAATCCTCTTTCCCATTCAAGTACCTGTCCAAATGTATTTTAAATGTTGTAGCTGTACCCTCCTCTCCCACTTCCTCTGGCAGCTTGTTCCATATATGCACCACCCTCTAAGTGAAAAAGTTGCCGCCCCGGTTGCCCTGAAATTTTTTTGCTCTTACATTAAAGTTATGCCCTCTAGTTTCAGGCTCTCCCAATCTAGGAAAAAGACCTTGACTATTTACCTTATCAATGTCCCTCATGATTTTATAAACCTCTATAAGGTTATTCACCCAACTCCAGGGAAAAATGTCCCAGCCTGTCCAGTTTCTCAGAGTCATTCAGCACGGAAACAGATCCTTTGGTCCAAACAGTCCATGCTAATCCCAAACTAAACTAGTCCCACTTGCCTGTTTCTAGCCCATATCTCTCCAAAAATTTTCTCTATTCACATACTTATCCAAATTTCTTGTAAACATTGTACACATCCACCACTTCCTCACAAAGTTCATTCTACATGTGAACCACCCTCTGTGTAAAAAATTTGCCCCTCATGTCTTTTTTAAATCTCTGTCTTCTCATCTTAGAAATACGCCCCCTAGTCTTGAAATCCCCCATCCTAGGGGGAAGACAACTACTGTTAGCTCTATCTATACACCTCATTATTTTATAAACTTCTATAAGGTCTTAAGTCCTGACAACATCCTTGTAATTTTTTCTGCACCCTTTCTAGTTTAACAACATTCTTCCTATAGCAGGGCAGATTCTCTTTTTCTCTTTGTATGCAATAAACTTCAATTTTCTTTTGCTAGAAGTATATTGGCAGCCTATTATGGATGTGCTTAGTGACTGACTATCACAGTAAACAAATAGCAAGAATTAAACTTAAGATCTATCAAATTTGGTCTCAATCTGACATCTAACTTATCTAGTGTTATCATCAGTTGGGATAATAATATTACCCAATTGAGAAACATAACACTTCAGAAACCCAACAACCAAAAAGCCTTATCCATTGCACTTCTTCATCTAGTTTTGAGGTAGATACTTTTTATTTTATTTTATAGTCACTTGCATTGTCTTTTCTCAAAGTATAGGCAATGGGTCCAAGTGGACCAAGAAAGGCTGCCTCTGTGGAGCATCCCAAAAACTAAATCAGACATGAAAAATATGGGGCGATTAATGGTTCAATGGCATGGTCTTGTGCAAATGGCAAACAAGGCCTACGCTTGAATGTCAGGATTACGAGTTCATTGAAAACAGGGACTGCTTACCGCTGAATGGCACCCTTTCGTGCACATTGTGAAGGCTTATCATGGCTGAACTATATGAAAAGTGAAAGCCTCCCATGGAAGGCATGATCACTGGGGAGAAGGCCAGTTGGGAAACATTGTGAGCTAAGGGACTTTCTTGGGCATGATGGGCAGGCTGGCAATAAAAGGCTAAGCCAAACATGACTATATTACTGTCTCCACAGATCTCCTACAAACATTAAGATAGCACAGAACAACACTGATATTATTTTGGTCATCCTGCTTTGAGAAAGAAACAGCAAGGGCAACAGCAGCAACAGAAAGAGTCAGTTCCATCTACAGACTAGCCTGCGTAAAAAGCCCATGTAGATCATGAGCAAGGCTCAAAACTGAAGTTACAGGGTTTGTTGCAGCTATCTGCACATGACAAGCCGTCATTTTCAACATAACTGCCCAGTATATGCTGAAGCAATCTCCTAAATCTGCCAGCTGCTGGACTAGCACCCGCACCTTCATGGATGAGGAGGGAATCCCATCCTTGTGCCTTGTGTTAGGCAGATTTTGCAAGAACAATCCCAGGGTGTCAAAATTGCAGATGTGAGAAAAAAAATTGGATAGGCTAAGATTGTATTTTCCTCAGGAATGTTTTAATTGAGATGTGTAAAAAATAATCAGGGCTTGGTTAGAGTGGACAGGGAAGACTAGTTTCCCCTACCAGACAGGTTAATTATCAGGGGACAGAAAATTAAAATGATTTGTAGAAGGTTTAGAGCAAAAATGAGGCAAGATATTTTCACCAGGGGCTAGTGAGTGTCTGGAATTCAGGGCTCAGTTTGGTGGTTGAGGCAGAAACCATCAACATAAAAGTAACTCAGACCTGCACCTAAAGTGCTATGACCTGCAAGGCTATGAACCAGGTGTTGGTAAGTGATATTAGAATAGACAAGTTGTTTATGCAGCTGGCGCAGACACCATGGGCTGAATGGCTTCTTTGCATGCAGTAATTGTCCTATGGTGTCTTTAGTAATGGGGTGTATAGGATTTCCACAGGTGCAATGTATCATTGGTTGCATTCACATCAGAATGCTCTTTCTGTAATCAGCAGTCTTCATGAACAGGAAAGGTTTCCACTCCATGAATACAAAGATGATCTGTCACCACACCAGCGAGATGATGCAGATCTGCTCTTTGTGACAATGAGCTGTCATGTCACCTACATTCCGGAACCCTCACAGGTGCCTGCATCTTTTAGCCCCCTCTGCACAAAGGGATGGTTCATCAGTCTATAGTCTCACAAGCTAGAGCGGTACGTGACAGCCTTATAGGCATATATTTTAAGGCGCACTGAGCTAGAGTCATAGAATACCTACAGCGCAGAAAGAAGTCTTTTGGCCCATCGAGTGTGCACTGATCCCTCAAAGAGCATCCCGCATAGACACAGCCTCCCTCCCTTTCTTCACATCCCTTGATACTACAGCACAATTTAGCACAGTCAATCTACTTATCCTGCATATGTTTGCACTGTGGGAGGAAACTGGAGCACACAGCGGAAATGCATGTGGCCATGGGCAGAACTTGCAAACTCCACAGAGATACTAAAACAAGGCTGGAATCAAACCTGGGTCCCTGACACTGTGAGGGAGCAGCGATAACCACTAGGCCACCTTGCTGCCCTTGAACATGTTTCTTTTACTGTTCAGTTTGTTTGGACCTGTTGGCTGAAAGACCAATGTGTTTTCTATTCAACATACTTTATTGACTGAAAAGTGCTTTAATTTGTACTACAGCTTATAATAAAAGCAAAGTTCTTCTTTTATCTGATTGTGATGTAATAACTTTGAGGCAAGAAGCCTAACTGAGAGATAACTATGCTCTGTTAACTATACACGTCCATAACTATAATGAGTACTTCTGAGAGATGGGGTTCATAGAAAGCTGGGAAATTCTGGGCCATCCGTTCATGAAAGGAAAGGGGATGATTAGGGAGCATTAAACCTGGAGAAAGCTCCCCAGATCTCTGACATCCTACTTGACGTCATTAGTTCTACTCTTCCCTCTCGACTTCCTACAAAACATTAGGATTCTACAATGTACTGTTACAATGCACATTCTTAGTGAGTGAGCTTCCAGTATCCTGAGGCACACAAATGCTAACAACTTTCCACTATCCTCTGGCATCAGCCCCCACACCCTGCCCCCATCTCAATGGCCCCACCTCCCTAAAAAATTGGAGTGTTATAGCTTCATTGAATTGTTTAAATGGGGCCTGCTAAGCTCCTTTCCCAGGCCCAATAGATTGCTATTGAACTGAAGCTGCAAAGTACAAGTTCTTGCATATCACCTCTGCATATTTGACAGCTCAGCTGAAATGCTAGATCCATAGTTTGCTAGATTACGAGAGACAGTAAGAGACACACACATTGCTGATGCAGTGAGGCATTCAAAGATGCCCCGAGTAAAGGGCAGCATCTTCTTGAAATGCTGAAGGATTTTGCACTTCTTCAATTTTAGAGAACCATAGGCACCTTGTGAGGAAATGAGACTACAGCAAATGTTAGAACAATGAAAGTGAGGATATATTTGCATGTGTAAAATGTCTATACATTAATGAACACTTGTGCCATCGACGTGCTTTTAAAGGGTTTTCTTCTTCCTTTGCTTAGCATAATATCTGGCTGCAGACTCAACATCTCCAGATGGGGTGGAGAGAGACTGGAGACTGTGAAGACTTTGGCAGGCATTTTCTATGGGCACAGAATAGAATAGAATAGCCTTTATTGTCACATATACTCAATGAGTATAGTGTAAAGTTTATACATTTGCCAATGACAGCACCGATTCGGATTCAAAAGTACCTAGGCACAGATTCTTTTGTTACAAAATTATAGACAATAAAATGTCCAGCATCACAGAAAAGCAGACCATGCTGGCACTTAGCTTCCAGTCTGCACTATGCCCTGACTCCACGTCAGGTGGTGGCTGCAAGGTCGCCATGCCACACCAAGAGGCAGCTGTGCCAGGCTAGGAGGTCGCCACACCACATCGTGAGGCCGCTATGGGAGGAGGTCCCTGCGCGAGGCCTAGAGGTTGCTACTCCAACACTGGGAGGCCAGTGCGGAAAGCCGCTATGCCATGCCAGGAGGCTGCTGCTGGAGGCTGGGAGGCTGCCATGCCACGCCAGGAGGCCACTAGGTCAGGTCGGCAGGTCGCCACTACACGCCGGGAGGCTGCTGTGCTAGACCAGGAGTCATTGCCGGAGGCCGGGGATCGTCGCTCGCCAGAGGCCGGGGATCGTCGCTCCTCGCCAGAGGCCAGGAGTCGAAGTGAAAATAAAAGAAGCACTAGGTGGAAGAAAAAGTGAAGAGAAAGAAGAAAAGAGGAAGAAGAGTGGGCAGAGCGGGTGAGGTCCGGCTGGAGTGTCCTACTCTACCGCCATCCTATGGGACCTCAGGCTGTTGAGAATCTCTTGCACAGAGGCAAGTGCAACCTCCTTGGCTTGAACTGCTGGATGCACTGGAGCCATTGGCAGGGAGAAGGTGGAGGGGCAGGGTATCTCTGGAGTGTCCTGAGATGAACTACCCAAGTGCCTGCATGTCCTTCCTCTTCACTGTGAATGTCTGCTGGCATCAACATGTCTGCTTAAGAAAGGGTACTTGAAAAGAGGCCGAGGTCCCTCATTCCTTTCTGACCTATCCCTAATATAGGCTGGAACCTCCTAAGTGCAAATAGTTTGGATGGAGCAGATTTTGTCAGGTGTGTCCAGGAAAGATTTCTGACTCAGTAAGTAGATAGGTCAATTACAGGGGAGGCCATATTGGATTTGGTGCTTGGCAATGAACCAGGTCAGGTGTCAGATCTCTTGGTGGGAGAGCATTTCGGTGATAGTGACCACAACTCCCTGACCTTTACTATAGGAGAGGGATAGGAGCAGACGGTATGGGAAAGTATTTAATTGGGGGAGGGGGAATTAAAATGCTATTAGGCAGGAACTGCAGAGCACCAACTGGGATCAGATGTTCTCAGGGAAATGCACGACTGAAATGTGGAGGTTGTTTAGGGAGCAGTTGCTACAAGTACACTTTATGTTTGTCCCACTGAGGCAAGGAAAGGATGGTAAGGTGAAGGAACCTTGGATTACATGTGGAACACGTAGTCAAGAGGAAGAAGGAAACTTACTTAAGGTTGAGGAAGCAAGGATCAGACAGTGCTCTAGAGGTCTACAAGGTAGCCAGGAAGGAACTGAAGAATGGACTTAGGAGAGCTAGAAGGGGATACGAAAAAACCTTGGCGGGTAGCAGTAAGGAAAATCCCAAGGCGTTCTATACTTATGTGAGGAACAAAAGGATGGCCAGAGTGAGGGTAGGGCCGATCAGGGATAGTGGTGGGAATTTGTGCGCGGAGTCAGAGGAGAAAGGGGAGGTCCTTAATGCATACTTTGCTTCAGTATTAACCAGTGAGACGGACCTTGACGTTTATGGTGACAGCGTGAAACAGGCTGATATCCTCAAACAGATTGATGTTAGGAAGGAAGATGCACTAGAAATTTTGAAAAACATGAGGATAGATAAGTCCGCTGGGCCAGACGGGATATACCCAAGGTTACTACAGCAAGTGAGGGAAGAGATTGCTGTCCCTTTGGCAATGATCTTTGTGTCCTCACTGTCCACTGGAGTAGTACCAGAAGATTGGAGGGTGGCAAATGTTCAAGGGAATAGGGATAATCCTGGAAATTACAGACCGGTCAGTCTTACTTCTGTGGTGGGCAAATTATTGGAGAGGATTCTGAGAGATAGTATTTATGATTATTTGGAAAAGCACGGTTTGATTAGAAATAGTCGGCATGGCTTTGAGAGGGGCAGGTCATGCCTCATAAGCCTTGTTGAATTCTTTGAGGATGTGACAAAACACATCAATGAAGGTAGAGCAGTGGATATGGTGGATTTTTGCAAGGCATTTGATAAGGTTCCACATGGTAGGCTCATTCAGAAAATAAGGAGGCATGGGATTCAGGGAAATTTGGTTGTCTGGATACAGAATTGGCTGTCCAATAGAAGACAGAGGATGGTAGTTGATGGAAAGTATTCAGCCTGGAGCTCGGTGACCAGTGGTGTTCTGCAGGAATCTGTTCTGGGACCTCTGCTCTTTATAAATGAACAGGATGAGGAAGTGGAAGGGTGGGTTAGTACGTTTGCTGATGACACTAAGGTTGGTGGAGTTGTGGATAGTGTGGAGGGCTGTTGTAGGTTGCAATGGGGACATTGACAGAATGCAGAGCTGGGCAAAGAAGTGGCAGCTGGAATTCAACCCAGAAAAGTGTGAAGTGACTCATTTTGGAAGGTTGAATTTGAATGCAGAATACAGGGTTAATGGCAGGATTCTCGGCAGTGTGGAGGAACAGAGGGATCTTGGGGTCCATGTCCGTAGATCCCTCGAAGTTGCTACCCAAATTGATAGGGTTGTAAAGAAGGCGTATGGTGTGTTGGCTTTCATTGGCAGGGGAATTGAGTTTAAGAGCTGTGAGGTTATGCTGCAGCTCTGTAAAACTCTGGATATACCACACTTGGAATATTGTGTTCATTACTGGTCACCTCAATATAGGAAAGATGTGGAAGCTTTTGAGAGGGTGCAGAGAAGAGTTACCAGGATGCTGCCTGGATTGGAGGGCAGGTCTTATGAAGAAAAGTTGAGGGAGCTGGGGCTTTTTTCATTGGAGCGAAGAAGGATGAGAGGTGACTTGATAGAGGTCTACAAGATGATGAGAGGCATAGATAGAGTGGATAGTCTAAGACTTTTTCCCAGAGCGGAAATGACTATTATGAGGGGGCATAATTTTAAAGGTGTTTGGAGGAAGGTATATGGGAGATGTCAGAGGTAGGTTCTTTACACAGAGTGGTGGGCGTGTGGAATGGGCTGCCGGCAGTGGTAGTGGAGTCAGACACTTTTGAGACTTTTAAGCGACTCTTGGATAGGCACATGGAGGATAGTAGAACGTAGGGCAGATTGATCTTAGTAGGATAATAGGTCGGCATAACATCATGGGCCGAAGGGCCTGTACTGTGCTGTACTGTTCTATGTTCTATCCACGGATGCTGAGCATGCATGATTAGAGCAAGAGAATACAGGTCCAAGTGTATATTCAGCAGCCACTGGGTATTCTGCTGGACCTGGGTATCTGAGGCCTGGGCCAACCTTTCAATGGAGGCAGCAAAGTGCTTGTATGCCAGAGTTACTGCAACAGACAGAAGATGGACAGACATCTCCACCTTTCAGTCCAATCTAACAAGGACTACTGGCGTCACTATCTGATGTTCCCTAGTCTGTCTTCGCAGATGGGCAAATGATTGAGTATAGAGGCATATCATATCAATGGTGCTGAGCAGGTGCCTGATCTCCACTTGTCTGAAAACTAGAGACCTTAGATGTTTCCTTATTCACTGGCTGTGGATGTCTGCTACCGGATTATGTCCTTGAGACTATCTAGCTTGATACCTACTGAAGTTACCATCTTCGTACTAGTGGAAGGTGCAATTAAAAGCTTTGTTGGCACACCCTAACAGGTGCTGGTGTTGTACATCCACTGTGGCCTCTTCTGTTTTGCAGTCTGTTGACCACTCATAGTTAAGGAACAGAAGACAAAGAATTAGTTGGTGGAGTAGCACAAACCGTGTGTACAGAAATGTGACAGAATGGGTTCACATTTGAAAACAGCAGACATCAATATTCCTCACTGGATTCTGCCATGTGATCTCCCTATTGAGCAGGACCAGTCTTAATCCTCACCCTTCAGCTGGACTGTACCTTCTTCAAAGGGATGAGGATGCAAAGGTAAAGAACCCTCCTGCCATTCCATGACTTCTCTTGTTTATTGTGCACCAGCCCGTCCTGCAACGAGAGAAAGAGAAGGATAAGCCTGATAGGAATGTATGTATGAGTGCTTGATGAGTATGCAGAGCCCTGCCAGGTGGTGAGCCCTCTCTAGTAAGAAAGCAGAAGTGCAGTTTGAAGAGTTGTTGCATAAGGTAAGAGAGAGTCCTTCAGTGCACGTCATGCATGTGAAGGTAGGTCAGTATGTGTATGTGACATGCTAAAAAACAGCAGTATCATACTGAGTGATAGCCACACAAGTATGAGATTGCAGTGAGAAGATGGTACCTCTTAACCTTGAGGAGCACAGGAGATCATTCATCCTCCTACTGCTTCTTAGATTCCTATTTGTAGTGCTGGCCTCATGTATGATCTCGACACAGGCCTTCTGGGTTTGATAAGAGAGCTGCTTTCATCCATCAGAGGGAAAGAGGACCTCCTTTCTGGCTTAGATGTTCATTAAGGGATCTGGAAAGTGGGAAGCCACCTTTTGACACTTTTCAAATATCTTTAGTTAGCAGGGAGAGTAATGACCACAGGCTGTTTTGGAGCTCCTGATTCCAGTGAGTGAAGGGGCTGTCTGGATGGCCTTTAAACACAGCACCAGGACATTCAGTCATAGAAGGTGTTGATGGGGGCCAGAACCTCTGCCCACAAACTACACGTGAATGGCTGCTTATGTCACCATCAAACTCACTTGCACACAAAATAGGCTGTAAAGCAGATGATTGCTCTAGAAAACTCATTGAGGGTTATGGCAGATGTGATGCCATCTAAGATGCCAGTCACCGTACATTAACTCTAAAACGGAAAATCCAGGACAAAGGGCATTGCATGCTGAATAGATGAGTATTATATGCTGGATCTATGGGCATGTGTTGCATCCAGAAAACATTAGCATTGCATACTGAGTCATTAAGTGTTGCATATTAAAATCGAGGAGTATCGAACAATTTAACGGTACAGCACAGGAAAGGTCCTTTGGCCCACCATGTCTGTGTTGAACATGATTTCACACAATATTGATCACCACTGCATGATGAATCAATGAGCACTGCATGCTGAATCAATGGGCACTGCATGCTGAATCAATGGGAAGGAAGCCTGCTAACAAACAAGGTGAGTTGGAGGGAGCCTGCTAAAACAGACCGAGTTGGAGGAAAGCTCGAAAAGAACAAGCTGCCTGCTAACTTCTCAGAGTTCTGAAAAGAAAACAGTCTACATCAGTTCAGGATAAAACCTATTTGTTCTTGTGAAAAAGTGAGTGATAGAGCATTTCAATATTGTCTTTCCTGAGCAAGTTTTGACTGCAAGATTTCACAGACAGCCATGCAACGTTTAGTGATTTGAACATGTGGTAGAACAACAAGGAATATCTTATGCTTTATTTCACTGCCTTCAAGAATAACTCATTGGACAAGCTTTCTTTAAAAAGCCAATCCCTACAGATAAATCCCTACAGATAAAGAGAGTCAGTGTGCTTTTGTGTATGTTTTGGAAATATTTTGAGAGATAATCATTTATACTTCTATATTACTGACTGTGCATCTTTGAAAATGTTTTGTTTTGATAATAAATCTGAACATATAATAAATCCAGAATTGCATTTATTAAGAAACCTGGTTGAATTATCTTTTTCCTTAAAACCTCATATAGATAAAGTAGGTTTGGTAGCTGGAAAAAGTATTTCATTTTATGTTGCATGGAATAAAGAGACTAGAGTGATGGTACTCTCCTCCAATTTTGGTTATAACATTGTGGAGAGAGAAACAGAGTTAACTCTTCAGTTCGATGACCTTTCATCAGAATTGATGAACGGTAGATTAGTTCAAAAACTTACTTGTTTGACCAAGTATTTGGTCCCCTGGCCTAATATGTCTTACATGGCTTGGTATTAAATTTTACTTGATAACACTTCTGTATAGTACCTTGGGATGTTTCACTACATTAAATGCACTATGTAAATGCAAGCTGCTGATGTATGTACACGATTGTTACATAGGCATGCTAGCACATACATGTACTGTACAAACTGCTGCTCATGATGAAGACTGGTGTCACCAGTGTCTAACTATAGGAAACTGCAGGGCGTGTTAGTCTAAACTGGCAAAGAAAGATTACTTCCTGGTCTAACTTGTACAGTCTCTTGTAGCTAGCAAGACATTGGTTATTAGGAGCAAATTACTGCTGGTACTGAAAACAAAAAATGTTCGAGATCAGACCAGGTCAGGCAGCATCCATGGAGGGAAAGCAAGCTAGCGATTCAAGTCTAGATGACACTTCATTAGGCCTGATGTGAAGTGTGGAGGGGGCAACATTTATACAATAGTTGGGGGTTAAAGGAGGGTGGAGTGCTGGCGGAGAACCTACTGCCCTTGGCAAAAAACTCAGCTTCATGCCCTTATGAATTTTGGACTCATCATGACATTGAACTGTTTTACCGCTGCCTCCATCTCCACACTCACTTCTTCGAGCAGGAATCACCCCAACTGTTCCACCAATCCCTTCACCTGCCTCCAGTATTCAGCCTCCACTTGGACCCCTTCCTCTAGCCTCTTACCTGCCCTCGACCTTTACACTGAAAACTGCCGGCATGCCATCAGCCATCTCAATTTCTCTGCTCCTCTCATCCACTATAACCTGTCCCCTACTGAAACTGCCTCACTTCACTCTCTCATGTCCCATCCTAACTTTGTTATCAAACCCACCAACAAAGATGATGCTGTTGCAGTATGGCGCACTGATCATTACCTTGCAGAGGCTCAACGCCAGCTCTTGGATATTTCTTCCTAACTTGCCCAACCATAACCCCACATCTGACTGTCAAGCCATTGTTGCCAGGACTGTCACTGAGCCCATTATCTCCGGAGATCTCCCAGCTGCCTCCAACGTTACAGTCTCCCTATCCCAGACAGCCTGCTTCTAGCGCCTACCCAAAATCCACAAACCAGAGTACCCTGGTAGGCCCATCATATCAGCCTGTTCCTGCCCCACTGAGCTCCTTTCCTCCTACCTTGACTCCATGCTCTCTCCACTTTTCCAGACCCTGCCCACCTACATCCACAATTCTTCTGATGCCCTCTGCCATATTGACAATTTCCCATTCCCTGACCCTAACTGCCTCTTGTTTCCCCATTGAACAATTTCTCCTTTCATTTACCTCACTTCTGCCAAGCCAAAGCAGTGGCTGAGTGCGCACATGGGTCCCAGTTACGCCTGACTCTTTATTGAGTATGTGGAAAAATCTTTGTTCCAGTCCTACATTGGCCCCCTCCCACAACTCTTTTCTTGGTACATCGATGACTGTTTCTGTGCCACTTCATGGTCCCGCTTCATGAAAAATTTGTTCATCTTGCCTCCAATTTCCACCCCTTTATAACTTTCATATCGTCCACTTCTGACACTTCTCTTCCATTGCTTGACCCCTCCATCTTCATTTCAGGGAATAAACTGTCCACGGCCATCCACTACAAAGCCAGTGACTCCCATAGCTACCTTCACTACAGCTCTTCACACCCCACTTCCTGCAAGGATTCCATCTCATTCTCCCAGTCCCTTCATCTACTTCGTATCTGTTCGGATGATGCCACCTTCTAAAACTGTTCTGCTGACATTGCTCCCTTCTTCCATAACCGTGGTTTCCCACCCACTGTGATTGATGGCCCTCAACCACATCCAACCTCTCACTCATACGTCCATCCTTGCCCCTTCCTGTCACTCACAACAGCATGATCAAGATTCCCTTGTCGTTGCTTTTCATCCCACCAGCCTCCACAATCAAAGGATCCTGCACCACCATTTCATACAACTCCAGCAGAATACCATCACTAAACACATCTCCCCCTCACTCCCCTTGTCTGTATTTCATAGGGATTGTTCCCTCCAGCACACTTTAGTCCATTCCTCAACCAACCCTTTCCCACAGCACCTTCTCATGTAACCACAGAAGGTGCAACACCTGCCCCTTCACCTTCTGCTTGCTCACCATACAAAAACCTAAACAGCTTTTCCGGGTGAAGCAGCATTCTCTGTCACCATGTCCACTCTTCCCTCCCCCCATTCCAGTGGGATTGTTTTCTTTCCAGTCTGGTAGTTAGATACACCATTGTTCTGCCATTCTCACTTTCCAATCACTTAATCTGAGCTATCAAAATCCTTACTTCCCCAGCCCTCCCACACATCCCCCACTGCATAAATGTTGCCCCCTCCACAGTTCGCGTCAGCTCTGATGAAGAGTCATCCAGACTCGAAACGTTAGCTTGCTTTCTGTCCTTGGATGATGCCTGACCTGCTGTGATGTCCAGCATTTTTTGCTTTCAAGACATTGTTTATTGTTGTCATTGGCAAATAGTTACCAGGTACATTGATATGATAGACATTGGAAGACTAGATTGTGGCCTCACTCTTTTGAGGTCATAAGCTGTTATGCCCACAATCCATATAACATCATCGTAGTGGGTGGTGCTTTGGATATACTTCATTATTGACACTTTCAGACCCAAACACACAGTAACCAAGAGGAGTTCAAGACTCAAATGTCGTGACAAGCAACAAATTTGGAAAATGTTCTTCTATTCCTCGAGTACATCTTTACCCTAGGAATAGTTATTGAACAGGTCGGCAAAGAACTTTGAAATAGTGACATCAGATCACAACGAACTTGAATCTGAGTCTGTCTGGTTCCAGAAATTCTCCTTTCTTAACATCCCTTGTATATAGTATAACGTTGGTTATGTTGACTTACAGGAATATGGATCTTATGTTATGACAAAAAAAAACTGGCTGATTGTGCTACCCAGCCTGCTTTTAGCTCTAAGCTTTTAAAGAAGCAGTTTCCAGATTTCTAAGTAATGCAGAATTCTTCAATAGTGATACAAACTGTTTGAAAGCAAGGCATTTCAACAATCTCTTACACAGACTATCAGTTCACTGCATTTGTGCTCCAGAATTTAGCTATCCACTCTGTATTCTGTCAAATGCAGCCAAACATGCGAGTAGTGAGAAACTAGAAACATTTTGAGAAAGAAATGGAAACATTCAAGTGTGGCAGCAAAAATCTTTTAGGAGACCTGGAGAGGTCAAAGCAGGAAAGGTGAGCATGGGTAATCAACTGCAGCCTTTCATCACAATCTTCTTCTCTTTAGCTTATTAATTATACACCCAAACTCTAGAGCAGCTGCCTCCTAGAATTGTGTAGCAGCATATGTGCAAATCCTCACCGGTGCAGGACTTCTGGAAGTGTTGGTTTTCCTGCTGACTGGCAAAGGAGGCCACACCACTAGATACAGCCAGCCTGGATGAAGGCAGAAGACTGGGTCAGAATGACGTCCCAGATTACAAGAAATGCACAGCAATGCAGGGAGAAAGTGAATCATATAAAAACAGAGTGCTGGAGAAACTCAACAGGTCTGGCAGCATCAATGGGGAGAGAAACAGAGTTAATGTTTTGCATCCCAGGAATCTTCTTCAGAACTGAAAGAGACCTGAAAATAAAGAAAAAGGGAGAGGATGGAGTGAATAGAATGGGTGATGAGAGTACCCCCACCAAAGACAAAAGGAGTGCTATTGCCAGTAAAGAAGGGATTTCAATGGGATATGGGGAATAATCATAACTATGGATGGTTGAAAATAGGGTGTCTTTGCTGAGAGGAAATCCATTCCAACAAATTGAGATGTTTGGAGTGGGGAGGCAAGGAAAGTGGTGGAACAAAAACAGAGGACAGTGTTCATGAGTTGTTCAACTCAACATTGTATTCCGAAGACTGTAAAGTGTTTAGGTAGTAAATGTGCAACAATCCCTCCAGTTTGCGTTGGGCTTCGTGGAACTCTGCAACAGACCCAGGATTGACATGTTAGCATCTTAAAAAAGAGTGTGTATTGAAATAGCAAGAAACTGGAAGGTCAGAGTCATGCTTTTACACAGAGTGGAAGTGTCTTGCAAAGCATTCGTGTTCCAACACTTTCCTTGCCTCCCCACTCCAAACATCTCAATTTGTTGGAATGGATTTCCTGTCAGCAAAGACAACCTATTTTCAACCATCCATAGCTATGATTATTCCCCATATCCCATTGAAATCCCTTCTTTACTAGCAATAGCACTCCTTTTGTCATTCATCTTGTCAATCTAGAGGAGGCTGTATGGTGAGCAACAAGTAGATGCAGGAATCACAAAAAAGCTAGCTTAGAAGTTTCGTAGGTAATAGGGAAGGAAAATGAAATGTCAACCTTTATTTCAAAAGGAATGGACTATAAAAATAGGAAAGTCTTGCTAAAACTATACACATATTGCAAAAGATTTTGATCCCCTTGTCTAAGGAGGAACGTACTAGCATTGGAGGCAGTCCAGAGAAGGTTCACTGAATTGATCTCAAGTTTCTTAGCTAATGTTATGGACTAGACTAGACCCCTCAAAATATTTTAAGAAGTGGCCTAGACCACCATTTTAAAGGCAAATGTAACATGCCGTATTCTAGATGCAATTCAATTGGTCGATCTACTCGATGCTAAGCAAAACAATTTACTTAAACACTGTTGTTAAAATACAACCAAGGAAAGAGGAATTCAGAATAACTTAGCTCTACTGGAAAACTTAACAGAATAATAGATACAGTGACTACTACTAATTTACTGTTCCAATAAAAGAAACATCTCATAAACACACCCCTTGGCAAAAAGGCAAATTCCAAAACCAGATTCTCACATGCAGTTCCCCAATTCTGCAGGAAAGAACATCAAAAGACAATTCTGAGAGAGAGAACTCTAGCTTTTAGCTGGAACAAAGAGAGGGGTGGCAGCTTTTCACAATCCCAGCAGTTTCTGCACTGTTGAGACTCTAACAGCATCTGCTTAAAGATAAAAATCTAAAAACTTGAAATCCTGGTCTGAGAGAGCTGGCCATGCCCATCCAGGCTGCATCTATTGTTCTAAGTTAAAATAAAAACACAAGGCCTCACAAGCTGTTGACTTTACTGGCCTTTTCAAGTAGACAGCTTTGTACTTCTGTCTTAAAAGCTCTCTTAAAACAAAATCAGGACAAAATAACCTTTTAAAGCGACAGCATCATCACACTAGTTAATATTCAACTAAATTATAAAGGGAAAACAAACACACTCATCACATACTGGCTGTTGCTCTACAAATGAATGCTGCACGTGGTCTGGGAAAAGATGAAATACTGAGTGAGGGTGAGGTTATTGTTCTGCTGGGATTTCATGTGCACAAGAAGATCTGTGCAAGTTCTGCCCTCAGGCCTTCCTCCCATTCAGAAATGAAAAAGGGTCCTGACCCGAAACGTCAGCTTTCCTGCTCCTCTGATGTTGCCTGGCCTGCTGTGGTCCTCCAGCTCTACAATGTTCCACCAGACCATTGAGTGTCCTTTTGTGTGTTATTTTTGAAGAAATGGAACTTAAGTAAAAAAGAAACATCCTGGATTCTAGCTGAATAGGAAATGCTTAAAAGAGGGTAGTTAATCCTTGCTGGTTCAGCATTAATTGTCATTAGTCCAGTATTCCTGCTTCCACTCATTTTCTAATGTATCAGCTATTTTACGGTCACAGTGAATGAGTAATTCTGACACATTGTGACAGTTGAATTTCTTCTTGCACTTACGACCAGTACAGCAGCATAGTTCCATATATTCCTGGCACATCACAGCATACAGGTGATTGGCATAATTAGAAGATGCTGTTGTAAGTGTATATACACACACGCGCGTACACACAAAAACACACAGTATGCCAAAGCTTCAGTTATTAACTGTGGACAACTATCCAAAACTTGTCTCTTACAAAACCTAGAAATGCTAAGTTCCACAGAGATGAAATGAAGCACTTTGTGAAACTGCCCAAAGCTGTCAGCTGAATTCATCGCCTTTTGGGCTCCTACCTGATCTGTTTACCCTCTCGCATGTCGTAAAGAGAAAAGAAGATGTCTGTATCTTCTCCAACAGTGTGGTAGGTAAAGCTTTTCATACTTAGCAAGAGATGGTGGGGTATGGGGATGCGGCATGTATCACCATGTCGATGCCTCATAGTATCCGTCTATTTCAAAGAGAAAGAAAATGTTACATTTTTCAGAAATACAACAGAATGAAATGAAACATCTCAAAAAGCTGCAAATGATTTTGGACATACATTTGAAAATAATATTTTTTCATGGCTCTGAGGAGATTGCAGGGCACTGGGAATGACTGCATAGTTATTTCAAAGAGCCAGGGTGAATCCCCTCATTGTGTCCTTTAACATTCTATGATCATTCTATGAGTTTTAACAAAACCAGACAATAATGCAGCCTTTTTCAACTTCAGAAGTTCCAGTGTAATTTTCACAATGGTTAATATATCCACACTTCAAATAATGAATGAAAATATTTGTTCTAAAATGTGCCGACTGTACTTTTTCGGCAATGGTTGTAAATAGCATCCTGTCAGCAGATGAGCAAATCTCAATACAGAGCAATCAAAAACCCTAAATTATAATGGCCCTCCATCCAATCTGCAATATCCATGCATATATTTATTAATTAATATAACAGGAATTAATGGAGGCAATAAAGTCACACCCACTGGCTGAAAGTCCAGCAATAACCTACATCACCTCTTTTAGGAAAGTGCCATCCAAGCATTTAACTGGACAGTAGTGATCCCATCATAGAAACAAAAGTCCCATGTGTAGAAAATCTGCCTGCCGAGAGCTGCCAGCAGCTTTACTGAGTGGTAGTACCACTGGAGAGGCAGTGATTACTGCCAGTAAAACATCTACCTGGGGACTGATAGCATTACTGGATCCCAGGTCACGGATGAATGATGATAGGAAGGAATTTACAGATGGTGCAGGATTACAAGGCAGGTGGGAGTGGTGTTGGCAGCAAGGGAGGACTTTGACTGTCAGCAAGTCCCCTCCTTCCTGATGTTCAATCCCTAGGTCAGGCACTGTGTGTTTGAACAAAGGAACTCCTGCCAGGAGCCGATAAGTAACTCAATAATTGGCTTGTCATGTTCCCTGAATGGTAAAACTCCTTACCCACTGCTGGAGTCATACAGCAGTCATGAAATCAGGCCCTTAAGTGGGCACGCCAACACATATTATCTTGCTATGACTCACAAAACCTCTCTAAGCAACTTGTAGTTACATAGTTATAAAGTATTTGAAACAATGCCTGAAATATTTCTGTTACTTCAGCTTAGTCTAGTATTCAGGTAAATATTACGACATTGCTAGAAGGCATTTGGGAGAGTTTGACTTAGTTAATATATCATTTTTTTTTAACATAGTCCAATGCTACTTTTCTTCTAAACTTTTGTTTTGGTGTAATTTATGTTTACCAAGGTATGGAAATCAATGGAATAATTTCAGAGCATTTGTTGGCATCAAGCGCTTACACATCAAGTATAGCCTCAACTTGGCCAGAACCTCACAAACATTCCACATAATGTCAAGTTAACAGGGTTGAATTTTCAGCCAATTTGTGCTTATAAAGCAGCAAATCAATATGGTATGGATTCATGTCAAGGTCCCAGGGACAGAAGTAATGTTTTAAAGCACTGAATATGAAGTATGAAATAGGAGTGGAAATAGGCCATTTGGCCCTTCAAGCTTGCTCAACCACTCAATAAAATAGCAAATGAGACAACAATCCTCACTTTTCTTCCTCATTCCCACAGTTTACATTATGGATCAATGCAGAAGCCTTTATAGGAAAATTATTTTGACACTCAATTCATGATTTAAAAAAATTTAAATATTAAATATACTATTTTTGAGATACTTGTTTTCATTTTCAGCACTTATTTTCTAATATAATGCATACATTTTAGATTTTCTTTATAATATTAAATTATTGGTATCAATAGTAGTAATAAATACTAAGTAATAAATAGTAGTAATCAATACTAGTAATAAAAATCTTTTGATTTCTTTAGATATACCTGTGTAGTACTTTGCTGTATGCTGTGTCTACTGGACAAGTGCTGCGAAATTTAAAAAAAACATAATTAATAAAATGCATTATAATGTAACAATTTCAGATTCTAATCTTATTAAACGTAACTCTTGAAATTTTGGCTGAATCCTGTAACATTATTGGACTTATCCAAACTGCTGAGCCAGAATCAGATATTTTATATTATTAAAAACTGTGGCACGAGAGGTTATAAAATTTTAGAGTTTGAATTTCACAATAGTCTTACAGAAAAGAAAAGCATTATTGAGATAAAGAAGTTATTTGTTTTGTATATCATTGATTTGAGTGCAGTTGAGGTCAATAGGAATAAACGGAACAAATGCCTTTTCTAAATAGATGTAAAGATATACTGTTTAAATGGAGAAGACCTCTCCTTCCACAATAATGCATATTTTCGCTAATCTTGACTTTGAGTTTAACTCCAGCTAAGTTTTGTTCCTTCTAACCTCAGAATGAGGTATGAGCATTGGGGATACTTTTCCTTTCAAGTTTTAAATCTTTCCCACACATACACAAATCTATAATGCGGATCAGATCTTGCAACACCAATTGAAGTTATGTAATATTTACACCAATGTAACAAGACATCAAAAGAATCCTTTTGGTAAGATCTTGCATATGCATACTTAGTATAAACTAAGTCTTTGACATTCTGCAGAAACGTTTCTTAATGCCAAATGTCTGTAGCTGATCCTCCTTAATGTGTGGAGCAGTTCAATATATTAAAAACACAGTCTATTGGCTTTTAATAATGACCACAACAAATGGCTGACCCAACATCTACTGTTAATGGAGATAGCAAAGTCCCCTTTTAATCATTTTCAGTGCTTCTTAAAGCATCAACACCTGCATTCATGTCACATTATTGCCTCGAATGCAAAATCACTATATCATAGTTAGGATTATAAAATCACTATATCTCCTCTGCCTCAGGGGAGGCTATTTCCAGAGTAAACCTTTGGAAGATGTCTGTGGCAACGCCGGATAAAAGCAGAGAGCTCACAACTGTTTTGTATAATTTCAGTTGACCTTTCAAGCTGGGCTTTTACACTTGCTTGTCACAGGAGATGAATATTAAAGTGCTTGAGTGTTAATAAGTCTTCTTGAACAAGATCTTCCAGCTTCTTCATAGTGATGATGCAGTATTTTATTTATTCAATTACCAACTTTGATGGCTCTCTGTTTAAAGATTGACTGTCACAAGTCAGGGCTTTTATATACATGTGATTTTACTACATTGCACAGGTAGATTAGATCTCTAAACACATCACCATACTTCCACTTCCTCATGATGCACATGGAGCATGGGTAAATGTCGCTTGATCACTTGTGACAACAGCACTCAATGGGCAATTTCATCCAAATATATTCTGTTAGATTGGTTTACTTGAATCATTCTTCAAACTAACTTTAGGTAGAGTAATTGCAGGAGTGAAGGAGAGTTGGACATCTAATTGGAAGGTTTAAAATAAAGAGTTATGGGAGAGATCTCTGCTAACATCTAATGTTTGAATCCAGATCAGTCTTGTGTCATATCAGATACAAAAAAAACAAATCTCTGGCAAATTTTAAAGAGAAGTCCAATCAAAATTCAAGTGAACACAATAAGGGCTTATTAAATAACAGCCAAAGCTAACACTAATAACAGAGCAAAGTTATACGTAAAAATCGTACAACATACCTGAAGAAGTTTGAAAAATGGTTCATTAACTTATGAGAAACAAATGCAAAATCAAAACCAGAGGTGATGCATGGTGCTGCACCAGCTGTAAATGTTGGGACAATGGGTGCAATGAGCTAGACAGGCCTATGAGATCCTCGTTACACCACAATTTTAGCTGATGTGAAGCCCCTGCAGAACTTCTTGAATTTGTAACTGCACGGTCCCTTCAAAGCCTCACGCACTTCTGACTCGGAAGGAGGTCACATGGGGCTCAGCCACACTTGCTTCAGTCTTGGCAAAACCTGGTTTATGTTGCATATGTTGCTGAAATAGCAACTTACGCAAGGTGAGGAAGAACTGAGCAACATACGCAGGACTTGCCCTGACCTAACAAAGGTCAACAGACATAGAAACAATCATATGTCAAGAAGTTCACATTACCCCCAAGGCCCAACAATAATTGCTATATCAATAACTCTCATATCAACCATATAAAGTTTCAATGAAGTACCAACATCTTAAAAGCCTCTAAATAAAGTCAAAAGAAGGACTGTGGATGCTATAAATCAGAAACAAAAACAGAAATTGCTGGTAAAGCGCAGCAGGTCTGGCAGCATCTATGGACAGAAATCAGAGATAACATTTCAGGTTGAACGACCCTTCCTCAGTTCCTGAGTTCTAAGGAAGGGTCACTTGACCCAAAACATTAACTCTGATTTCTCTCCACTGATACTTCCAGACCTGCTGAGCTTTTCCAGCAATTTTTGTTTTTGCTCCTTAAAAACCCCTGTCTGGTTTCAAAAGTCTCAATATGACCATTCAACACACACAAATAAAAAAAACCCAAAACTATTTATCTGTTGCATTATAAAACTTGTACTGAATAACTTCACAATTAATAGTACCATTGAACATTGGTAGAAAGGCTAGAGTTTGCCATGAACAACCTGAATTTTGCAAGTCTGCTCTCATTAGACATCCAATTTAAATTTTTGCTGTCAATTAAGTTTTCAGGAGCCATTTGCTTTGCTTTACTTTCTACCTTGCCTCAAAATTGCCATCAAAGGATTTCCATCTCAGTTTGTTATAGGAAGAGAAGGAGAGCCAATGGAGTGATGCCAAGCCACTCAGTGTGGACCAGAAGTAATCTGTGCTCTTTCATTGGTACTCAACACACTTGCATTTACAGTTCTTGAGCAGCTTGTGACAGCAGATCTGATAGGCCTATATCAAAATCAGTGCTAACAGATATGTTGATAACTCTTTGCAACCATCCTAACAAGCATCTGTTCTCCTTTCATTACAGCATGAAAGAAAGAGGGTACAATAATTATTAGACAGCAATGCCTGTTTAGCTACACCTATCAAATAGTGCAAGCACATTTGGAAACATTGTCATAGTTATCTCAAAACAAACAATCCTGTCTCACAGCATCCAAGTCAGTACAGGTTTCAGTGCAGATCATGTACCATCAGGGTTTCGAAGCCTGGTACGCTACAAATCAGCTGTTGCTTTAATGCTGCAACCACCTCCTCACAGGTTGTGATACTAATTATGGATGGAGTGAATCAACAAAAAAGCCTTTTCTCTCTTGCAACTTCTCATGTAACATCATTTGACTTTGAAAAGACACCTGAAAGTGATTTATGTAAAGCAGTGCTCAGACACATGGTTGCAGAATTACACCTGCACACCAGATTTCCTTTGCCATAAATTTTTGCCGTTCACTAATTTGTCTTTTTCCCTTTCACCAGTGGCTGCTATGGATTGGGTTAATTTTTCAAAAAGCTACAAGAATTTATATAACCTATCTGTACAATTCTTTTTCAATTGTCTGATCATGTTTAAATTTTACCGGTCCCTTATTAAATTATACAAACGGATTGTTGCTAGACAACAGAGTGCTATTTGCACATTCTCTTTCTAGTAAGGCATGCTTCAATTTTTGATCAAGTATTGCTGTCTTGTACCAGAATGCAAAAACTAACACTGATATGATAAAGACTGTATCTCCCCAATCTAACAGTCTCTAGACCAGAGCACAGAATTTGCCGGATCACAGGAGGTCATGCATCAGGGTCAGCACAGGGGTTTCCCACGAACCTGATGAGAAAGGTGTTCTGCAAATCAAACCTATAGGCTGTTACAAATGTATAAATAACCAACTGAATCACTAAGATGGTTAGTTTGCCTAACTTTGACTTTCTAAAAGAAACTGGCAATAGGTTTAATATCTCACCCGCAGGTTCATCCAATTCACTGATTACGTAAGTAAATGCTGGACTTCTTAAAAAAAGATATCAAAACAATTTTACAAGTTCAGCTTTCATATAATGTGCATTATATCATATTAAATTTAGATAGGAGTCTACAATTATGAATCGATTTGTAAAAGGATTCCTTCGATCAGAAACGTTTGAAACCACTGAGTAGGTTTTAGTCAGGCTGAATCAATTTCAATAAACTTGCTACAATTGCTGGTGCTTTGTCAATGAGAATATCTTCAATGAATGTGTCACTGTTTTGATTGAAGTCCATTAAAAATTAGTGTAAAACTGGACACTAATTATGGAAGATATTTTCAGAATATTAAGCACTTTAATAGATAGAGAAAATTTGGTTTTGACAGTTCTAAACTTCAACATGAGCAAGTTAAGACACAGGTTATTACCGCCTCATTCATGCAACAGTCCCACAAAAAAGTAACATCTTTGCAGGTTCAAACTGAATTTTAGCAATGACACAGTTTATTTTGAGGAGATGCCCTAGGCACAGATATTCACAATGCCATTCTTATTTGCTTTACTTCACTAGCCTGATTCTGATATTAAACCTCTCCGGTTAACTCTGAACAAATAGATTTTCGTTGTAAAGTCTGCATTGCCAAAAAAAACCTGAAAATATAAAACAGATCAGTGACTTTACGTTGGCAGATTGAATTCAATAGGGTCCTTTGGGATGCTGTATCCTCATCCACATTCCATATGCACAGTTAAAGTTCTATCCAGCTCAAATCAATCCACTTGGATCCATTAAAGCTGTACTTCTGACATTGAGCAGTTTGGGACTGCAAACTGTGCTTGCTATCAACAGCTGTAATTTATTGCTAAGAGCAGATTCCTCACAATAGATATCCATCAATCTCCATAACAACCTACATCCCGATAATGACCAAGATTCATTCATCTCACATCATGGTATAGTGGGATCCACACTGTGCTTTTGTAACAAACAAGCTCAGAAGTAAGTCTCCATGATATACAATGTTTTAAATATTTGCTGCCATGCTTGACTGTATAGAATTTCCTGGACAGTAAAATGATTTGCCATTTACTTTATTAGGCACAGACTGTACTGCTCTGAACGTGAATATTGATTGGAAAAGATGAAAGAATAACTGTTCATTTATTCTATCTTCAATGTCGTTTATCCTCAGTGTCTCCCCCAGCCCAACACCACTCTATCCTGTGTCACAGTGTCTATTTCTTACTGTCACAAAATTTCCCTGCCTCATTCTTTACTCCATGTTGTAGGAATGGATTCCCCGCCAATTGGATTTTATGATAAATATAAAACTCATGACACAGTGTTGCAAATAAAATCAAACTTCAGCACAAATACTCAGAGGTTAAATTCAGGCAGTGGCCTAGGGACTGACGGATTCAACATTGTCTAAGTGTTACTATGGGACGATGGTGCAGAGAAATGAACCTACCATTACCTGTTGCTCAACTAATACAACTGCATTAGAACCTGGGCATGGTTACAATGCTGTGTTCCCAATGAGTGAGGAAAACAGATCATTCAAACTTTTGTCCATCTCTAAACAGCAGATAAGATATTTAGAACCACTATAAGCTAATCATGTTGTGTGGACGTATTTCATGGAAAAGGACTGATCATACTTGGTTGAATCTGAGAAATACATCAAGGAGGATGAGCGCTCAGATATCCTGATCAACAGAAAAACATTTGATGTGGTAGAGGTAGGCTTGCTGTAAATCGCAGTGAAAAGAACGGAATTGAAGTAACCCGGCTGCAGTTGGAATAAGGGTCAGGATTAGCAAAAAGGGTGATTCATCCATCATGGAACCACACAAGTATAAGATGTGGACAATAGTCAAGATGCTGGGTGAGTAAAATGGGCTAGAGGAAGAACCTGGCCTTCAACATGCATTTGAGAGTACGATGAATCGCAGAACTCTACGGAAGCTATTTGGACCATTCTAGCAGAACTGGATTTTCAAATGAACATTATGACCTAGTGCCATTCCCCTGTCTTTTCTTTGTATTTCTGCATATTGCTTTGATGCAAATAATTATCTCATGCTTCGTTGAATGCCTTGAATGAACTTGCACCACTACATTTCAGGACATGCATTCTACTCAGTGTGTGAAAAAAAATTCTCACATTACATTTGCTTCTTCTTCCAACTACTTTAAATCTATGTCGTCCCATTCTCAATCCTTTTACATATGGGAAAATGTCTATTTATTCTGTTTGTCTTCCCATGAAAATTTCTATCAGATCTCCTCTTAGCTTCTCATCTAAGAGGAAACCAGTCCCAACTTCTCCAATCTATCTTTGAAACTGAGGTTTCTTATTCCTGGAACCATTCTTGTAAACCTTTTCTGCGCTCTTTCCAATGGTTTCACATCCTTCCTGACAATGTGGCACCCAGAAATGTACATAACATTTCAGCTGAGGTCTAACAGGCACAGAATAACTTCCCTGCTCTTGTATTCAATTCTCCTATTAATATTGCCTAGGATGCTGTATTCTTTACTAACTGCTGTCACCACATGTCCTGCCACTCTTAATGGCTTACACAGATACACACCCCATGTATCTCTGCTTCTGCACACTTTAGAATAGGTGGGAATATTGCTGGGCTTATCCTTACACCTGTCTTTGAACAATGGTGTAATAATTGAAATTCTCCAGTCCTCTGGCATTACCCAAGTCTGAAGATGACCGAAAAATTATGACCAGTGCCTCTGCATTTTCTGCCCTCACTTCCTTCAGAATCTGCTTCCTTGGTAAAGGCAGATGTAAAGTATTCATTTAATACCTCAATCTTGCCCACTACTCCCATATGTAAATCCTATTTTTGGTCCCTACTTGGCCCTATACCTCCTCTACCACCCTTTTATTAGTTATGTGCTTACAGAAGACATTGCAGTTGCCTTTTACATTAGCTGCCTAGATCTTCTCATAATTCCTCTTTGCTCATCTTAATTGCTTTCACATGGTCCGTCTCAATCTTCCATATTCAGCTTGGTTCTCAATTGAGTCCTTTTTTTTTAACCTTTACCCTGTGATTAGCACACCTTTCCTTCTTTATATTAATTTCTATCTCTTTTCTCATTCAGTGTGCTCTTGTTTGTTCCACCTACCCCTTGTGAAGCAACAGCACTTGAGTGAACAATCTTTGCTTTGAAGGTAGCCCACTGTTCAGCTACAGTCTATCCTGTTAGCCTTTGGCTCCAGTCCAGCGCTGCTATTAATCAATTGAAGTCGACTCAGTTATTTTTTCTTGCATTGGATTGTTCATTGTTTTTTCCACCAGCATCCTAAACTTTATGATACAATAATAATTATTCCCTGAATATTACACCACTGGCACCAAATTATTTTCTCCACCTCATTCCCAATGACCAGACTAGAAGTACCTTACTTTTCTTCAGAGTGGACACATGCTACTGTAGAAAATCCTGACTTGGAACTTTATTATTCCTGAGTCAAAATCCTGTAACTCTCTTACTAATAGCACTCTGTATCTGCACACCTAATGGATTACAATGGTTCAAGAAGACAGCTCACCACCACCTTTTCAAAAGCAATTTGGGATTAGCAGCAAATGCTGGACTTGTAATGATGCCTTTATCCTGTGGAAGAGGAAAAGCTTGCCTTTCAGTCTCACTGCACATTCCTCATACTTTTCTAGCAAATCTCTTCTGTACTCTTGGCATTCTTCTTAAATCATGCTGTCCAGATTGAACACATTGGTCCAGTTGAGGGCTAATCTTCAGCACAGGTCCTGCCTTGCTTTAGAAAGCTTAAGATAGTCATGCAGCACAGAAATAGACCCTTCAATCCAACCAGTCCATGCTGAGCATAATCCCAAAATAAACTAGTCCCACCTGCCTGCACTTGGCCCACATCCCTCCAAACATTTCTTATTCATGTACTTTTCCAAATGTCTTTTAAATACTGTAACTGTGCTTGCATCCACCATTCCTCTGGAAGTTCATTCCAGACACGAATCACTCAATGTGTAAAAAAAATTGCCCCTCATGCTTTTATTAAAAATCTTTCTCCTCTCACCTTAAAAATATATCCCCTAATCTTGAAATACCTCACTCTAGGGAAAGGAACCTGCCATCTACCTTGTCTACAGTCCTCATGATTTTATAAACATCTCAACCTCCTACTCTCCAGTGAAAATGGTGCCAGCCTGTTCAGCCTCTCCTTATATCTCAAACTCTCTATTCTCACAACATCCTGGTAAATCTCTTCTGAACCCTCTCCAGCTTAATAATATCCTTTCTACAACAGGGTGACCAGAACTAGATACATTACTCCAGAAGAGGCCTCACTAATGTCCTCAATATGACACCCCAACTCCTATACTCAATGAAGGCAAACATGCTAAACATTTTCTTAACCATCCTGCCTATATGCGATGCAAACTTCAAAGAATTATGTACCTGAATCCCTAGATTTCTGTTAAGATCCTACTTTTAATTGTATAAGTCCTGCTCTTATTTGTTTAACCATAATGCAATACCTCACATTTATTCAAATTAAGCTCCAACTGCCCATTCTCCCAATTGATTAAAACCTTTTTATAACCTAGATAAGCTTCTTCACTGTCCACTATACCACCAGTTTTGGCGTCATTCAGAAATTTATTAACCATGCCTTCTATATTCTCATTTAAATCACTTATATGAATGATTTTCTTGAACTGGTTTGCTCTGCGTTTCTGAAGATGCCCAAAAGATAAATAGAAAGTGGAGGAGTGGAAATCTAACGGTGATTGCCACTTCCTGGTAGATTTGTTTTAGAAACAAGGAAGCTAGGAGCTGGAGTAAGCCACTTGGCCCTTTGAGACTGGTCTGCCATTCAAGATGATCATGGTTAATCCTCTATCTCAATGCCATTTTCCCAGTTTCCTTCGTTGCCTTTATTATCCAAAAATCATCAATGATTTTTTGAATATATTCAGTTACTTGTCCTCCACAGTCTTCTGTTTAGACAATTCCTAGGTTCGCTATCTTTTGAGTGAAGAAACGTTTCCTCATCTCAGTCCTAAATCTTTACACTGTACCTTGGGAGCATAATCCATTAATTCTAGACTCTCCAACCAAAGAAAACATCCTCTCTGTATCTAGTCTGTCTAGGCCAGGTTGAACTTTGCACATCTCAGTCTTAATCTCTGGTAAATACAGACAAGGTAGAAGGCCATTGTGGATTTAGTGATGAATAATGGGCCAGAACAGTCTGGTTAGCTCAGTTAGTGAGCATGTGTTTCATAAAAATGCCAAAACACAGGTTCAATTAATGTTCCAGCTGTGCAGATTTTGAACAAGACTGCTTGCCCTGTCCCCAAGAGTGGAAGGCAATGGCATAAGCTGCCAATGAAAAAGCTCAGTACAAAATATCAACAAACAACGGATCAAGGATCTGTTGTTGGGGAATGTAGATATTTTCTAACCAACCTGCTCAGAGATGCTATTACATGCCTCAGGAGCGATTGGTTTTTAATCCAGGCTTCCTGGCTCAGAGGTAGGGACACTACCACTGCACCATAAGAGCCCCACTCAAAGTGTATGCCAAACTTGACAACAGTCAACCAGGATTAGTTAACAATTTGACTCTAAGGCATCAGTTTGCAAATAGAGATAATAATGATTGATATCAAAGCTAATGGCAAAAGCTTTTGTTGAATATATTATGGGGAAATGATAAAGGACGTTACAGACAGAGGTGACAACATAATAAGCAATGGCGAATTTTTAAAATAGTACACTGCATCATTTTCATAGCTGAAAAAGAGGACATAATGTTAGGAGGGAACCTAAATTTTGGATTAGCCGACTTGATTTATCTTAAGTAACAAAATGGCAATGGACAAAATAATCAATTTTAATTAAGCAAATTTACTGAGCTTGATGGTTTCCACCCTGGAGTATCCACAAAAATAGATGAGGAAATTGTCATAATTTTCCATTATTCTCCGATTTCAGGAATTGCGCTTTTGTATTGGGAAAAATGTACTTTTTTAAAGTAAAGGACAGTGGGGGAGAAAAACAACAAAAATACAGACCTGTCAGTTCAATGTCAGTTGCAAGGAAGTTCCGGGAATCAGAGTACTGATTATAGGCTACTGAGTACTTGAATAACTAAGAATTGATCACAGGCAGTTGGCATGGATCAGCAATGGGTAAATTACATCTTACTAATTAGTTATTTATTTTTGAGGGTGTCACTATCATGGTGTATGCAAGAGAATTCCTATATTGGTAGGGATTTGGTAGGGTTCTTCAAATGAGGTTATCAATAAAGTGAGAACACACAATAGTAGTCATAAATTGATAAGGTAGTCTGTAAAATGAGTTTGTAGAATGCTCATGTGACAACCTCGTGTAATTAGATAGAATTGATTAATAATCTCAAGGCCATGACAGCTAGGATATTTAATCAGTTAACTAAATAAATCTGGATTTAAAAACTGGTATCAATATAGGTGACCACAAAAGTATTGGATTATCAGAACAACTAATTCAACCATGTCCTTTCAGGGAAGGCGTTCTTTCATCCTTACTTGTGACTCCAGACAAACAGCAATACAAATGATTCTGACACCATTCTGAAATGGTCTTACAAACCACTCTGTTGCAGTCAACAAGATGCTCATTGCCATCTCTTGAGGACAATTAAAGATTGGCAATAAATGCTGGTACTGCCAATAATAACAACAATCTATGACTGAATTAACAAAAAGTACTTGCCATTCTTTGTTAGGTCTGCAATACCTGAATAATGTATTGGTGTTATTGATTCTTTGATTTATGAGATCACAGTAGTTATTGTCATGATACCAGTTTTATAAATAGATATATAAAAATGTCACATTGATAATATGAAAGTATCTGTGTGCGTAACACTATTATAGTTTTTAAGTCAGCATATAAGGTACTGAAAAGACAAATGCAATTAAAATTTACACACTGGTCTGAATCAACAAAAATAGGACAAATTGCAAACTTACCTAAAATTATTAAACTGCATTTGACTTTACAGTGATAAAAAAAATTCAAAGTGTATATTTAAAACTAATTTACATTTAAATTTATTTGCATCTTGACTCCTGTGGCATACTATCTTCTGAAAATAAGGAGACGATAGATTTTTCATTGACCTTTGCTTTAGGGGATGCAAGTAACATTCCATAGAAAGAGCTGTAAATCAGGAAACGGAAGGGTAGAAACTCAAGAAAATTACAATCATCAAAGAAGTGGTATTGAACAAAGTGTTTGAGCTGTGGGCTGGCAAGTCTCTGTGTCCTGATGGATTTCATCACAGAAACTTAAAGCCAAAAGAATGGAAGGGCAAAAGCAATATGAAATTCCATAATCAGGGCATCAGACAATCGTTTCTGCAGCATGAAACATGACTCCAGGATGCTATGTTGTCTTCCTGGTGCCAGGGTCAAGATGTCATGGATCCTTCCAGGGGAGGGGGATAGGCTAGGAGACATGGTTCACATTAGTACCAATGATATAGGCAGGAAGAAAGAGGAGGTCCTTAAAAGAGGATTCAAGGAGTTAGGAAGGATATTAAAAAGCAGGACCTTTAGATTTATAATCTCAGGATTACTCTTGGTGCCACATGCTAGTGAGCATAAGAACAGGAAGATCAAATGATTTAACACATGACTGGAGAACTGGCATTGGAGAGAAGGTATCAGATTTTTGAGGAATTAGGACCAGTTCTGAGACAGTTGGGACCTATAATCTGACGGGTTACATGTTAACAGGAAACTGGGACACATCCTGAAGGGAGATTTGGGTTTGTTTAAACTTGCCTGTCAGGGAACCTGAGAGGTAACGCAAATTAGAAGGGAGTTAACCTGATGATAGGAAGTAGAAAAGCTACAAAGGAGATTAAAAACAAACAAGCGCAGAAATTGCTAGAGAAACTCAGCAGATCTGGCAACATCTATGGAGTGAAGTAGCCCTTCAGATGAAACATTAATGCAACATTTGCAACAAATAGATTAACTAAAGGCATAGATAGAGGTATTTGGCTAGGATCTCATTGTCATTACAGAAACATAGCTGTTGTGGTTTGTTTAAACTAGCATATCAGGAGGGTGGGAATCTGAGAGGTAGCACAAATTAGTTGAGGTAACACAAAATATAAGTTGTAATCTGTTTCAGTGGAACAGCAAGGGGCAGCAGACATTAGTTGGAGTTATTTATAGGCCACCAAATAATAGTGGTAGTGTGGGTCATGGTATTAATAAGGAGAGGAGAGAATCATGCAGCATGTGCAACACAGTAATCATGGGTGATTTCAACCTGCATTTGGACAGGGTAAACCATTTGCATATTAAAGCTGTGGAGAATGAGATTCTGGAGATCCTGGGGTTAGTTTTCTACAGCAGTACGCTGAAGGGTTGGCAAAGGGGACTTTCTATTTTGTATCTCGTATTATACGTTCTAAAGGACTGATGAACAATTTTCTTGAAAAACAACCTTTATGGATAAGTGACCACAATATGATAGAATTTACATTATGTACGAAAGTGAGATAGTTCAATCTGAAACAAGGGTGTTCAATTTGAATATGGGAAATTATGAAAACCTGAGGCGGAAATTGGCAGGGGTGTCTTTAAAAAAAAGGCTTAGAGAAATGAAACATTCCTTCAAGGTACGAATCCCCAAAAATGTCAGTCAATCGTAGCTTGTAAAGGAATTTAAGAATTATACAAGATTAGAATAATATGCTTCTAAAGTGAGGGGCCAAAAATTGTAATAAATCTGAGAATTGGGAAACATTTAAGAATATGGCATATGAGGACCAAGAAACTGCTAAAGAAAAGAAAATATGAATCTAATCCAGTAAGACAAAACAGAAAACTGGACTGCAAAAGCTTCTCCAGCTAGTTAAAAAAGGAAAGTTAAGATGAGTGTGAATCTTAAAAGCAAAGTCAGGAGAATTTATAATGGGGAATGGAGGAATGACAGAGAAGCTAAATTATTACTTTATGTTTGTTCTCACTTTATAACATACAAGAAATATCTCATAGTTAGAGATCCAAGTGACTAGGGAGAATGATAAGCTGAAATAATTTTTTAGTCAAAAGGTTGGACTAGAAAAATTAACAGAGGTAAATGTTAATAAGTCCCCAGGATCTGATATTCTACATCACAAAGACTTCAAGATGGTGGCTATAGATGCAGTTGATACATTGGTAATCATTTTCCAAAATTCTATGGGTTTTGAAATAATTCCCAAAGATTTGAAGCTTGCAAATATCACCTCAATATTTGAGAGAGGAGCAAGGGAAAATACAGGAAATTACAGACCCATCAGTTTTATATCAGTAGTAGGGAAAATGCTAGAATTTATCATAATGGATGGGATAAATGGTTAATTGATGATCTGAGTGGTGTAGTCAGCATGGATTTGTAAATAGAAAATTGTGAGAAAACCTGTTGGTGTTTTTTGAGGATGTTACTAACAAAATGGTAAGGTGGAGTCAATAGATGCAGTACATTTCTTTTTTCATGCTTTTTCTTTGTTTCTCCTTTCACTTAAAGTTTTTTGCTTCAGCAAAGCATTGGTATCAGGTCCTGCCCGAGCACGTTATAGGATTCAGTGACTGGAGGCTGCGAGCAGGCCCTGCCCAAGCACATTCCAGGATCCGGCTAAAGGAGGCTGCGAGTGGGTCCTGCCCGAGCATGTTCCAGGAACTGGTTGCGGCACTGGCAGTTATAGAATCAGCAGCAATGGCGCCAGGTGGAAATCGCAGGCGGTAGCGTCAACAGCAGCAAGCACTCAGTTCCTCCCGAGACTCCAGGCTGTGTCTTGGCCCAGGTGCCTGCATGGAGATAAGACTTACATAAGATTTTAATATCTGGACATTTGCAACTCCTTTTGACTTTGTTTCTTTTATTCCAGATTAGTAATCAAATGTGTAACCAAGGTGGCACTGGTTACATCAGTGGAGGCAAGGTCATGCCAAAGAGTGGTGACTTTCATTCCAGCGGCAGTGGTGTGGTGAAGGGAACTGATGCTTGGCCACCTTGCCCGTGGCCCACGATGGAGCACTGAACAAGGACTGTAAAAATAGACACATTATTTATTTCTTCATTTTTCTGCCTTTATATTCTATGCTTTGGTTTATTTTTCTGTGTTTTAAGATGGTGCCAGAGAATGGTGACACTATACAATACTTTTCACTGTATTTTGTAACAAGATACACATGATAATAAATAAATCAAATTAAATACATTAGATTTTCAAAAGGTTTTTGACTGAATCCCCAACAGGAGGTTGTTTAACAAAATTGAATCAGATGACATAAGAAAAAAAACATACTGGCATAGAGTAAGAATTAGCTAACAGGCCAGAAACAGACTGTAGTGATTATAATGAAGTCAACCAGGTGGACCTCATGCAATATAAGGTCCCTAATTGGTGCTGTTAACCTGGTCCAATCAGGGAGCCCTGGCTGACAGATATAAACAGGAGCGTCAGAGGTTCTGTTCACTCAGAAATGGCTCCGAGGAAGCTAGATTAGTGTTAAGTACTTTGAACGTGTAATTAAATGGCGGCTTGGTGATGGGATACTGGCCTCTGTGAAGTTATTTCACTGAGTAGGAATAAATGGGTCATTTAATACTAGTCTGTGACTGGCTGAGTATCATAAAGGATGCAGCTGTTCACAATATATATCGATTTGGACATGGGAGCCAAATGTAATATTTGTAAATTTGCAAATTATACAAAGCTAAGCAGGCTTGATTTGATTTAAGCTTTATTGTCACATGTACTCAAGTACAGAAATATAGGAGTACAGTGAAAACTGTATAAGATGGCACTGTGTGGGATGACATTAAGTACAAAGGTACACAGGTACAAAAATTAGTTACAGGTAGTAACATAGAGAAACACAGTTAAAAGTAAAGCATTACCATTGTTCCTGGTAGAAGTAGAAAAGTACAGTTAGAAGTTAACAATAGAGTGCCTCCTATTATTAAGTGGAAAAATAAAGGAATAAAGGCAGAAGTTCAATGGTCATTCTTAAGTGCACTCCCTGCAAAAGTTTGGTCTCCTCCATTTTGGCCTGCTCTCCAGAAAACCTCAGGATTCCTGCTCTCAATGCTACGATGCTAAGGTCCTCCCTCAACCAACTTCAGGCTTGCTGTAACCAAGTTAGGTGTAGGCCCATAGCTGCTTCGTGCACTGGACCTCCAGCTGACACTGCTCCATGCCCACAGCCACTCCACACTCCTGGCAATGCCATTGCCACCGCTGCTCACTCTCCAGAACTCCAAAGGTAGTTTAAAACAAAAGACGAGAAGAGAGAAAGAAAAGAATGCTGCTGGCCTGGAGCGGACAGACCTACCATGCCAGTGCCACAAACAGTGAAAACTGGCTCACTCAACTCCACACTGTGCGTCCTGCTCTTCTTTCCACTGTGCTGCCGGGTCCTGCTCTTCTCTCCTCCATGCTGCCAGAGGACCCCCCTTTCTCTCTCTCCGCTGTGCTGCCAGTGGACCTTCCTCTCTCTCCACTGCGCTGCTGGCCTGCTCTGTCCTGCAGCCACTGCCTTAAAAGGCCTTAAAAGATTTAAACAAAAAAGAAACAAAGAAAGCAGACGGAGGCGGATGAGACCCAAACCAGGGGCTCAAATGCAGCGCTGCTTCTCCACCATTGCCATTTGGGTTTTGTACGTATGTATGTTGTGAGGAAGACGTAAAACTTTATCAGGAGGATTCGGACAGTCATGCTGATTGGGCAAGAACATTGAAGATGGAATAAAATGTGGAACGTGTGAGGTGTCCACTTTGGTAGGAAGAACAGATGCACAGAGTATTTCTTAAGTAGCAAGAGATTAGAAAGCGTAGATGTGTAAAGGGACTTGGCATCCTTGTCTATAAGTCACTGAATGCTAAGAAGTAACCTTAGCAAGCTATTAAAATGGCTAATGGTACAATTTGCCTTTATCGCAAGAGGATTTGAGTACATGAATAATGAAGTCTTATTTCAATTGTATGCATGCTTGGTAAGACTACATGTGGACTGCTGTGCACAGTTTGGCCTCTTCATTTCAGGAAAAATATTAAGCCAGATTTTCTGGAGAGTGGCAATCTCACAGATATTGAAACACTTTTACGAAAGAAGGGAGCTCCACGTTTATGAGAGCAGATTCCGCTTAAGATCCTTTCAGAAAATGTGGAGCCATACGTCCATTCTGACAGTTCTTTTGTAGCATGGATCTGTCAGTTTAAGGCAAAACACACCCCCCTTTCCCAGCAGTCAGTATATAAGGTAAATGTGATCTTAGGGTTCTGGGAGGGTTGGGTAACAAATGGGTAGAGTTTCCAATGCCAGCTAAGTAACTGCCAGCTAAGAAGTTGGTAGTATGCCAGGTGGTAGTATACCAGATGGTAGGGGGTAGGTTGGTGGCAAGTTTCCAACTGGGAGGTGGCCAGGTTGGTAGGATGCTGTGAGAAGAACGTAAGGTGCCAACTGCATAACGTACCAGGATGCAAGGAGACAAGGTCGGGGGAGGGTCACTGTTTAGGGTCAGTCAGAATAGGCTAGAGAAATCTGGGTCAGCAGGAGGAAGGGAATAGATAGTTGGGTCTGGCAGCAGTGTTGTTGGTTCCGGTCAAATCCAATCACTGGGAAATGTGCTAGGGTTTTGGGATCTGGTGTGGTTACAATGGGGAATGGGGATTTTGTCAGGTCCTGGAGTCGTGCGTGTTAGGTCCCAAAGTGGAGGGTTCTGATCCTACAGCAGACTGTCGGGTCCAGAAAGTGATTTGTTGGGCCAGGGTCTAGGGATAGTGTAGTTGGGGTGAGTGCATGAATAGATATGGGTCAGTTTATTAATTACCCAAGACTTAGATGATAGATTTTATTGCCTAACTTTTCCTGAGTAACTATTTTACTTAAATTCATTGGAACCATCGAAAGTCTCCAATTTTTAATGGACATAGACAAATTGTCCAGAGGAAAATTTAATTTCTTGAGTAATTCCTTTGGAGTCTGCTACGATGGGATTCCTCAGGGTGTCCACGCACAACTCCCATCTACGCTGGTGTAGCGGCTGTCAGGCCAGTGGAAAACTTGCCCCATTGTTGCTATAGAGGAAGCACAAAAAAGGTTCTCCAGACGAGTTCCTGGAATGGTGGGACTGTGCTGGGGAGATAGAATAGGCAAACTGGGCCTGCATTCTTGAGAGTTTCTAATTGTGAGAGATTATTGAATTGAAATCTACAAAATACTTCAAAGGAAAGATAGGGTAGATGTAGGAAAGATAATTCCTTTGGGTGGGGAGTCTAGAATCAGGGGACACATTTTAAAACAAAAATGGGGAATGCCATTTAGGACTGAGTGGAGGAGATATTATTTTTACTTTGAGGGAGGTGAATCTTCTCTACTCCCTGATAGCTGTGAAAGATCAGTGTTGTAATATCTTTAAAGTTGAGGTTGATAAATTTTTGATTGGCATAAAGGGTTATGGGGATACTGTGGGTACTAGTGGACTGGGCAGAAATATTGAAGGGCAGGACAGTTGAAGAACAGTGGCAAATGCTTAGGGAGATTCTAAATACCTCTCAATTAAATTATATATCTGAGAGGAAGAGGAATTGTAAAAAGGTATAAGATCATCCATGGCTTAACAAAGAAATCAAGGATAACATAAAGGCAAAACTACAGCATATCATACTGCAAAGGTAAATGGCACTCAAGGGTTGGGAGAATTTTAAACTTCAGCAAAGGGTTACTAAAAACAAAATCAAAAATGCTAAGATGAACTACAAAAGGAAACATAAGCACTGATACCTAAAGCTTCTATCAGTATATAAAAAGGAAGAGAATTGTGAAAGAAAGTGTCGGCCCTTTGGAGGATGAAAGTGGTGAAGTAATAATGGGAAACTCGGAGACAGCAGAGGCATTAAACCAATATTTTGTCTCGGTTTTCACAGTGGAAGATAATAATTTGTTCCCAAAAACTGCAATGACTATAGAGGGACTTGGTGAAATTACTATAACTAGGGTGATAAGTTGCTGGGCCTAATGTTCTGCACACTAGGGCATTAAAGGAGGTGGCAGCAGAGACAGTGGATGCATTGGTTACAATATTCCAAAATTCCCTGGATTCTGGATAGGTACAAGTGGATTGGAAACACACTAATGTGACACCCTAATTCAAGAAAAGGAGATAGGCAAAATGCGGGAAACTAAAGACCAGTTGGTTTGACTTCTGTAGTAGGGAAGTTGCTGGAGTAAATCATAAAGGAGGAGATGACTGAACACTTAGAGAAACAAAGCTCAATTCACTAGTGTCAGCATGGTTTCACGAGGGGCAAGTCATGCATGACAAATTTTCTGGAGTTCTTTAGAGATGTAACCAGCAAGGTGGATAGAGTATACAGTGGATGTGAAGTATATAGACTTCCAGAAGGGACTTGACAAAGTGCCACATAAAAGAACAATTCAGAAGGTTAGATCTCTGGGCTTTCGGGGTACAGTACTGGCTTGGATAGAGGATTGGCTGACCGACAGAAAGCAGAGGGTTGGGACAAATGGCCCTTCTCTGGATGGCAAACTGTAACTAATGGGGTGCCACAGAGTTCAGTTATTATACCTCAACTATTTGCAATTTGTGTAAATGATCTGCAAGCAGGGACAGAATGTAACATAGCAAAATTTGCAGATGATACTAAAATAGGTGGGAAAGCAGACTATGATGAGGAGGTAATGAGTTCACGAATATTGATAGGTTAGGAGAACGGACGAGAATCTGGCAGATGGAGTTTCATATGGATAAGTGTGAGGTTTTACCATTTTGGCTTGAATAATTTAAAAGGGCAAATTATTATTTAAATGGGAAGCAGATTCAAAATGCATCAGTGCAGTGGGATCTGGGCGTCCTTATGCATGAATCACAAAATTTGGGTATGCAAATGCAGCAGGTAATAAGAAAAGCAAACAGAATCTTAGCATTTATTACAAAAGGTTTGGATTATAAAAATAGTGCTGTTACAATGATATAAGATGTTATATAACACCTGCAGTATTGTGTCCAGTTTTGGTCTCCTTACTTGAGAAAGGATGTGGAAGCATTGCTGGCAGTTCACAGGAGGTTCACCACATTGGTTCCAGGGTTGAAAGGGCTAATGTACGAGGAGTGGTTGAATAGAGACTCGCTAGAGTTCAGAAGAATGAAGGGGGATCTGATTGAAGTGTTTAAAATGCTAATGGGGATTTATAAGGTGCATGTTGAACAGATGTCCCAGAAGGGGGAACATTCTAAAACAAGAATTCACAGATATAGAGTGAGAGGAGATAGGTTCAAAACTGAGATGTGGAGAAACTATTTCTCTCAAAGGGTTGTGAATCTGTAGAAATCATTGCCCCAGAGTGCAGCAGAGGCAGAATCAATCAACAGATTAAAAAAAAACAAATAGATACATTTCTGATGAAAAGCAGGTTAAAGAGCTAGGGGAAGCAGGCAGGAAAGTGGAATTGAGATCAGGATAAGATCAGCCATGATTATATTAAATGGCGAAGCGGGTTCAAAGGGCTGAATTGCTTGTTCAGTCTCCTATTTCCTATGTTCCTACACTGAAAACAAAAAGTTCTGGAGATCACAGTGGGTCAGGCAGTATCCACAGACAGAAAGCAAGCTACCGTTTCGTGTCTAGATGACTCTTCAGCTCTGATGAAGAATCATCCTGGCTCGCAACTTTAGCTTGCTTTCTCTCCATGGAATTGCCTGACCCGCTGCGATCTCCAGCATTTTTTGTTTTCAGTAGATTCCAGCATTTGCAGTATTTTGCTCCTATGCTCTTTTAACAGTACCAGGGCATCTAATGCCCAACTGATACTTACGATCTCTGATGGTTCAGCACTTGATAATAAAGGAAAATATTGCGAATGCTGAAGGTCAGTAAAGACAGGTTAGATAATGATAAACTATTTCCACTGGTTGAGTATTCTAGAAGAAGGCGGCATAGTCTAAAAATTAGGGCCAGGCCATTCAGGATAGATGTTAAGAAGCACTTCTTCAGACAATTGGATGTCAGTCCTCTCAACGCCAGGACATTTCTGCAGGAGTTCCTCAGGGTAGTGTCCTATGCACAACTGTCTTCAGCTGCTTCATCAACGACCTTACCTCCATCATAAGGTCAGAAGTGGGGATGTTCGCCAATGATTGCACAATTGTTCAGCACCATTTGTGGCTCCTCAGATACTGAAGCAGTACGTGTTCAAATGCAACAAGATCTAGAAAATATCTAGGCTTGGGCTGACAAGTGGCAAGTAACATTCACGCCATACAAATACCAGGCAATGATCATCTCCAGATTGTCAATCTAACCACTTGCTCTTGATATTCAATAGTGTTACCATCAGTGAATCCCCTGTTATCGACATCCTGGGGGTTACCATTGACCACAAACTCAACTGGATTCACCACATAATTGCAGTGGCCACAAGAGTACGTCCATGGCTAGGAATACTGCAGCAAGTAACTCACCTCCTGTCCCCCCAAAGCATTTCCATCAACTACAAAGCACAAGTAGGATTATGATGGAATATTCCCCACTTGCCTGGGTGGGTGCAGCTCAAAAAAAAGTTAAGAAGCTTGAAACCATCCAGAACAAAGCAGCCCACTTGAATAGCACCACATTCTCAAACATCCCACCACTGACATTGAACAGCAGCAATGTGCATTATCTACAAGATTCACTGCAGAAATTGACCAAAGATCCTTAGACAGCACCTTCTAAACCCATGACTACTCCCTTCAAGAATGACGAGGGCAAGAGATACATGAGAACGCCAACTGCTGCATGTTCCCCTCCAAACAACTCACCATGCTGACTTGGAAATGTATCTCAGTTCCTTCACTGTCATTGAGTCAAAATCCTGGAATCCCCTTCCCAAGGGCATTGTGGGTCTACCTAAATCACGTGGACTGCAGCAGTTCAAGAAGACAGCTTATCACCACTCTCTCAAGAGCAACTAGGGATGGGCAATAAATGCTGGCCAGCCAGCGATGCCTATGACCCACAAGCGAATTAAAAAAAAGGCAAATGTTTAGAATACTCTTCCCACAAATGGCAGTGGAAACTAGATTAGTTTCTCATTTTAAATCTGAGATAGATAAGTTTTTGTTAAGTAAAGATATGAAGTGATATGGACCAAAGGCAAAAATATGGAGTTAGGCCACTGGTTAGTCATGATCCCATTGAATGGCAGAACAGAGTCAAGGTTCTACTCGTGCCCATGTTCCTATATCCTATGTCTCTAAAGTTCCTGCCTGAAATAAAAAACATAAAGTGAAGAAACTCAGCAGGTCTGGCAGCATTTGACAAAAACTGAAAAATTCAAAATAAAAGGAACTATGTTTCTCTCTCTACAGATGATATCAAACCTGCTGAGCTTCTCCAGCACTTTGTTTTTATTTCAGCATTTAGGAATCCTGTGTTTTGTAATCTAAAAATGTGTGCATCAATGAATCTGTTAAATCCTTTCCCCTGTTGCCCCACATTTTTCCAAGGAAACATCTCAAGTTTACATCACAAATAACAGTTGATTCAACATGTCAAACTATCTTACATTACCCAATCAAAAATGAACTTGAGCTCATCCTACCAAACCTCAATTAAGATACTAGGGTGAAACATGAAATAATCAGTCCAAATCATCAAAGTAGACAACAGTTCTGACATTAAACTATTGACTGCAACATCACAACTTAATGCTGAACATTGGGTATACAAACAATTAATAGATACAAGTAGATGTCACCTGAATCATCTATCAGCTACAATAACAAAGCAATAACAGAGCTTCTAAAGAGAATGAGTGTTAGCATTCTCATTAGGAATAACAAAGTATTAAAACTTGGAGAAGAAATTAGTAAAGACATGTGATAACAATTCTCTTAGACTGAATGAAAGACAGACACATAAATTAGTTATAGACATAAGGAAAACACTGATAATGATACTGTTCCTGTGAAAATTAATGATGTGGCTATTAAAATACGAATTAGTATAAGTTGTAAAGGTATCCTTTTACTTTCAGTCTAGGGTCCAAAACTGGAAAAATACTGCTTCAAATCAAGAGAACTGTGCAAAGAGAATGTCTAATTTTAAAAGTCACGTTTATTTGGGCTGCTTGCAGCTTGCAAGGCAAATGGAGCTAACAGGTTCATGACAAAATACAATACTATGTAGGGAAAGTGAAACCAGACAAATGCTTGCCACTTGTTTGCGTTCAGGGCGAACCTGCTCAGTGACACTGGTTGGTCTGCTTATCCAAGGATGCAAGAGAATTCAACTGAACGACATTGTCTGGATTCGCCTCAGGCGACCTGATGTGTACATGCTAGGGCTGCAGAGAGAACGTAACGACTGAAGAAAACAGTATCTCTCCCCTCTTCCCTCCCATGTAAAAGGCAGTAGCAATCCAGCTCCGCTAGCTGTTCTCACGCACCTTTTCCTGAAATTGCTTTTTTCATCCCCGTTGCTGAAGAATGGTAAAAGGAAGCCTTCCAGGGTATTCAAAATATCGATCCTCAACCAGCGATCCGAAAGTAGTCTGCTTTGGCTATATTGGTGGAAACAACCTTGTGTTGTCAGCAAAAAACTGAAAAGGTATTTCAGAAGACATTGAATTAAAACCACTCACTAAATCCTGCACTCCAGGTTGGCACTATTGATCTGTATCATCCCTATTTTATTTTATCACCCTTATCAATCCATATCTTTTGCATGTCTGTCAATATTTGTGTCTGGGTAGTTAAGAAATGATAGAGTCACAGTGTTTCAAGTTAGTGATTCGTGATTCTTCATTACTGTCAGTTAAAAATAATTTGTTCATAATAAATAGTTTTCTTCTGATTAATTATACAAACGTAGTTATGTTTTTTTTTTGACCTGTTTGCCAGTCAGGTAAATTGAAGAGTTTAACTAAATCTTTTCACGTGTGTGACAACTCTGGCAAAAGCGAGGCTTGATTTCCAGCCCCCCTATCACAGCAGGTCATTACAAAATATCTAGTTGCCAAAGTGGTAACATGTGAAATTTGAGGGAACAATGCATGGATGTATTTTCCTTGGCCACCACATGGCTATAGTATCTCAAAGTTAGAATCTTTTCAAGTCAACCCTACAACCATGAAACCCTTTTATACAACTGTACTAAAAAAGCTATCTATTTGGAAATCTTGCCTGACATGGCTGTCCTATATCCATTTTTATGCACCTGCAACGTCGGTTTATGCTAAAAATATAGATACCCCATGGAAAGTACTTTTCACTAAATTTTGGATATAGGTATGTGCTGCTTAACAAGCTAATCCTGATCTTCTATCAAATCAAGCATCATAAATGGAACTGCTGTGGGTCTGGCTCAAATTGACCCCAGATTCTTTCACGAAAATCTCCTGAATTTGAATAACCTCAATTTTTCAGAGAAATTACGTTGGGTGTAAAATTTTACAGCTTAGAAGGCATTGGCTGTGTCTCATCATACCTATGCATGAGCAAGTTGTTAGTCTTATTGCTCTGCCTTTTGCCCATATTCTTTTTTCTTCCCCTTTTTCAAATGTTTATACTGTATTTGATAATACATGTTTATGTTCGTGCACTATGTGAAAACTGGAAGAAATGAAACTATTCGGACATTTTCTGATTGAAAAGACTTTACCAGGTGATTTCTTGGAAATAAAGCCAACAGTCTAATTTGTGTTTGAGTTTATCTGTTGTTTTGAGAAAAGTCAAGTAACTATGGAAAAATGAGACAGGGAAGAGTTTATTGCTCTTAATTACTGGTTAAAGCCTCCAAGGCAAGCCTCTCTCTCGCTCACTCACTTCTGAAACGTTCTCAGTAGGGAACCTGATAAAATTTCCACATCTCAATATTTTGACTATTTTTAAACCCTGCAAAGTTGAATGGTGATCACTGTCCAAGAACTTAGCACCATATTGATTTCCATCCAAATCAATGTTTTGTTTGTAAAACTTTCTATTAGTCAATGGCTGTCAACAACTCTAATTCTACCAAGAAATCTGGTAGACTGCAAGAAGTGATCATATTCTATGCTTTATTTTCAGATCCTAGCCAACAGGAGTATGTTTTCTTTTGCAATTTTTTTTCCCAACATCCTTCATGCAGAGACTTGATTCTTTTTAGGTTGCATGGGTATATCTGTGTTTATGATTAAGGAAAATTTTAATTCCAGGTTGTAGCATTGTTTGCCACTTGTTTTAAAAATAAGATTGTTACCATAATAAATGGATTATTTTGAGTTCATTAAAAAAGCCTGGTTGAAAGTCTCTTTTCTTGTGGATAATAGTACAAAAGAAAGCAACCAGTCATTTTGGTGATTGAATCAATAAATTTATACTGGTATTGCAGCTGGTGGAGTAGTGGGACTTGATTTCAGTCGTTACATTATCCACTTTCTTTTGAAATCTGTTATGAGTTCATCTACATTTGTTACAGATAAAGAAAAAAATACACTGGCACTGTGAATATATTAATTGCCAATGAAGTTCATTTTGAGGGATACTAATATATACATTGCCGAGTGCAACCATTTTAACCATTCTAGGATTTATGGGAACAGGGATTCAATGTCTTTTTCTCTCTTACTTCATCAGTTTTATCACTGTTGCTTTTCTATTTGTACTATTCTATCGAGATACTTCTTCTACTCCTTCTGGAAATTTTCAATTCCATGACCACGCTCTTCTGTAAAAGCAAACTCATTTACTATTTGAGATAACAAGGTGAAGAGCTGGATGAACACAGCAGGCCAAGC
>NC_063347.1:55114424-55155363 GCF_021869965.1 Rhincodon typus | reverse complement strand
CTGGCTCCATCCCCGCCTCTTCGACCTGTTTGTTTCCTCTCCACCTATCCTCTCCTCTATCCCTCTTCTATCCGCCTCCCACTCTCTCCCTATTTATTTCAAAACCCCCTTCCCCTCCCCCTTTTCTGATGAAGGGTCTAGGCCCGAAACGTCAGCCTCTCTGCTCCTATGATGCTGCTTGGCCTGCTGTGTTCATCCAGCCCTGCACCTTGTTGTCTCGGATTCTCCAGCATCTGCAGTTCCTACTAGCATTGACACCAATCCTGGCAATGTTCAAACTCCACTCCTGGTAATCTTGATGTCCATTTTTGCAATGTTACTACCAGCCACCACCACTGTTAACCATCACACCACCGCCTCCTGAAATCCTCTTGCAAGTGGGGAAGGTAGTGTGGCAGTGGCAATAGCCCAGGGATATAGATTCAAATTCCACCATAACTGGTAGTGAAATTTGAATTTAATAAAAATCTTGAATACAAGGGATGTAATTCATGTAACCACTGTTGATTTTCATCAGGATAGTGTGAACTAAGGGGATCTTAGCGGTAACAATGTTCCTATGAAACTCTTTCCCTTATCCTCTATATGATACAGGTTATGGGCTTTAGATGACTACTGAAGGAGTGTGGCACAGTTGCTGTAATTTATTCATTTGCTCCCCTCTTGCCATGTTCCAATGTTACAAGGTTACTATTTAATGGTAAACTGCTTCTTTCCATTCTTGTTAACAAGCAACTGGCAGGTTAAAAGACTGTCAATTCCAACTTTGTTGGAGAGAAACCGTTGTCCCAGAATGCCTATGGTAACAAACACAGAAATAAGTACAACATTTAGGCAACAAATGACACTCTTCTAAAAAGGCGTCTTACGATAGCATTCTTATAATGGTTACAAGTCAGGTACAGACTTGTTAATTTGTCTAATTTCAGTAGCTGTATTTATAAATATAATGTGTTTCTGTCTATATTCCAGAATTTTCCAATTTAAATACTATCATAGACTTCAAACTGGAGCACAACTTAAAACAGTTCTGAAACCCAGATAGTGATTTATGATGGCCAACATGTTGGAAAATTTTAAGGCCCAGAAAACACGAAGGATTTACTTTGCTTATTATTTAACATAAAATCAGCAATGCCAGTGAGAATACAATTGTCATTTTACAACAAAGTGAAAATTTTAAAAATCCCAACAAACCCCTACACTTCTTTCTTAACGAGTCCATGATGGATTTATAAGGGTCAGCAGATAAATTGAAACACCCCCACCTGCAAGTTCTCTTCTAAGCCACGCATCATCCTGACTTGGCAATGTATCACAGTTACTTCTGTGTGACTGGGAGAAAAGTTTGGAACTCCCTGATGGCATTGTTGGTCTATTTATACCAAATGGACTGCAGTGGTTTAGGACAGGTAGGGCTGGATAATAAATGCTGGTTCTCCCAGTGATACTCAAAATATATAAAATACAAAAGAAAGTAAGAGCGCACTCAGTTTGGATTCAGCCAGGGCCACTCAACACTTGGCCTCGTTACAGTCTTGCTCAAAACATGAACAAATGAACTGAACTGAAGTGAAGAAAATGACTGACCTTGAAAGTAAAGCAGCATTTGCCTGAATGCAGCATCGAGGAAACCCAGCAAAATTGAAGCTAATGGAAATCAGGGAGAAATCATATCAAGCACAAAGGAAGATGATTGCAATTGTCCATGATCTCATTCTCAGTACATCAATTACTGGAGGAGTTCCTTGGGCCTGTATCCCAGACCCCATCATTAATGACCTTCCCTCCACCATACGGCCATAAATGGGATTATTCACTGAAGACTGCATTACCGTCAGCAGAATCTGTGACTCCTCAGATAGTTAAGACTACATGCAGTAAGACATCTAGGAACACCACCCAGGCTTAAATAAAAACAAAATACTACAGATGTTTGAAATCTGAAATAATAACAGAAAGCACCGGAGAAACTCAGCAGGTCCAGCACCTGCAGATGTGTGGATAGTGCAAGAGAGTTAATGCCTTGAGGCCAGTATAACTCTTCTTCAGAACTGCAATTCCAAATGATCCAAATCTGATTAGGACAAGGAGATTTACCCACCTTCATACATTCTAATACTTCCAACACCACCTCTACTGTGATATGGACTGTCCCCAGGATATTGTCACTAAGTTCTCAAGTCTTCATGTCTTTTTCCACAGTAAACATAGAGGAGAAATATTCATTGAGAACCTCACCCATCTCCTGCGGTTCCATGCATACATGTCCACTTTGGTCCTTGAGCAGTCCTATTCTCTCTCTAGTTATTCTTTTTCCTTTAATATACTTAAAGAATCATTGCTATCACTGGATCCTCTATTATCAACATAATGGAGACTATCATTAATCAGGTACTGAACTGGACCAACCAAAAAAAAAAGTGGCTACAAAATCAGGCCAGAGGCAGGGATTCAGTCTCACAAGGCATTCCTAGGAAAACAGAAACAACTCTTTAGTACCATTCAGTTAAATCATGACTGATCTGTATAATAACTCCATACATTCACATAGGTTCTGTAGCTCATCGTATACTTGGTTAACAAAAATCCATTAGTGTCAGCAGTGGCACTGGCAGAACCTGAATAGATTTTTGGGGGAAAGCATGTTCTGTATTCATGACCCTTTGTTCTCTTCTTTCTATTTACCATATTGAATCTTTTAGTCATGTTTAACTCAACTAAACCATCACATGATTCTCTATACAATCTCTAATATAAGTCTTGTGTACGCACTTTATATTCATAATCATTTTAACTCTTTTACTCCCAGATTCCAGAGAATCTGTGCTGTACTGCCTCTAAAGCTACTTATCTATTGTAAGGTATCCAGAAATGAACGTAGTAGTCTGAATGTGAACTAACCAGAGCTTTATATATCTGCAACTTAACTTACGTGACTTTGTAGGACAGACCCCTTGAGACAAAGACTAACATTCTACTAGCATTTTTAACTATGCTTTGTACCTATCCACAATCAAAGTCAAACAGAAATTCTTTAGTGCTGCACCCTGCCTTTGAGATAGGCCATTGGCTACCTGTAATTCCTTTGATTTGGCCGGAGCCACTCTTACAGACACCTGTTAGAAACTGTCAGGTTAGAAACCCAAGACATTTTTTCTACTTATAAAATGTCCAAATAAACTATCACCAGTAAATTTACAGTTAATTTTAAGCACTGCTGGCTATTATGAAATTCTTTAATTAGGCTGATATTTCTGAAGGAACAAAGATTACTAGCGAGGAAAATAAAAGCAGTGAGGGATGAAACAAGTACAGAGAATGACCAGTTAAATAGGTCTCAAACTGCACAAAACCATTCTGAACAAACCAGGTAAGCTAAATCAAATGAATGAAGTCTTATGATATGATTTATGATATGCATGAAATTCAAATCTGAATTTAAACCTCCGAACTGGGAACAAAGACCTCTCACTAACCTGAGGAACAGTGAAGTAAGTATTTAAAATCTCCAGAGTGGCATGTCCCATACACAATAAACTATATACAGCATCTGAAACTAACATCAACAAATCACAATTTTTTGAAGTCTCAGTAGTTGATAGTCTGCAATGACGAATTCTCAGACTGAAGTAGTAAAGCATTTAGCAAGAAGAAATGAATTAAAAGTAGAGCCAAAGTCAACACCTGTTCCTAATGTACCTTGTGGTGGATGGCTACATAATGGCAGAAGGGAGAGACCAATATGTTTGCTTACCCTTATAGGCCAAACACATGTGTGAATTTACTTTTGTTCACCAAAGACCTAAGCTTTTCTGAATAGAAAGGTACAATGCAACATGTTTTATATATCATTTTACATCGTTTCTATGAGTATACAATTTAAAATCTTTATTTTACACACAATGATATAAATATAATTTCAACTGAATGTAATACTCTAGCTACTTATTATTGTCACAGAAACCCTGCATCATTTTGTGAAGCAGTTTTATGTGCCATAGCAAGACTATAATTATCCAGATCTTCCTTCTTATGGTACTTCATTACATCTTTTAGCTCCTAGTACTGTTCCGTATTCCTGTAACAGATCACCTCAAAAGCTCAATTGATGCATTATGAAAAAGAAATTATTTGAGCATGGGAACACAAATCAATGGCACTCGTGCAAATTATTTTCTTTCAGAACTCACAATATGTTCCATGCCAGATTATGTCTGGACAACGAAATATTCAACCAATTTTTTTTTTTAGAAAATATTGCAAATGAGTTGCACTTACAATCAATTCATGCAAAATTTGTGATAATTAGTAAAAAGAAAGTTTTTATGTACTTACCACATACAGCTGTTTCCAGAGCATTATCCATTCTTGTAATGTGGCTGTGACCTCAGTAACAATGGGATCTTCCACTGGAACTACAGTCTCAAACTGGCTATAAAATAAAACACAGGTATTACTTAAACAATCTCACATCTCTACAACACAAAATACAATAAACATTTGCCTTAAATAGTTTGTAATTGCTTTTCTAATGAATGTGGAGCAAAATTTGAAAGAGAAGTATAGACAAATGGAAATTTCCTCCAATTTAGCTCCCCTAAACTCCCATACTGGCCGCTTGCATCATCAACGACACACTTCCAATTTTTAATTTTTCTATTCCTCGATCAAGTTGTGAATGGAAGCATAAAATTATAAAACATTATAATTTCTAAGAGATATTTATAAGATTAATTGATCTGTCAGAACTAGGACAAATGGATTTGAGTGTATGAAAATATGAGGCCAACGACTTTGGACATTAAAAAAGCACAATACTTTTTAAATGGTATAAATCTACATGAGAAGAGTAAGAGATTATTTTAAAGTAGTGGGTCAGAGGAGGTACAAAGAGAGATGGAATTTTGTCTTCAAGATGGATATTGGGAGTTCAAAAGTTTACTGACACCTCAATCCATCTCCTACATGAAGGTATAAAAGCAAAAAACTTTGGATAATGGAAACCTGAAATTAAAACAGGAAATTCTGGAGAAATCAGCAGGTTTGGCAGCATCTGTAGAGAGAAACAGAGTCATTATTACAAGTCTAATGTTGAATCTTCTTCAAACTCAAAATATTAACTGTTTCTCTCTCCACAGATGCTGCCAAGCCTGCTGATTTCTCCAGTATTTTTTGCTTTTATTTCCTTTGTGGAGGTGCATGACTACCTTGTTTCCATGCTGGGAAGGCAGATTTCTGATGGAGGTAGGCCCACCTACTTTGAAATCTCAGTAAGGTCGGAAGTGGGCCCAGATGCAGAGGAAGGAAAATTACATTGCAGTGCGTGTCTCTGATGCCACCGCTAGGAGAAACATTGATGAGAAGACAGTTAACACACTACTTTAAAATAATACATTTCTCTTCTCTTGTGGAGTAGTGGACTTTTCTCTGTCTGTATGTGATAGTCAACAGGTTATTAACTTGTAAAACTGATCCAGGATGAGCCCACCCTAATATCCAAATGCCCTGCTGGGTGCTTTCATTGCTCACGTGACTGCCACCACAGAATTGACTCATTTTACCCTTGCACCTGCTGTCATATCAAGTGTCTGCATCCCAAAGCAACTGTGATCAGAAGCAGTTTAGGATATGCTGTCTGCAAATAAACTTCAATTGCAAGCCTCAAATTCTAGCAGCTTGCTGAAGATGTAAACAAAACGTGTCAAGTTGTAGCAGACCAAGCTAGTTGGCATCTCACATCATTATCATGAGCCTGTAGAGCTAACGGTCCAATGGACATGAAATAAGCAAAAGGAAGACCATTTATGCTGTAAAATGTGCAAAACCACTATCAGCTCATGCCACATTGATATTTCCATGTAGGAACACAATGTGTTCCTTACCTCTTCTTGACCATGCAGGAAAAGACAAATCATAATACAAGGGTGATGGACCATACTAGTAGTGGGACACCACTGCTGAGGCCATTACAAATTGTAGAAAAAGTTGGAGATAGCACGTGTCCTGTCACCGAGTAGAGACAGAGAGTCTCCCATGCCAGGTGCAACTGACCTTGGATCAGTCACACAAGAGCTGCTTTCGTTAGAGGGGGCAATGATCTCACAAGGGGAGGATGAGGGACAAGCCACTGACAAAGAGGTAAAGGGAAGGAAATGAAATGAATTCAAGTCAAGTGGAAAGGCTGTGTAACTAAGACTGCAGGTATTATAGCCTTGAGGCAAGCATCAGATCCCTGAATGCAGAACACTCACCAAGTCTTACACAGCTCTATCCAGTACGCAACCATTCCTTGGAGATCAGGTGGAAGAAAAGGTATCCAACCGTTCATTGTTACATCAGACAAGCACCCGACAACCTGAAGTGCAGATATTTGCACATCAAAAGGTTGTTGTGCATAATTAGAATTGGGCTCATTGGATGAAATATGCAGCAAAACAGTGCATGAGGTGGCGTTGGAATCAGATACATTTGTGGACGGTTAACGTGTTAGAGGAAGAAGGACAGCAGTCACAGTGATGCTGCAGCACATATTAAGGAAGAAGTCACTGTCCGAGTTTCAGTATCTGGAACAGCTACAGCAGATATGTGGGCATCTGGAGGAATTCCCAGAGGCATTGCAAGCTCATGCTTTGTAAGTAGAGGAGTCCAATGCACAAATGATTTCATTCATGTCTCAGGATGTTTGAGTACATAGCCTTTTTCCAGGAAAGAATGACCAACCTTCTGAAGAGTGACATGCAACAGCAAATAACGCATGCAGTATCAGCATAAGATTATGCCTAAGTATCAGGCACATTAACTACTCTGAACCAGTCTGTTCACAACATGAGTGTTATTCTCCATGGACGATATGCAGAGCTACTTCTGCAAAGCAGGACACTTGTACTGGTGACCTAATGCTGACTGGAGGGACTGGCAACTGAGCTGACTTTCTCCACGCTGCCTGAAAATGTATCCAGGGCTGAGGAGAAAGAGGAGGATACTGGGCAGCTTCCAACACGCTCATATTGCATGGCCTTCCCAAACTATCTGAGCTGGCATCTGTGACAGGGCTCCCAGTGCATTTTTCTGAAGAAGGGTCCCGACCCAAAATGTCAACTTTCCTGCTCCTCTGATGCTGCTTGGCCTGCTGTACTTCTCCAGCTTCACACTGTGTTATCTCTTATATTTGTAAAAATTGGGGCTTTTTTTTGAAATGAGACAGTGTTAGTAATAGAACACTGAAGTTATATTGTATTGATCATGCCATAGTTATTTGGTCACCTTTGGAACCTTTGAACAGATATTAATGCAATATGTATCTGGCTCTTTGATTGAACTTCAAGTAACATTCAGTTGAAATTTATTACAAGTTTCTTTGAATATGAAGAATACCCAAAAGCTTTTGGTACAACCGCTGCAAAGGCACTTTGCATTTAATATTGCTTGGAGGACTTAAATTTTTAAGCATTGTGGTAAATGGATTCATTTCAAGTTCGTAGAAGTACCTGCAGTGGTTTCTTTAAAGGAGATCCACTTAAAGTTCACTGTGGACATCGGAAATTTATATTAACAAGGCTTCTTATAAATCACATAATTGGCAATAACTGATTGCTTCGCTGTAGACCTCTGCTGGGGCTGTTTTTTGAACTGTGACTGGCTTGGTGAAGTTTCTTTTATCTGATTTAGTTAGAGCAGAGACTGTGAAGAACTAACTGAGCTGGAGGAAAGCTTGCAAAGAACAAGCTGCCCAGTTGATCAGTTGAAAAGAAAGCCCTCTTGTTAAGTTGTGGGCGAGACCCTATTTGCTTTTCAAAAGAGTGATAGAAGAAACATCGTAAGACTGTATTTTCTCAGCAATCTGTGTTGCTAAGACTTCAACCATGCATGATTATAGTGACTTGACCACCTGGACTAGAACATCAGAGCAACAGACTCTAGAACATCCTACATTTATGCTTTTGCTTTCAAAAACAACCCATTGATCAAAATGCTCTTTAACCCCAGAAAACCATTCCCTGCAAAGAAACCAGTTTCTTTCTTTCTCTTCTTAAAGAGAAAAAAGTGTGTGTTTGTAGGTGTTAGTACGTTTTGGGGATATTTAGAGAGATAAGCATTTATATTTCTATATTATTGACTGGCTAAGTTAGCTATTTATTTCATCTTCATTCATTAGGTTTTGTTTTGATGAGAATCTCTTTATTGTACTCGTCAAGAAACCTTGTTAAAAGATAATGTTGTTTGAAAGTTAGGTACACAAGGTATTTAGTTAGCCATCCTGAAACTAGAATAAGTATTTTTATTTTATGTTGTGATACATGGAATAGCAATGGTGCACTCCTTCAGTCTTTGCTGCAACACCGGATAGCAATAACAATTACTACATATTTTGTAAGGGCTTTAAAATCAATCTGAAGAATCTACCAATTTCAGACTATCATATGCACAATGACAATGTTATGCATTGAAGGAGGCCAGCCACTGCAGAACCATTAGTTCCCAAGCCATCAGCTACCCCCTGCCCTCCATTAAAACACTTTTTAATTAAGAGTACTCCATTTTGGAGTACCCATTCCCTTACTCACCTTCCATTATTGCCTTTTATTGCTTCCAAGTTGGAAGGCATCCGGCTGATATTCCAGCTTCAAGACTGAGACTATCACCCTTAATTGGGCGGCGAGTCTATTTTCTGACCATTAAATGGCCGCCCTGGGGAAAATCATACTGAATGAACGTTTCCATTACAGTGGAACGTGGCAGGAAGGGAGTTTCTGGATCCCACAAATAGGGAGAAACATGGATTGTGAGGTGATTAAATAAGGCAGGAGCCAGAAGTTTAATTTTTCAATGGAAGGTAAAATTCTAAGATTAAGTCAGTAGCATGTTGTACTTTTAGCACTTAAGTATGCATTGAACACTTATTAGCATAGTATGTTTTTTAATTGAACGTAATCCACCTTCAAGATAAAGGCAGTAACGCACAAGAATCTCATAACACCTTAAGCAGGTTGATTTAAAGGTGATGGGCACAAAGAAGGGACACAGGAGAAAGGTAGCTTGTACAGAATCTTGAGACCAATAAGACTGCACCAGGGCTAATGGAGTGAGAGGTTGATTAGAGTGGTGTATTGGGCATAGAGAAGAGGGAAAAGTGTAGCACACTGGGTGCATTGCAAGAGTTTTGGCTGCAGACAAATGAAGGGTTGAAAATCTCACTGGTCAGCTATGAGTGAAATCCATGATCGTGTGTTCTCATCGCTTTGCCTACCTTCTTCACACAGTTCAATTTCTGGAGGACTGATGCATCTCATACATCCAATATACCTGCAGTCTGGAGATAAGGAGGACAAAATAAAACAAAGGAGGAGCTTTACCATCAGAAACAGGCAGTAATGTCAACAGCAAGCAGCCGAGAGAGAGTGTGGTCAAGATGCAGCCATTCAGAGAAGCCATTGTAGAAGATGAGCACCAGTATTTTCAAGAAAAATTTTGGCTGTTAAAGCAGAGTCAGCCTTTTTGTTGAGGATGGTGTTTTGTCATATAGCCCACCAGTAGCTGCAGCACTGGAAACTGACAGCTACACCAATGAAAAGTTTGCCTCATCACCAAATCACATCTAACTCCTGCACAAACACTGACATTTAAATTTTTATTTAGAATCGTATGTGAAACAAGTGAAAGGGCGGAAATGATGCAAAGTTACATCATTGCCAACAACATGCCACAGTTAAAGTTCTGCCAAGTGTGAGCATCTAACCACAATTCAACATGACCTTGGGACTCAGAAGCCAACAGAAAAATCCCAGCCATAATTTGCTCTTCATCCCTGGAACTCAAAACTTATCACAACTTATATATATCTGTTATCTATTCAAAAATACTTTATCTTCTCCATTTCATGAGAGCATAGTCAAGACTTATCATGCGGAGACCAAGACATGGAAACCTTGCCACTCTACAATACCCCATAGTACAAGATTTACGTATTTGTCATTCCACATTACTTAGAAATAAAAAGCAAATTCTTTCTGCCAATAATTATGAATGAAATCTTAACATATAGTTTTAGAAATAGAGTGACTGCCAGAACAGTAGAAAACAAAAAGATTTTTAGATCTAAAAAAACAAATTTATGAAAACTAACTGCAACCTTCAATGGATTTTTGAGTTGCAAGTGTTGGAGACAATTAAGCTGCTTCAAATTGTATTAAAATGCTCTATTATTTATTGGTCAATGAATGGTCACTTGCAGTACCAAGAATGATCCTCTTTTATCCTCTTTACTAAGTAGAGGAAAATACATTAAGAATGATGAGATGGATTTGCACCTACAGGGAAAATTCACTGGATTGTATTGAAAACAACAAATGCTGGAGATCACAGCAGGTTAGATAGCATTCATGGAGAGAGAGCAAGCTAACATTTCAAGTCTAGATGACTCTTCATCAGATCTCCGAAGAGGAGTCATCTAGACTTGAAATGTTAGCTTGCTCTCTCTTTATGGATGCTGTCTGATTCACTGTGATCTCCAGCATTTCTTGTTTTCAGTACAGATTCCAGCATCTGCAGTAATTTGCTCCCTCACTGGATTGTATGGTATAACTTTATAATTTGTTTCAAATTCTAACCCTCTCAAAAATAAATGATGATCATAAAGCAAATCAGATATTGGATTATGCTAAAACTCTTCTAAATGGGGAGGAAATAGGTTCATTAAAGAAGAACATAACAACATGAGCTGTGCAATCATTATCTTACTGGACTGAATTAAATTTAGACCATCATAAGTATATAGCAACAACATCCAACTTAGACAGATTTCAAGCCTGCTTTTGAAAGTCAATTTACAGCAGGATCCAGTCTGTAAACATAAAGATTCTATTAAAAAACAGAAAAATTACTACAAAAATGTTAACATATGCTTGGCATTAATTTACAGTTTGTCAGAATAACTTGGATGACAGAAGTGAATGCGTTATCACCAAGTCTGCAGATGACACAAAACAGGTGGGAAGGCAAATGGTCATGCCGATGTAAGGTGTCTACAGAAAGATATAATAAAACAAAGAACTGGAGATCTCAAATAAATACAGAAATTGTTGAAGAAATTCAGTAGGTCTGGCAGCCTATGTGGAAAGAAAATAATTAACTCTTTGGGTCCAGTGACCCTGCTTCAGTTCTGGGAGAAGGCGGAGTGGGGATGCAGAGACACAGGAAATGGAGGTTGAGGCAACAACCAGATCTGATATAATCTTCTTTGAAAGTTGGAGTAGGCTTTAAGGGTTCACTGGCATACTGTTATCCAGAAGGTTTGTGTCTCTGTGTATTCCTTCACTGATTATTTTTCTTTTTTTAAAATGTGTTAATAAGATAAATAAACCTTCGCTAGTTACATTTCTATTGCCTGCAAGTTATTTTATTAATCATGCCCTACCTTGTTTCTCTACCTTTGTTCTCACAACTGTATTTGAGCATTAGATTTAACTTGCCAACAGGCTTCAAGCTTTCTTTTATCCTTTTTCCAATGGAACAACTGCCCTGTTGTAATCCTTTTTTACCATGTATTTGAAAGTTCTTAGACTGTGCTGTAGGAATCTTGCACTTGAATATTTTCCATTGTTTTCTCTATTTGCCAATTAAATCTTTCCTCCAATTTAGCCAAACAAAAACACTCCTTTCATGCTTCTGTAATTTGGTTGGTGCCAATCTGTTACATTTGACACTTTTCCTTCAAAATTTTAACAGAAAAGTATTAAAATGTAATATTCCACAGGCAACCCAAAAGCTATCAAAAGAACACTGCCAATACACAAGCTAAACATTAAAACACAGAACAAGTTGTGACTGTTCATGTTGCAGGTACAACACAAACGACAGTAATAGCACTTGATTCCAGTGTACATTTTAGAAAGTTGCTTTGACAGCTTAGAAGCTGTAAATACAGTATAACAATAACAATACAATTAACTTCCAAAAGTTGAAGCCTCATCCCGCAAGATTTTATTTATAGCTAGAGATTTCAAAAATGGATTGTTAACTAATATACTGCAAACTTAAAGTATACTTCCTTCAATCAAATCATGAATACGTTCATTAACAGATGGAACAGATATGCCATAGCTCTACAGAAATATCATGGTTGGAAATATAGGCTAAATGGAACAAATTCTATGGACCAAGAGTCCAAAGCATGAGAGGAATGAGATGACTTTCTCACATCTCTCTTTTTTTGGCAATGACATCACATTGTGCGGACCAAAGAACAATAAGAAACCCTCCATTCGGTAGCTAGCCGGTTGAATGTAGGTCTTTGCTCAAGTTAAAAGTTCTCAGTTTTTGAGTGTTGATTTTTTTTCCCAACTAAGAGTAGGAAAGAGATTAATCTTTGCTTGTGGACCTCCTGGAGATCCGAGTATAACTGTCCCTTCTCAATTCTGTGACAAACTGTCACTTAAAAATCCAAAAGGCTACTGCTATGCAACTTTTCACCCCAAAGGCACCAAATGCCAGCTTTCTCCCAAACGTATCAAATCCACCTTCTCCAAAACATATACAAACATGTGTAACGATAAGATAACACCACACAGTTCTCCTTCTGACCTTCCAATGGTAAAAAGATGCACCTTGTACATGTCTCTGCAACATAGCGGTGTTTAAAATTCAATTTTTCACCATTTAATATTTCAGAAAAATATTTAAAATCTTTACAATTCTATAAAGTACAAAATCACTCCTGAACAAAATATTGTAATCTTACAGCAATTTTTTTTTGTTGTTTCCCAAGAAAAAATATTTCTTGATATCTACTAAAGTGGTAAGCCGGTAATGTTCCATTAAGTTTAAAAAAAGATATAGTGCCAAAAATAGGCATTTTTAATAAGGTTGCCCATTGTTCACATCTAAGTAACCTGACTTAAAACATTAAAGAAGGACCTTAAAAACCATCTGAAGAATTTCTTACTGTAATTGCTACATACTAGTTTTATATGAAACATCTTTTAAAATGTCCCTAATTATCCTTATTCACGAAGTGAACGCAATTTAGTGCCTTCCTGAACCAGCACAAATGGAGGTGTCTTTCAATTTTCACATGGGGGCAAGACCAATTTGTGGGCAGGGTGATTCAGGTAAACTGAACTGTAAACAACCAGGCAAGATAGTACAGGCATTACTGATTTGGGGTGAAACTCGCTTGCATTTAAAACTCTTCCATTGTACATGCAAGTGCAACCACTTACCTGGATTGTGTTGATAGAAGCACGGACAACTAGCAGAAATTTTGTCTAATTATTTATTTGACATGGAATTGGATGAGCGCATTCAAAGAATTCCACTGACCATTTAGGATGACTCAGAACAGATTACTAAAATGGCTGGGAACGGTACAAATCTCTTAAAGGGGCAGTGTTCACTTTGATGTTTGTCTGCTGTTCAGGGTATGAAAGGCAACACATTTTATGTGTTTGAAGAAATGAAGTTTGTTTGTTTCATTTGAGTGGAATACTGCGTAAATGTTTGTCAGTTTTGCTTTTAAGTTTGTTCTCATTTATTTGATTTTTTTTGCAAATGTATGTTATTTTTAACAATGAAACATCCTAAAGTGTAACATATAGGAAAAAAGAAGACAGTGGTTGTAGGAAAGAAGTTTGATTTTTGATTGAATAGGGAGGGAATAGAGGGTTACAGATCGAAAACTGGCAGGTTTGTTTTTAGATTAATTAGGGCATGATGGTCGGCACAGGTTTGGAGGGCTGTGTGTTCCTGTGTGTTGTTCTTTTTCATTTGTTCATTTTTGGGGTGTGACTATCACTGGTAAAGCCAGCATTTATTGCCTATTCCCAATTACGTTTGGGAAGGTGGCAAAAATCCATCTTCATGAACTGCTATAGTACTCATAGACTCACAGTGGGGCTCAGGAGCTAACTCCAGGATTATGACTGAATACTGATGAAAGAATGACTAAAGATTTGAAAGTCAGGATGCTGTGCTAGTTGAAGGAGGATTGAGAAATACTCCTGTATGTCTGTTTCCCTTGCCCTTCTAGGTAATGGACGTTGCTACACCTGAGGTGCAGTTGAAGAAGCCTTAGCAAGTTCCTGCAATGCATCCTGTGGATCCTACAAACTGGAAACACATCTATGAGTACTATAGCAGTTCATGAAGATGGATTGCTGCCACCTTCCCAGACGTAATTGGGAATAGGCAATAAATGCTGGCTTTGCCAGTGATAGTCACACCCCAAAAACGAACAAATGAAAAAGAACACACAGGAACAGGCCCTTCAGCCCTCCAAACCTTTGCCGACCATCATGCCCTAATTAATCTAAAAACAAACCTGCCAGTTTTCGATCCGTATCCAGTGATGAAGGGAGTGAATGTTCAAGGTGTGCCATTTAAGTCATCCTCAATAATGTTCACCCTCTTGAGATTCCTTTTTAAAGCAACACTCATTCAAACATGTAAGCAGTATTCCATCACACTTCTGATTTGTGCCTTGTTGATGACGATAAGCTTCGGATATAGGGAGTGAGTGTCACGGTTGTGCTGAAACAGCTTCAATGGAAGAATAAGAGATAACACAGTGTGGAGCTGGAGGAACACAGCGAATCAGGCGGCATCAGAGGAGCAGGAAAGTTGATGTTTCGGGTCGGGACCCTTCTTCAGAAAAAAAAATTCAATGGAAGAATGGCTAGTTCTGTAGAACAAGTTCTCAGTATTACAGCTGAGATGTTGCCAGGGTCCCCAGACACTTCTCTTTGGAGGGCTCTCAGCCATTTAGCTGGAGTGAATTCAATTGGTTGAACTCTGGCAGCAGTGATGATGGAGATCCCAGGAGGAGATCAGTACAAATTATCCACGTGGTGTACATCTGGTTGAGGATAGTTGGAAGAACTTCGGGTTTGTCATTTGCACCCATGCAAGCCTCTGCCATTATTTTGGATTGTAATGCTTATTCAGCCTCCTCCTCCTACTAGTTTTACTAACCACGATTATGCACTTCTGGCTATGCCAGAACTGCTGAGATTTCACCTGATCAGCCATCTCTACAATTGCTTAGCAGCGTGCAGTTGGCACAGCTTCCAATGTTTAACACAAGCTGTAGTCCTGTGCTCAAACCGTACTGGATTGGCACCTTATTACAAGTATTCCCAGTGCTGATTCTGCATAGGAACAGGGCTGTAGCATTTAGTGCTATTGCACCTGTTGTGTCAATGATCTGAGACCCAATTCTATATGAATAAACTGCCTTTGCTCCATATCTTAAAATAACTTTGGTTTACAGAAGTCTACCAATCTTATATTTTAAAATGAACCATTGTCCTGTGTTAATTATCTTTTGCAGAGGAAACCTTCAAGTTTCTACTAATCTTTGTATGAAGAATTATTTCTTAATTTCAATCTCAAACAATTTGTTGCTCATTTTTGAACGAGGTTATTAGTCCTAGACTCTCCAACGGATGAAAGTAAGATCATAAGGTCATATAAAACAGGAACAGGAGTATGCTATTCAACCCAGCAAGACTGCTATTTCATTCAATAAAATCACGGCTGATCTGATTAAGATATTAATCTGACTTTTCTGCTGTTGCTCATTATTTCTGACATCCTTGTAGATCAAAATCTAACTCAACCTTTTTCTGGAAAGGTCTCAAGGCTCACCCCAACAAGGAATCAGTAATTGAGGTAGCAGATGAGACAAGGAGCGATTCTACACCAACTTTGAGCATCTATAGAAAAACTCCCAGCAAGCAACAAACTGATCATATTCGGGGATTTCAGTGCCAGAGTCATGAATCTCTGCACGCTGAGGGTAGGAAAACCAAATTTCAATAGAGTCGTCCTCCTGACGAGATGTCTAGAACATAGCCCTACCAGAACCAACACTCTTCTGTTGATGAGTCAAATGAATGACAATGTGGCAAAATATGCAATCCAGATACTAAGACTTGATCAAGTTATCACCTGAGCAATGGCTGGCAGAAGTGTCCACAACAATCATGCCATTACAGATACTGTGGATTGATGAATCAATCACCATCTTATCTGATCTACCATTTCCATCAGCAAAGCCTGAAAAAGCAGAGGCAATAGAAAGTTAACGTTAAAAGTTTCAAAGTTACTACCAAAGTGCCCTTCCTCAATCGGCACCTCATGACCAACCTGTCAACATCCAACAATCAGGATGAACCACCTATAGAGCTGGTCAAACCTAAAGTCCATCATAACAAGCATTTATGAAGTGGTTTTTGGTCTCTCTACCAGGAAATATCATAAATATTTTGACAAAAAGGACCAAAAGATATAGGACTGAATTAAGTGCAAACACAAAGCTTTCATTGACTACACCCTCCATCATGGTTCAAGAGAAAAGCAGTAGTCCTGCAGATGGTGGAAGACAGCGGTGCAGGGCCAATGACAAAGACCAAAATGGTGGATAGAAAGAGTATGGGGGATCCAAAAACTCACAAATACGAATGACATGTGAGGTTTATTCACTACAGTCAAGAAAATCTCTGGCCCACTCCACTGAGTTACAAGAATGGAGGTGGGCTCATCAGGGACAGGGACAGGGACACAGTCAATATTAGCTGGAAAACATGTTCTGAAGAAATTTTCAACAGAGACTGGGTTTGAGTTGAATGTCCTCATCTCCACATGGCTGCAGGCAGTTCCCAGATTATGAATGAGTTCCGTTCTTGAGTCTGTTCACAGTTGATTTGACGCAAATCGTAACACAATGCAAGATAATATAAAAGTAGCTGTTTATAAGTACAGGAAATATTCATATGTCAGACAGATGATTACACCCCTGTATGGGACTGTGTTTGTCAGTACAGCATTCATAAATCAGACATTCGTAAATTGGGGACCACCTGTAAGTTGAGAGAGTCACAGAGATGTAGAGCATGGAAACAGACCCTTTCGTCCACGCCAACCAGATATTCTCAACTTATCTAGTCCCATTTGCCAGCCCATATCCCTCTAAACCCTTCCTATTCATATAGCCATCCGGATGCCTTTTAAATTTTGTAGTTGTACCAGCCTCCACCACTTCTGCTGGCAGTTTATTCCATACACACAACACCCTCTGCATGAAAAAGTTGCCCCTTGGTCCCTTTTAAATCTTTCCCCTCTCATCTTAAACCTATGCCCTCTAGTTTTGGATTCCCCTACCCTGGGGAAAAGACCTTGACTATTCACCTTTTCCATGCTCCTCATGATTTTATAAATCTCTATAAGGTCACTCCTCAGACTCCGATTCTCTAGGGAAAATAGCCCCAGCCTACTCAGCCTCCCCCTGTAACTCAAATCCTCCAAACATGGCAACATCCTTGTAAATCTTTACTGAACGCTTTCAAGTTCCACAACACCTTTCCGATAGCAGGGAGACCAGAATTGAATGCAGTATTCCAAAATTGGCCTAACCAATGTCCTGTATATGACCTCCCAAATCCTATATTCAATACACTGACCAATAAAGTAAGTGTACCAAATGCCTTCTTCACTACCCTGTCTACCTGCGACTCCACTTTCAAGGAACTATGAACCTGCAGTCCAAGGTCTCTTTGTTCGGTAACACTCCCCAGGTCTTTACTATTAAGTGTATAAATCCTGCTCTAATTTGTCTTACCAAAATGCAGCACCTCACACTTATCTAAACTAAACATCATCTGCCACTCCACAGCCCGTCGGGCCATTTGATCAAGGCAGCCTTTCTCACTGTCCAATAGACCAACAATTTTGGTGTCATCTGCAAACTTGCTAACCATACCTCCTATTTTCACAACCAAATCATTTATTGAAATGACAAAAAGTGACTGCACTGCAAAATCCAAAAATGGCATTAAGTATTCAGCTGTGCGAAGGTTCAGTGTTTCATTATCTACTAAGTAATGTATAATTTATGTTGATTTTAGTTTGTTACAATAAAATTTTTTTTTATATAAATGAAAATGCATCATGCCATACTTTGCACAGGTCACTGAGAAATTCACATCTCTTTTTTAAAGTTATTGGTCTTTATGGGATTAAAATTTTCCATGTTCTATGAATTTCGGCATTAACTCTTCGTTTCTTACATTGGCCTTTATCATATTCCTTCTGGAAATCCACATAAGTAACAGTTACAGATATTTCCCTGTACACTAATTTAATTCCTTTCCAAAAAATTCAGTTAGATTTGTCTGGCATGGCCCTTTACAAAGCCATGTTTACTTTCTCTAATCAGTTATTCACAAGCTGTCCAGTCACTTTATCTTTAGCAATCTACTGACAACAGAAGTTAGGCTAACAGATCGATAATTTCCTTATTTCCCTCTGTTCCTGTCTTAAATAGTTGAATGAAATGCTCTCCTACATTCCACAATGAACTAGAGTTGGTCTCCGATTTCAAAGTAATGGCAAAGTTAGGAATATGTCAATTTATCAGATTATATATTTTGGTGGAAACATTTTGACTGATCGTGGCCTACATCTCCTCATGGATATCCAATTTAAACTTCTGGATCTGATCTGAATCTATCCGACTTAGCACGGCAGTAGTGCCACACAATACAACTGAAGATGTCCTCGTGGTGGTGAAGAATGGACCGTGCACTGATCACTCATAATGATAATGGAACGGACAGACGTAGCTGCGATTGCAAGGCTGGTGAGGACAAGATCAAACTGCCTTTATCCCTTATCTTGATTTTGCATCACCTGCTGCAGGCTTGCTTTGTTTGTTAAGTTCTTCACAACTCAGCCAGCTCTACTCTAACTGATTTTTAATAAGAATCTGAGAATTGAGAACTCCTGACATGACTCAAATTTTTCTTCCTCTTACGATATATAGGGAGTTTGAAATCCAAAGCTTGGTAACACTTTGAAATTTTTTTTCATGGACATTAGCATCACTGACAAGGGCAACACTTGATTACCATCCCTAATTGCCCTTAAAGTGATTAACTTATGTGGCTGTTTCAGGGGCCACTTCCGTGTAAACCACACTATTGTGGATTTGGGCTCACGTCTGGACCAGATCACAAAAGAATGGCAGAACTCCTTCCCTAGAAACATTTATGAATTAGATAAGTTTTCAAGACAATTGGTAGTTGTTTCATGGTAACCATTATTGAGATTGTTTTCAGTTACAGATTTCATTAATTGAGGTTAAATTCTATCAGCCATTCTGGTGGGATTTAAGAATGAGCCTCAGCCTTTGGATTACAAGTTTAGTGTTATTACCACTATGCTACTCTCCCCTAGCCATTTAATCACCGTATTTGATTTATTTTGATTTTCCACCCAGATTTCTCACTCCACGTAAGTACCTTTTATGACTGTGCACTTGATGCTAGGATAGGACTGTGATGGAGTCCAAAACTAGAGGGCATAGGTTTAAGGTGAGAGGGCACAGAGTTAAAAAGGACCTGAGGGGTAACTTTTTCACACAGATGGTGGTGCGTGCCTGGAACGAGCTGCCAGAGGAAGTGGTGGAGGCGGGTACAATTACAACATTTAAAAGGCATCTGGATGGGAATATGAATAGGAAGGGTTTAGAGGGATATGTGCCAAATGCTGCAAATGGGACTAGGTCAGAGTAGGATGTCGGGTCGGCACAGGCGATTTGGACCGAAAGGATTGTTTCCGTGCAGTATGACTCTATGAAACAGTTTTACAGTTCGAGAGGGACCAGATTCCCTCTGACATTTTATTATAGTAATACAATTGTCACTCAGCTAAAGTTAGGTATCACAGAAGTTTAATTCTTTCCTCATTTTGTGTTCACATACACCTTGCTCTCAAAAGGGGTGTTACTTAGTAATTACTACATACCAGTTAGGAATGAATTTTGTATCGCCACAGGAAATTGATTATAGTAACTGTATCTGGATCCAACTCACAAAAGTTCTGTTGGGACCAACCAGAAACCAAACCAGGCACTTGCCAATTCATATACTCAGCTATGCACATGTTTAGGTATTACCGTTTTATTTCTTTTCATCATAATCATGTTCTGCACAAGGTTTTGGGCTTCAAAACTACACCATCTGCACAACCCAGAGTAATTATTCTCACCAGTTTTCCTTTTACCTAGTAGAGAAATCCCTTGTACTACTAAGATCAGAAACACAATATTTAGAACACTGCAGCACACACTGGACAGGCAGTGGGATAGTAGTAAAGTCATTGAGCTAGTAATCCAGAATTCCAGACTAATATTCCAAGGATATGAGCTTGAATCACACAATGGCTGATGGCAAAATTTGAATTCAATAAAAAAAACCACTGGAATTAAAAATAGCTAGCCTAATAGCAAATAAGTAACCACTATTGATTGTTACCAAAAAAAACCTAAAATTATTCACTCATACTCTTTACAAAAGTAAATGTCATCCTTTCCTTGTCTAGTGTAATTGTGACTGCAGACCCACAGCAATGTGTGGTTGGTTATTAACTGCGCAATAAAAGATGAGCAATAAATGTTGGCCTATCTTACCACACCCATATCCCATGAACAAATTTTATAGAAGGCATACATCTACATTCGACTATTTAATAGATTAGTACATTTTGATTTTGAATGTGTTAGGATAGCACAGGAAAGGTACTCAGCTCAACATGCAATATTATATCTTTAATCTTTTGCAGATGCCTTATAACTGGACAATCCAAGCATGCAAGACTGAAGCAAAAGTAGGCCATTAGGCCCCCTTGACCTTGCTCTATCATTGGATAAGATCTGACTGATATGATTGTGGCCTCAACTCCACTTGCCTGTCTACTTCCAATACCCATTGACTCTATGAATGGTAAAGAATCTATCTAACTTTATTTAAAACTACTGAATAATCCTGCTCTGTGGGAAAGAGAGCTCTATAAGCACTCAAATCTTAGAGGAAAAAAAAAACTCCTCACCTCTGCCTTAATTCAGAGATCTCTTTTTTTCTTTAAATTTCTACAGATGCACCATAGAAAGCATCCTATCTAGATGCATCACAGGTTGATACGGCAACTCCTCTGGGCGGCATGGTAGCACAGTGGTTAGCACTGCTGCCCCACAGCGCCAGGGACCCGGGTTCGATTCCAGCCTCGGGCGACTGTCTGTGTGGAGTTTGCACATTCTCCCCATGTCTGTGTGGGTTTCCTCCCACAGTCCAAAGCTGTGCAGTTAGGCGGATTGGCCATGCTAAATTGCCCACAATGTTCAGGGAGGTGTAGATTAGGTGGGTTTTAGGGGGATGGGTCTGGGTGGGATGCTCTGAGGTTTGGTGAGGACTTGTTGGGCCAAAGGGCCTGTTTCCACACTGTAGGGATTCTACGAAAAGACTGCAAGAAATTACAAAGAGTTGTGAATGTAGCCCAGTCCATCACAAAAATCAGCCTTCCTTCTCTTGATTCCATCTATACTTCCCACTGCCTTGGGAAAACAGCCAACATAATCAAAGATCCCTCCTACCCCAGAAGATCACAAGTTTGAAAACATGTATCGACAGCTTCCTCCCCATTATCAGACTTATAAATGGACTCTTCATAAATTAGAATTGTTCTTTTTCTGCACCTTCTCTGTGGCTGTAACTATATATTGTGCATTCTGTTCTATCACTTATATAAATGTATGATTTGTCGAATAGCATGCAAATCAATACTTTTCACTGTATTTTGGTATGTGACAATAATAAATCAAATCAATTCAAACTGTATCACCTATTTCTAGTCTCTCCACAAGGAGAAACAGGCTTCCAACATATTCAGCTCCATCAGGATCTTGCAGGTTTCAGTAAGATCATGGATACACGTAAACCTATCCAACTTGTCCTTGTAAGGTAACCACACTAATTCAGGAATCAATTCAGTGAAACCTCTCCGAACTGCTTCTAATGAAATCATTTCCATTCTTAAATAAGAAGACCAAGTCTACACATAGTTCTCTAGCTCACCCATGCCCTATTTAACTGTAGCAAAACATCCCTACATTTGTTTCATTCCCTATTAACATTAATATGCTGTGTAACATTCAAAGTGGACAAGTTCACATTTTCCTACATTGTGCACCACCTGCCAAATGTTTGGCCATACACAACCTTATAGACTCCTTATATCCTTTTCACAACTTACTTTCCAAGATATCTTTGTGTCATCTGCAAGTTTAACAACGATAGAATTGGTCCCACCATCCAAGTTATCATTATCTTGTCTACCATCCAGTTTACTGGTACAGGTTTGTAAATAGTGGAGACCCCTGCACTGACTTCTATGGCACACTACTTGTTATGTCTTGCCAACTCAAAAATGATCCATTTATGCCTATTCTCAGTTTCTTGTTAGCTAATCAATCCTTTTGCCCATGCTAATAAATGGTACACCTTTTTCTACAAGCTGTTGTTTTTTTTGTATTAACCTTTGATGTAGCACTCTGTCAATGCCTCTGAAAATCTGGTCAATGACAGCCAAGTATTTCCACTACATGGAGATGAAATATAAAGTAACCTCAACAGGAAATTGTAATGACCATCATTGCACTTAAAATTAGGAATTAAATACCACATAAGCTCTCAAGTATTTGCAATATTTCTTTTATTCAATCAACCATTTCAATAACAATTTGTCAATTTTAAAAAATCCATTGAAGGTTTACAACCATAAATTGCCAATGTAGAAATCCAATTGTGAGATCAGAATCAACAACTACCATAGAAACAATACTACTTTGTATGTGTCAGCCCCAGACATTTTTCTGATTATTGAACAGTCTTTGATTTCTAAACTCTAGAAACAGAAATAAAGACATTTTCCAAAATGAATGTGGCAATTTATGATGAAATTAATCAGATTCGCAAACATCTTTAACAGTCACACCATGATAGTGCACTTTGAATCAAATCCTTAACATTTGAATTTTATATGTACTTCTTTAGACGGTGTTATTTATGATCAGTATCTACTCATCCTAACATTGTCAGAAAGTAAATAAACATCAGGAAACATAATTCCTAATTTTGAAGTGCAATGATAGTCATTACAATTTAATTTGTGGTAGGTCTACTCTATTAAAGAGAAGGTCAGGCATTACAATTTGTTAATTTGGTTCCCTTCAACAGAATTACTCCAATATAAGAGAATCTCACTAATCATTAAACAAGATAATGGTTTGGGAGTCCTTGATTCAATCAATAGTACACAGTCCAGAAGCATAAATTGTGATTGAAAGAGAAAAAACAAAGTTAAACAATAAATCTGAAAGTTTTCAGAAAAAAAGCATATTAGGCATAAAAAAGAGTAATATTAGCATTAAAAATGGCCATGCAAAAGGAAAAAAGAAAAACTGATATCAAAGTGTGCAAAATTAAACAATTTAGAGCTAGTTTTCCCCCATTTTTCTAAATTAGCATCTGATTCAACATTACAATGGGAAAGCTTTAAAGTTACTGAACTAATTACATCATTAGGAGACTGCCAATTCCCTGGATTTTCCAGAATCTAAGATTTGAAATTTCAATAGCAGTGGACAGAAAAAACACAGGATGATTTTCACAAAGGTCCCTTTAAGTGTATAATAAATTGGCATCACAATACAACCATCCATTCCTCAATGAGTACTCACCCCCGGTTACTAACAACTGCTGCCTTCAGGTGGATATAGCTTGCAGGAAAGAGACCCTGTAGGGAAAAAAACAAGTTTCCTTTTGTTTAAAAATGTAATAATGCAGAACAATAATAGTACAGCCAGATAATCTACATCAAACTAAATGAAAAAAATACAGTAACCAGATAAAGCCTGATCATCATAACTTCTTTTTTACATACATAGTTATTACAATTATTAAGAATTAGAATATAACTATTTGAATGTTTTCCTGCATTGATTTTTAAGAAAAATACTTTTGTGGCATTATTGAAGCTACGGTCTAGGAAGACTTTATCATACGGATTATGTCAGCCATAGTCCAAGTATCAGACAGCCTGCAATGTATCTCTGTCACCTCTTCCAGCGAATAGTTCTTCACGAATGATAAAATATTTCAGCTTTAAGTGTTAATTTGTCATTATCAAAGGGCTCATCAACACCAATAAGCAATTTCGCACACCAAAGCTAAACCTATGGCATCAATAGTTAGATTTTAAAAAAAACTAAAATATTATTTAACTCATTTATTTACATCCTATGTAACTTTGGCAATGACATCACTCCCTCTTCAGTCTATCTGCAGCCTTTGACATGATTGATCTCTCAGTCCTTGTCCAGTATAGTCCAGTGTCTGACCGTTCTAACATGACAATCACTTGCAATTATTTATCTTCCTACTCATGTTCTGCTTTTGGTTGATGTTGATGGAGCAGTGTCCATTAGTTTACATATCTATGAAGATGACACCCAGCTGTACCTCACCAGCACTTTTCTTAACTCTTCCTTTGTTGTTGCTGAGTTATCAGATTTGTATTAGATAAGCAGAAATTTCATCTCTCATGCCAGCTGGATAGCTAGAAAGGACAGCCCACTGTTTCCTTTGTGGAAGGCCTACTGTATTAAAGGCCTCCTCAGGCATTTATGTGGTCTAGCCCTTCCTTGGAATCAACGACACCAAGCTATCCCTCGGGCTGCCAGCCAATCATAGACCAGAAGGTCTTCATTGGCATCAGTGCCAATAGGCAAGCAATGGTAACTGCCTGAAATGCACCCATCAGAGGTCAGGATCAGCTAGGGACCCAGATCACAGGTGAGTGAGAGTGGTTTAAGATCTCTGGTGACTCTCTATAGAGGGACAGGGAGAAAAATGAAGGGCATGGGTGACATTGAGTGGGACCCCATCATCACCAATGCTGGGTCCCTTGATTGGACAGTGAGTGTTTGCTTTTCAGGCTCAGGATCATAGAATCATACAGTATAGAAACAGCCCTTCAACCGATTGAGTCTGTACTGCCAAATTACACTACCACTTCTCATGTGCCAACTGCGCTGCCTGCTTCTGGTTGAGTATCAACGGTAGAAGGATAACACCCTCACCTACTTAAAGACTCATTTAGCTTTGGGGCAAGAAGCTTGCCCATGGCCTTCGTGCCTGGTCATAACAGAGCATAAGTGGGAAGGCTGAGGGGTCACACGCAGCATCCTCTGGCCCAATTAAATAACCACCTGCCCCTCCTCTAATTTTGGGATTCTGAAATATCTGGATTTTATTTGCTCTTTCATTGGTTGTCTGAGCCCTAGGCTCCACAATTTCAGCCACCCCTTCACCCCCACATCTCTCTATGCCCTTAAACTTAGTTCACTGTCCTCATTTAAGACACATTAAAAATCTACCTCTTTTATGGAACTTTATGTTATCCGACCTGATGCAGCGCAAGGGGAAGTGAGCCCTGGAGCAGCACGAGAGGAAGCAAGTCCCAGAGCAGCGCAAGAAGAAGTAAATCTGGGTGCAGCACTAGGAGAAATGAGTCCCTGAGCAGCTCAACAATGCAGAATGGCCTGGAGGCTTCTAGCGGAGAGGGACAGTTGTTGGCCTGGGTCAGACCACATGCTGCTATTTGAAACTCTTTATTGAACTGTAATGTCAATCCTTTAACTATCTTATTTCTAACATTTTTTTTAGACACTAAGTAATGCTACTACTTTTCCCTTTATTCCTCTTTTATATCCAAGATTTGTACTTAGATACTTGTAGTTAGGATGGCACCATTAGAGGCAGCATTGTAAAAACTTTTCACTGCACTTCTGCACCAGAGTACACGTGACAACAAAGGATATTCTATTCTAATACCTTACATGGCTCGGTATCGTATACTATTTAATAATGCTCACTTGAAGGGTCTTGGAATGTTTCATCACACTCATATAGCACCATTAGTGTAAGTCATTATTGGCACTTTCAAAAGTTAATTTCAATGATGAAATCACTCCTTTAAAATGGCCGTAACACAATATGACCAGGTAATCAAATTGTTGTATCGTGGCTTGAATAACAAAAATCAGTGACAATAATGTTTTTAGTCAGTGAAACAAATAACTAGTGAACAGATGATGTGCTTGACTCTCAAGTTGAAACAAGCTGAATTCTAGCATAATGTCCAAGTCATCCTGTGTACACGATTTGTGGCTGTACCCATCACAGAATCATGATTGTATTTAGGGATTCATTTTTTGATATCTTTCTGCTTGAAGGCTTCAGATTACCTTAAAATTTTGGCTTTAAGGTTTTTCAAACTTCAGAATAATTGGACAGTTTTGAGCTACAATTCTGCATTCTGAGTATGTCATTTTGAAAATGTTGAGACAGGTTTCTGATTTGAAACAATTACGATGTAAACTCTTCAAACGAAAACTTAGGAGTTTCTCTTCTGGCTCACAAAAGACTGAGCAATAATCTCAATATTAACTTCAGAGCTTTATGATACACAAGTCTGATTAGAATTTCAGTAATTGCATCTTTTTTCAATATTAAATGATCACATATAAACTGCCCACAATTGGAACTTCTTGTGGTTTCTTTTATGTTGATACCAACAGAAAAATTGGACAGTGCTTTTCTTTTGAAAAAGACTACCTTTTTCTCAGTAAACAGATTTAAAACTCAGTTTCAAAGAATCCTGATGAATAAGTTTGAGGTTAAGACAAATTTTCCATATGAACTGAGAAACTTACATACAGTTATGTAAAATAAAAGTGTGGTTGTTAGAAATTTGAAATAAAAACAGAAATTGTTGCAGAAATGCAACAGGTAGGACAATTTCTGTGGAGAGAAAACAGAGCAAAGATTTCAAGTCTAGTTATCCTTCTTAGGAACTGATAGTAGCTAGAAAATGGTGCTATATATGCTGAAGATAGAGGTGAGGAAGATAGAGAATGAGCATGTGTGCAGTTGAAAGCAGCCATAGCATGACAAGTCCTAGGATGTGGGTGTGGGTAAAGGACATGGAACAAAGTGATCAGGTTCAAAAATTATTGAACTCAATATTGACTTCTGAAGGCTGCAGGGTCCCAAAGCAGATAATGAGACGCTGAAAGTAACAGATGGTTGTTTGGTAGCACAGAACTTGAGTAATGCTGTAAAAAGACATTTTGTTGAAGATTTTCATCTTGCACACAGCAGGATATGCACAAGAATTCTAATGTAAAGGGGAACAGCGTTGTATACTGTGTGAGATGAGTGTATTGATTGTTCAGCAATGATTGGTAGAGGTACTGTCATGGAGAATCCACCAGTTAGATGATGACCTACAGTTAACTGTCAAGTATTTCATAGTTAAACAACTCTGATTATTCAGGGCACTGTCTTTACCAATGAATCACAGAATATCAGTTCCTTATTTTGCCACGTTACAACAGGCACAATGCGTACATATTGTTCAGGTTTAAGAAGATCAGAGCCCTGTGTATTAATATATGGACCTTCTAATAAGTAGAAGGGCTCCATACTGTGCTCAACGGATAACGTTGAATTGGTCGCCAGTATAATTCTTAGCACAACCAGCAGCTGACTGTCATATTGGCCACCAACTAAACTGCTGGCATGCGTTACAGTGCTTCTTCAAACTGAGAAAAAAATGTCACAATACATTCAAAGCTGTGGAACAATGTGCTGAGAAACTCTCCAATATTTAGAATCTCTTTCTTTTAAAAAAAACACAGGCTTTGCTGGAAAGAACAAACAAATCTAAGCACTTGCCCCATTCTACTGATTAACAGGAAGCATACTGTGAAATGGAAATGAGATATCATCTGCTACTTAAAATACACCATCTGTCTTTTTGTTTCAATTTACTAATTTTGTATATTTCTCAGCATTTATTATTTGAGAACTTGGGCTATTATGAATATCTGTGTGTTTCAAAAGATCAAGAACCACTTATTTTAGCAGCTAGCCGTATTCACATCTTTGATTTATAGTTCTCAGGTTATTAACCAATTATGTGCATCTGTGATAAACAGATAAGTCTGTATTTGTTTTCACAATAGAATGACCACTTGAAGAGATTTTTTTTTTAAATATTTAAAATACTTTTAATTCTGTGAATTTTTTGAACAGTATTAAGTATCTTTGAATATAACAACTTTATTCAATTTTTGAATCCTGCGTTTGCCCATTGTGGATATACAATGTAAATGGCTAGCAAAGATACATGGACACATGTTGATGGAGAGTTGAGAAGGTGAGAAAAGGTAAGGGGAGGTTTGGGGGTTAAGAAGAAGCATGGTGAATGTGTGGTATCATGAAAAGAAATGGGGAGGATTAAGAAAGCACAGGGAGTAATGAAGCAGGGCATGACAATCACGTTGGACTCGTGAATCAATGTCCCCAGCAAACTGAAGTAGGTAATCCTTACCACCCTGCCAAAGCAGAAAATCAACGATGGAATCCAATCCATTCTCAAGGAGAGATATAATTGGGCCCTTTAATTGGACTCAACATTGGTACACATGCACATGCATTGAAAACCTTATAGCTTTCACGGATATCTGAAACAGTTCAAGCACATGCTCGCTGACCAGGGCATCATCTCCTAACATGCATTTGATCATTTGTGCTCCATAAACATTATTCCTACTTATTGCGATAAAGTTTGACAGAGTAGATTTTAAAATGTGACTGTTCCAGTTATTCTTAAGTCCTAAAATTCGTCTATTCCTACAATGACAAATAGTTATCTAAAACATAATGGTGACCACAAATTTTCAACAGCATTCGCATAATCATTATCTTATTGCAATAAATGAGAGCCGTACATATGGGTCATTATATTGTTACGATTTTCTCTCCACAGAACAGAATAATTCATGAACTTAAAGAATAGATCAACGAGCATGACATATTGCACCCCACTTCCTCTTTTAGGCTATATATTTATACTCAAAAAATACCTTGGCATTTCAACAAGAATATGAAAAAGCTGTTATCAATTATAATTTATGGTGTTATTCAGCTAATTCATGCAACTTAATAGAACAATAACAATGGTAGTTGATAATTCTTGTGTTAGCTCTTCAATTCTGGTTTCAAACTATGAGAAGTTTTTGCTTATTGTGATTTGACTGATTGGCCAGCTGGTATTAATTGTTAAATGTTCCATATTCTAAAGATGCCACATTATTAAACTAATCCTGTAAGGCACCTCAATCCTCTCTGATGTTGTAATGTAGTTGGCAATATGCCAAAATTATCATATTGCTGATTCAATGTTATTAATCCTTTTCGCATAACCAAAGTTCAATTATCTTTCACTTGTTCATTAGTCAGCATGAAAAGTAACATTATGAAATTTAATTTACAATTATATCCATAAGTGATAAAAATAAATCATAAGAGAATATTCAATCCATATTGGCTTACCTCTGGTGGATAAGCATTTTGATGCATTTATTATGGATGAATTGTGAGTGGATGATCTATCAGAAATATTTTCAATGCCATCTCAGTTCACAACAACAGATGGAAAAGGGGTGACACAGGTTTCCTCAAAATAGCTGCAGTATGCAAGATTTCAACATCAACATCTCAGGGGTTACCATCAACCAGAAGCAGAACTGGAACAGCCACATAAACACTGTGACTACTCGAGCAGTTCAAAGGCTGGGAATTATGCAGCAAGTACTCATCCCTCAACTCCCCAAAGACTTATCTTGTACCTACAAGGCATAAAGCAGAAGCGTGACAAACTCTTTCCATTTGCTTGGTTGAGTGCAGGCCCATCAATACTGAGAAGCATGATACCATCAAGGTCAAAACCAGTCTTGATTGGGGCTCCATACATCTCCTTCAACATTAATGCCTTCCACTATCAACAAAGTGACAATAGTATGCACTATCTACACAAATGCACTGCATTAACTCCATGGATCCATTGACAGCAATTCTAAAGCTGCGACCTCTAGCCATTTAAAAGGATGAGGGCAGATGATATGTGAGAATGGCACAGTCTGAAAATTCCCATCCAAGCCAAAAACCACCCTGACTTTGAATTGTATCACTGTTCCTTTACTGTTTCTGGGTCAAAACCCTGGACTCACTTCTGAACAGTACTGCAGGTGTACCTATATCACATGAACTGCTGTGGTTCAAGATAATGCTACCCTAAAAGCCAAATAGGGATAGGCAATAAAATACTGGACCAGATAGTGATGCCCACATCCCATGAAAGATTTTTTTTTTAAATTTACAAACATCTGAGAAAAGACATGTTATATTAACTTGTCATATTACCTTACAGGTGCCAACTGCAACACTGAAGATTCAGCAATATATTTTCAAATCAGAATTACTTGCCAGGAAACTTGCAGATGGTATTCCCCTGTGCTTGCTGCCCTAGACCTTCTAGGTAGGAGAGTTCGTTGTTTTCAGAGATGCTGTTGAAGAAACCATGATGAATGTTGTTGGAACTGGGCTATTCCAAGTAAACTGAAAGCACTTGAGCACACTCTTGTGACTTGTGTCTTGTACATTTTAAGTGTTAAGAGATGCCAGGGAGTCACAGGAGAAATATGCCGCAAATATCCAGCGTCAATCTCCTCTTGCAGAGACAGTAAGTATTTATCTGGCTGGTCCAGTTATGTTTCTGGGTGATTGTAATCCCCACAATGCTAATGATCAAAGATTCAGTAATGATAATACAGTTTTGTGTGAAGAAATCTAGTTAGAGGGTTGAGATTGCTGCAGATAAGATCATAAGAAATAGGTGCAGGAATAGGCCATTCAGCCACTCAACCACTCAAGCCTGCTATGCCATTCAATAATATTAAGGTTGATCCGATATTCCTCACATCCACTTTCTTGCATTTTCACCAAAATCTTTGATTCCCGTACTGATCAAGAATCTATCGATTTCAGCCTTAAATATACACAAGGACTCTATTCCCACAGCCTTCTGTGGCAACGATTTCCAAAGACTCTCGATCCACTGAGATAAGTAATTCTTCCTTGTCGGAGTCTTAAATTGGCATCCCATTATTCTCACCTTTGTTACATGCAGTGCTTACAACTGATTTTTTATGTTATCTTGTGAAGCAAATCAAATTGGTTGCAGCCTGGCTTCTGTGGCAGTTGTGATTCCAGGAGGTGGCTGAGCCAGATCATTGACTTGATACTTCTGGTTAAGGAAAATAGAAACGCTTTTTGGTCTTTTGCAATCGAATGCTAGGCTCTGTCATTATTTAGGATGGGATATTCATGGAGCCACCTCATCCTGTTGTTTAATTGTGTGTCACCTTTCAAAACTGAATATTGAAAGACTGAAAAACTTTAATCTAATTCATTGGTTGTGGTATCACTTAGTTTTATCTACAGCATATTGCTTCTGCCATTTAACATTTACGTGGTCCTGAATTGACTTGCCATGTTTCAACAGCTCGAGGCAATACAGACTGGATGGGACCAAGGTGGCTACATCATTGTCAAGGAATAAAACATCATGGACATAGTTACTTGCAGACCTAAGGAGCAACATCTCCAGGAAGGGTGATGTACAGATTGACATTCACACAAGAATCAGCAAAACCACAAGGGTCTTCAAAAGACATCACATGGTGCAGGCATTCAACATCATCATCATGTCATGATCATAAAACTGCAACTCCACATGTCCAATGTAGTACCAAATGCAAACTATGCCAATGAGACATAGAAGAGGATAACAAAAGTATCATGTGAATTGGAAGTCTTCCAACACTGTTGCCAACATAAATCCTGGGCATCGCTTGGAGAGACAAAATCACCCATCAAGGGTTGGTACACAGGACTGGTCAGAAGCACATCACAGAACATCACAGAGAGATGGCCGAGACTGCTTGGACACATAGTTCACCTCCAAGACATACAACGAGCAAGAGTGGCAGATGAATCGACACAGCCAGATAACAGAAGTTGGGCCAGCCAAAGAAGACCTGGAAAAGTACATTTATAGAGGACTTTCAAGAGCAAGACACCACCTGGGCTCCAGCAAAAGCAATTGCAATGGACAGATCTGGTGGCAAAGTCTTACCATGGTCATATATCAAATCAGTGGACTTAATTCTGAGTAGGTCAGTCCTGCATTGTAGCTTCACAAAGTTGGCGCCTTAAATTTTAGGTATTTTTAGGTCAATGCCATTCCTGACTAAACACTTCCCATTGAACCTGGGTTAGTACTCTGCTTTGATGGTAGTAGTTGGAGGAGGGATATGTCAGATCATGAGATTATCACTTGTCAAGGTACAGAGTTCTGGTGCTATTGAAAGCCCATAGCACTACTAACGAAATCTACTATTTTGGCAATCGAGTTGAATATGATATTGGTTTCATTGATTATTATCTGCTTTTGCTTCATCATGGTCAGGCAATCAAGTCTCTTAACATCATTCTTAGCTATTTTAATAGTCCATTATAAAGGTTAGTAGCACACAAAATATATTTCCAGAATTTTCTAACCTTGCTTCAGATTTACAAATTTCTTCAGCTTATTTTGGTCTAGTTCTATGTTCAAAGTAACTCATTTTGCGCATAATATGCAATCTATTAACCTAGATTGCTTTCAATAAAAAAATTCTCCTAATGGTTTTGTTGGGTTAGTGCACAAATAAGTAATATACAACAGAATCCTTTTTCAATACAATATCCAAGTATTTTACTGCAACAACGGTGTATTCAACACACACCTGCTTGGCAGTTGGTAATACGTGGTTCTTCAATGATATAAAACTTTTATGGCATGTACAGTGAGACAAGGTATAAGGAATACGGTTGAAATCAATGCAGGGTTTAATTTCAATATAGCTAGTGTGCTATACTTTAATTAGCTCACCTTTACTGTATTGTGAAGAATTTTATAGCTCACCTACGCAGCAGTTAAAAGACTCTAACTTACGCTGAAACAATACACTATGAGAGTCATAGTGCTGCTAATTTGGTCAATATAACTAAATCCCACTAATCATTATAAATGAATTAAATAGATTGCTAGTGAATTACCAGATATAAGTGCTGCCTGCAAATAATTGTTAAAATTAAATTTCACATTACTTTAATATAAAGGCAAAAACCCCAACAAATTGAATCGATATGAAATATAAAATGTTCTTCAGCATAGACAGACATAATAACTGCAGAAATAATAGAAATTATAGAACAACAATAGAAAATTAATGTAAATTATAGCTCATGTAGGGATCCAACACTGGGTTTGAATTTGGTTCAAGAATTCTGGTTCTTGAAATGGAAAGCTATGGATTACTTACTTTGACTGTAGGCTTTTTGGTTGCAAACCCTCTGAACCATCCTGCAAAAGAAATAAAAACAGGCTGCCAGTCAAGAAAAAATATAAAGGTTTGTCATATTAGTGGATCTCTATTTGGGAAAATGATAGCTGATAGTACTTTAAACATATTGACCATCAAAGAAACTGGTAAAATTTGGGAAAACATGAAGAAAGGGTGGAAAACCGTGAGAAAGAAACACTGATGTACTGATGAAGGATTTTATATCAAGTATTGTAATGCAACTGTGGATATATATCACATGGGCCCAATATCCTGGTGTCATCTGCACAATGAATCTTTCGCTTTCATGTAATGCTGTTTCCACTCCAATATATCTAATTCCGAATTTCAGAATGAACGCAATTAAGCAACAAGATTTAAAATGAGATCAAGATGAAAGTGCAACTCAAGAGGCCCCAAACAAAACAGAAAAGTGTTGTACAAATACTTACAAATCAAAACGAAGACAGTGTGAGAGCTAGAAGCTAAAATTCAAATGTTTTAAAAACTGCAGAAAAATGTGCATTTAAACAGGCTTCATCAATGTGGAATTCCTTTGAATTATTTGGAACCCAAAGATTTCAAACTTAATCCGTTGAAAACAAAGGGTATTCAATGCTGATACCTTCTATACATACATATGTGTGTATATATATATTTAAAAAACATTAAAGGGGTGAAATACCATTCTTCAAATTTTCATATGCAAATAAATGTCACATTACCTTCTCCCTGATTGAATTACTAACTCCTAAAGCAACAGTTCACAGCTAAGGAGATTTGAATGCAGTAACAAGTAAAAACAAAAACTACGAAACATGGACCAAAAAGTACAGTTATAAATTATGATTTAAAAATCAGTTTAGTTCAGTTTTCTTTATTTATTAATGGGGTGAAGGCATCGCTGGCCAGGCAGGATTTATTGCCCATCCCTAATTGCCCAGAGGCAGTTAAGAGTCAACCACATTGCTGTGGGTCTGGAGTCACATGTAGGCCAGACCAGGTAAGGATGGCAGTTCCCTTCCCTAAAGGACATTAGTGAATCAGATCGGTTTTTCTGACAATCAAATGATAGATTCATGGTTATCATTAGATCCTTAATTCCAGATATTTATTGAATTCAAATTCCACCATCTGCCATGGCAGGATTTGAACTCAGGACTCCAGAATGTTATCTGGGTCTCTCGATTAACAGTCCAGTGATAATCCCCCTAGGCCATCGCCTCCCCAATAGTGGTTGGTACCACTATTGGCTATACATTATCTGAAACAGCAATGAAGTCTATTACTGGGAGTTCCATTAATGAAATACCATTTTGTGTAGAAGTTAAACTTGCTTATATAGGTAGACATTACTGATAACATTATACAATTCAAAGGGAAGTTGTAAGTTCTTTCAGTGACATGGTCAAGGTTTGACAGCCACCATAAATTGATGAACTGATTCATGGGCAGCACAGTGGCTCAGTGGTTGGCACTGATGCCTCACAGTGCCGGGGACCCAGATTCGATTCCAATCTCAGATGACTGATTTTTTGGAGTTTGCACCTTCTCCCCATGTCTGCATGGGTTTCCTCCAGGTGCTCTGGCTTCTTCCCACAGTCCAAAGTTGTGCAAGTTAGATGGATTGGCCATGCTAAATTGCCCATAGTATCCAGGGATGTGCAGGCTAACTGGATTAGCCATGGGAATTGCAGGATTACAGGGCTAGGGTAGGGGGCTGGGACTGATTGGGATTCTCTTCCCAGTCAGTGTGGGCTCGATGGGCTGAATGTAATAATGTTGTATTGATTATAACAGCCTGCTTCCACGCTGTAGGAATGCATGGTCACTGACAAGTTCACATACATAACAAAAGTGATTGCACTTTAAATAATTTGTTATAACAAATACTTTGGAATATTCTGAGATGTGATAAAATGTTATATAAGACAAACAAACCTCATAACATTTTTGAGTCCTTGAGTGCAAGAAGATGTATAGAGGATTTTGTTTCAGCTTAAATGCCCTCCCCCGGTCAAAAGATAGTGAACAGGTCCAGCGACTGACAACACTAAAACTAGGTAAGTCATTATTTAGAACAAAGAACAAAGAAAATTACAGTACAGGAACAGGCACTTCGGCCCTCCAAGCCTTCACCAACACGCTGCCCGTCACAACTAAAACTCCCTACCCTTCTGTGGACCGTGTCCCTCTATTCCCATGTTTTTCATATATTTGTCAAGACGCCCTTTAAAAGTCACTATAGTATCTGCCTCCAATACTTCCCCCAGCAGAAAGTTCCAGGCACCCACCATCCTCTGTGTAAAAAAACTTGCCTCATACATCACCTTTAAACCTTGCCCCTCGCACCTTAAACCCATGGCCCCTGGTAACTGATTCTTCCACCCTGGGAAAAAGCTTCTGACTGTCCAGTCTATCCATGCCCTTCATACTCTTGTAGACCTCTATCAGGTCACCCTTCAACCTCCGTCGATCCAGTAAGAACAACTCAAGTTTCTCCAACCTCTCCTCGTAGCTAATGCCCACCATACCAGGCAACATCCCGGTAAATCTTTTCGATACCCTCTCCAAAGCCATCACATTCTTTTGGTAGAGTGGCGACCAGAATTGAACGCAATGTTCCAAATGCGGCCTAACTAAGGTTCTATAAAAGCTGCAACATTACCCATCAATTTTTAAACTCAATGCCCCGGATGATGAAGGCAAGCATACCATATGCCTTGTTGACTACCTTTTCCACTAGCATTGCCACTTTCAGTGACCTGTGTACCTATACATCCAGATCCCTCTGCCTATCAGTACTCTTAAGGGTTCTGCCATTTACTGTATATTTTCCATCTGGATTAGACCTTCCAAAAAGCATTACCTCACATTTTTCCGGATTAAACTCCATCTGCCATCTCTCTGCCCAAGTCACCAACCGATCCAAATCCAGCTGTATCCTTTGATGGCCCTCATCGCTATCCACAATTCCACCAACCTTCGTGTCATTGGCAAACTTATTAATCAGACCAGTTACATTCTCCTCCAAATCATTTATATATATTACAAATAGCAAAGGTCCCAACACTGATCCCTGAGGAACGCCACTAGTCACAGCCCTCCATTCAGAAACGCACTCTTCCACTGCTACTCTCTGTCCTCAATGACTGAACCAGTTTTTTATCCATCTTGCAAGATCACACCTGACCCCGTGTGACTTTACCTTCTGTATCAGTCTGCCACGAGGGACCTTGTCAAAGGCCTTACTGAAGTCCATGTAGACAACATCCACTGCCCTACCCCCATCAGTCATCTTTGTCACTTCCTCAAAAAACTCAACCAAGTTAGTGAGACACAACCTCCCCTTCACAAAACCACGTTGCCTCTCGCAAATACACCCATTGATTTCCAGGTGTGAGTAAATATCGAAGAATCCTCTCCAATAATTTCCGTACCACTGATGTAAGGCTCACCGGCCTGTAATTAGCTGGATTATCCCTGCCACTCTTCTTAAACAAAGGAACAACATTGGCTATTTGCCAATCCTCTGGGGCCTCCCCTGTAACCAGTGAGCATACAAAGATTTCCCTCAAGGCCCCAACAATTTCCTCCCTGGCCTCTCAGTATTCTGCAGTATATCCCATCAGGCCCTGGGGACTTGTCTACCTTAATGTTTTTCAAGACCCCCAATACCTCCTCCCTTTTGATCTCAACATGACCCAAACTATCTACACACCCTTCCCCAGACTCATCACCCACCAAGTCCTTCTCTATGGTGAATACTGACGCAAAGGACTCATTTAATACCTTGCCCATTTCCTCTGACTCCACACATAAATTCCCTTCACTGTCCTTGAGTGGGCCAACCCTCTTTGGGCAGATAATACCCCGAATGTAACTGAAATGTTCTTTAATGAAGTGACTCTTCAACTCAATTTATTTTGACAAAATAAATAATCGAGCTAAAGTTTACACTTAGGTTCAAGACAGTTTGGTGAAGGAAAAGGCAAAAGTCAAAAAGTGTCTTCAGGATTAAATTCAGAGTAGCATTATTTGTTATATTGTGTAATCAATACAACATTATTACAGCATTAATGCTAATGCTGAAATTGCTAATCATAGGTATACCAGGTTCTGACATTAGCAAAAATTAAAGTATCGTCTTTCTATATCCATGTCCATCATCCTCAAGAGTTCGTCATTCTACAGTGTTCAAATTCCACCATACTGTGCTATTTATCCTGAGGGATGTGCAACTCAGTGATGTCATTGCAAGGTTGCTTCATGGTCATGAATTCCTCAAGCAAGTTAATTCAGGGAACACTAAATATGTACTCACTAAGAATTCTTCCATCTGATTAGTCGAAGGACCTCACTGTTTCTTGCCCCAACCACAGATCTCCCTGCTAGGGTGCTGTACTGCTTAAAAATGCTAGACTGAGAAAAAACCCGAGAAGCTCACAGCTATCAGCAGAAAACTGACGAGTGTTGTTCCTTAGCTGCTAACAGCAAAATCTAGGCCAATAGTTTTATATAATGCAACACAATTATTATACAGTGTATCCCATCTTGCTCAAACCTTCTCTACTACATCTATTTTACTTTGAATATGCTGACTCTGCCATGACCCAGGGCAAGTTATCTCACATGAGCTGATGCTTTTAACCCGATTAATTTTGCAACCAAGTTGGATGAATTACATGTTGAATTTTGTAGCAACCAAGGCTGAAGTGCTCATCAATGCTACGCTATTCCAGCTCAGACACCTCTGCTGCCATGTTTAAAGTCTAGCTTGACACAATTTCAGACACTGCAAGACAGGAATAGCCCCTTACACTGTGGTGCTCATCCCTAAACTCTGAAGACATGGCTCATTAGAAGTATCTCAAGGAGCTGGTGGACAAGGTGATGGTCAGAAGGTCAGTCCTTTTCTCAGCCCTCAGTAGAAAGAGGCCACGCCACCAAACCCAGTCAGGACAAAGACAGCAGGTCTGGTGCTTCTCCACAATCAGAAGAGATGACAAGCAGTACTGTAAGAAGATCAGTATCCCCTTCACTCTGGCTAAGTGTTATTATCTTCTCACTGCCTCTTCAGACTCTCAGGGTCATTACTCACTTTAGCACCACCACTGCATCTCATCAAGGCTGATGGATGACAATCCTCAGCATTGTATACATCATGCTCACAACTCCTTCATCCTCTACAATTACTCTACCTACCCCTAAGTTCCCTACTCACCCATTGGGGACATCTTACCTCTCTCTTCCTTATGCATGATCATTAATTTTTTTTAATCACTTCCACTATACAAATCCCTACCTTTGTCGCATTGCAGGAAAATTTGGCCTATAACTAGGCCCAGAAAGTCAAGACATGTGCTGAGGTGGCGGATATCAAGCAATGGCCACGAACTATTTCAACATTAACAAAGAAGCAGCCTTTTCTATTCACAGAAGTTACAGGCTGGTGAAGGAGCACTGTTATTAGTGTCAAAGCAATATAGATGTAGTGGATAGCACGCTGCACCTGGGGTAAATCACCTCGTGGAGATTTCCAATGCCCACACTGCTAGATTATCATCGTCAAGGGAAGGATATGACAACGTATGCACTAGCAAAAATGGCACAGTAACATCACAAGTGCACATATGGATGTAGGATTGGCAAGTGGCACACAGATTGCCAGTTGCTCTCGGAAATAAACTAGTGGCATAATAATTCAACGCTGCCGTGCTCTGTTTAGCTACCAGGATGGAATTGGCACTTATAATAATAGGAGTGCAAGTCCTCCTTCAACAGATAGCATCAAAGTTAATGGAGTGGGACCTCCTTAACTAAAGTCTACACTGTACTTCAGACAGTTGAAGAAAACTACAGTGGGACCTATTAATCCTGAGTGTCATCATTGGCCTACACTTCCTTGGTGGCTCTTGACCTGATGCTTCTCCCTTTGGAGGCTATGCAAGAGCAAAGTGAGGTTTCTATTCTTGCTAGTTTGTTGAATGTTCTAATCACTGTCTCCTTCTTGACTGTTCTCTGATAAACAATAAGGATGCCAGCAACCTCATGATTCATTTGAGCACTGTGAACACATAGTCTGTGGGGAAAGTCAGAAAGATAATGCAATGTTATTGAAGGAACACTTGAGCTATCACATACATAACAATCATGCGTAATGTTATGGCCTCACACAGTGTGGCAAAGAGGCTTCCCAAGGAGGTCACTGTCATGCCTTGATAAAGAGTGCTGAGGAATATGACCTTATCCAATGACACAGCGGACAATCAAGGTGTATATGCTACATTTCTGCCAGCAAACCACTATGAAAATTCCCTCCCCAACTAAACCCACCTGCTGAATGGAAAGAAAATTCTCCCATTCCTCACCATAGTCCCTATCCTTGCAGACTTGCATTTCAGTGAGAGACTATGGCAGCAGAGCATCTTATAGACTTTGCTATGAAATGTGACTGCCAATATGCAACTGATGCTTTCCTACAAGCAATACCAGAGAACTTTGAGTCGTTGAGTGGGTTGTGTTCCAGTATGTTAAACTAAAATTGGATCAGTCTTTTGAGTTGGTGATCCTTGTTCTCCTTACCCTTAAGGAATGTTTCATTGTATGGTCAAACCTTCCTGCTAAACAATTTATGATTCAGTGATTAGGAGCTTTTTTTTCATTCCTCTGTGATGTGGGCATTGCAGGCTGGCCAGCACTTTTATTGCCTATCCCTAGTTGCCCTCAAGAAAATGGTGGTGAGCTACATTCTTGAATCACTGCAGTCCACCTGCTCTGGGTTGACTCACAAGGCCATTAGGAAGAGAATCCCAGGATTTTGACCCAGCAACAGTGAAGGAATGGTGATATATTTCCAAGTCACAATGGTGAGCAGCTTGGAGGTGAACTTGAAGGTAGTAGTGTTGCCAGGTATCTGCTGCCCTGGTCCTTCTAGATGGAAGTGGTCGTGGTTTTAGAAGGTGCTGTCTGAGCATCTATGGAGAATGGCTGCAGTGCGTCTTGTAGACAGTACACACTGTTGCTGCTCAGCATCAGAGGTGGACGGAGTGGATGCTTGTGGATGTACTGTCAATCAAGTGGGCTGGTGTCAAGCTTCTGGAGTGTTGTAGGAGCTGCACTCAATGCAGGCAAGTGGGGACTATTCCATCACACTCCTGACTTGTGCCTTGTAGCGAATGGACAGGGTCTGGGGAGTCAGGTGGGTGAGTTATCCTCCAGCATTCCTAGCCTCTGACCTGTTCTTGTAGACAATGTGTTTATGTGGCGATTCCAGTTGAATTTCTGGTCAATGGTGACCCACCGGGATGTTGGTAGTGGGGGATTCAGTGATGGTAACAACACTGAATGTCAAGGGCCGATGGTCATCAGTAGATTCAGATATGTTGAGTTCTGATCTGCTTTATAGTACATAAACTCATGATATCAACTGTGGACCATTATCATTTACAAGTTGTTCTGGATAACGAAACCCTGCAAAGACCTCCAACAATATTTCAATGGTTTTCTTTGACGATGTTCTCTTCATGATCACAACCATAGTCCACTTAGAACAAAATCAGAAATTGCCGGAGACACTCAGCAGGTCTGGCAGTATTTGTGGAGAGAAACTAGAGTCAATGTTTCAGTTCCAGTGACCCTTCATCAGAAACAAGAGACAACAAGGTGCAGAGCTGGATGAACACAGCAGGCCAAGCAGCATCATAGGAGCAGGAAGGCTGACGTTTCGGGCCTAGACCCTTCATCAGATTG
>NC_063347.1:55103288-55113924 GCF_021869965.1 Rhincodon typus | reverse complement strand
TTTCTGATGAAGGGTCTAGGCCCAAAGCGTCAGCCTTCCTGCTCCTATGATGCTGCTTGGCCTGCTGCGTTCATCCAGCTCTGCACCTGGTTGTCTCAGATTCTCCAGCATCTGCATTTCCTACTATCTCTGATACACCCTTCATCAGAACTTGGTTTTATTATTCAAGATATTTAGCATGTCTGTCAACCACTATGAAAAACAAATGGCCTTCAAAAGGTCTGCGTAGTCAACATGAATGTTTTCTGGCTATTTCCATTGGTGTAATAGCACTAATCGAGGTAGTCGGCAAACTCTGGCACAAGTTGTACATATTCCCACCTTGGCCTCAATTTCAGAGTCGAGCCCTGGCCACCAAAATAGCTGCTAGCTATCTCCTCAATTCTGACAATGACCTTCACATACTTGATTTAACACATGTTCCTTCGATGTGGTGGAATGATGACCCTCATTGCCCACAGGAGACATCTCGCTTGCATGTATAGTTCTAGCTTCCATATGACATACTGCCTTAGTTTTGGGATGCTCCTGTGGTCTTGGCACGAAGTACAACATCCATCACCTTTGACAATAGTGGATCATTTCTAGTTTAATTTTTAATTTGTCCTGCAATTACTGGAGTGTTTTGTACTTGTTTGAAGTAGAAAATGTCTACATTTTGACTGTTTTGACATTGACTTAGGCAAAGGTAATCTAGAGGGCTCATCAGCATTCCTATGTAAGTTGGATTGCCATTACTTAACTGATGTGAACTAACCGCAACAACACCTACTTCTGCATTCGGTCTGCTGGTATAGAAGATATCCCTGGTATGAGGCCCAAATACTGTGGCGAATGGTCTGTGGTTATCTGCAGGGCAAATTCTCAGCCATACAATTATTGTTGGAACATCTAATGCCAAAAATAATTCCTAGAGCTTCTTTCTCAATCTGTGCATAGTTCATTTCTGCTTTGTTTAATAATCTTGAATCAAAATCTATGAGCTTCTCTTCATCATTGAATATTATGAGAGAAATAACTGCTTTGATGCATAGAGTGATGCATTACATGATAGTTGCAACAGTAACTTTGGGTCAAAATGGGCCAGGACTTCAGACATTAATAAAGTCTCTTTGGCTAATGTAAAAGCTCTTTAACATTGATCTTCCCATTTCCAATTGTTGCGTAATTTGGAACAAACCTACCACAGTAATTTAGCAAGCCTAAAACTTATCTAGTTGATATTTTTAGGGCCTGGTGCCTCAGTTATGCCTTTTAATTTGAAGATGACTTGTTTAGTGCCTCGGCTTCAATGACATGCCCTAAACAGTTGATGGAAGATTTGAAAAATTCACACGCCTTTTGTCAATCTTAGGCCATAATCTTCACATCTTCAGAGTAACATATAAATTGTGGAGATGCTCTTTCTCATTTCTCCCCATGACTAAAATATTGGCTCAGTATCACTGGACTCCTTTTAGTCCACTTATAATCTGATCCATTGCTTGTTGGAATAACATAGGTGCAGATGTGATTTCAAATGGAAGACTTCTGCATTTGAATAGTCTTGTATGTGTTTCAGTCGTCAAATATTTTTGAGACTCAGGATCTACATTTATCTAGAAATTAGCATGATAAAGGTCAATTTTACTGAAAAGTTGTCCTCCAGCTAGTCCAGCAAATAAAGGCAAAGGATGCTGCTCAGCTCACAGTGCTAGATTAATAATGGTCTTAAAATCACCACAGATGCATGCCGATCTATGTTTCTTCATCACTGGTACAATGGGCATGGCCAAATCACTCACATTTAGGAGTTCAAGAACTCACGTCCTGAACCAGCCTCTCTAATTCTGCCTCAACCTTTGGTCTGGTTGCACTGATCTAGCCCAGCAACATTTTGCTTAATTCTTATCCTTAATTAAATTTCAGAGATCTTTTTCATGCTTTCAGAGATTCCAAATGAAAACAATGGCATGTTTCTTTAGAATTTGTAATAGATCAGTCTCAGAATCTGAAAAGTGATTTTACTTCAACCCAGTTGAATTTGATTTTCTCTGACCATAAAGCTGAAAAATCTCCTTTGACAACATGCAAGAATAAATCTTCAGGCTGACTGTATAGCTGAACATTTACATTGATGCAACCTCTTAAATACACCACTTCGCCTGCTTATGTTCTTAGTACAATTTTGCAGGTTGCAGTGCAACGTGACTCAGCTATATCTAATACACATCTTTAGCATCAACAATGAAACTGCCGTTCCAGTGTCCACCTACGTTTTCACCAGTTTGCCATTCAGTAAGGGAATGACCCAGTATCGCTTGGTGTCACCAGCAATGGCCAGTATGTTAAAAACAGCTCTTCTCGGGATTCACTTCCTGGGCTTTTCTCCTGCCCATTTTTGTACCGTATAGAGACTTTTTTTCCCTATTTTTTAAGCTTCTGTACTTTTGCTGCTTGCTACTCATGTTTCTTCCTCAAACATGCCTGTTCAATGTGTTTTTTTTTGCTGCAGTTTCAGCACACAGCTTCTTTGTACCAGCAATTTGCTGTCGAGTGACCTGTTTTTCCACACTGATGGTAGTTTTGAGCCTGCATTGGTGTTCACCTCTCAGCCACCATTTTGTGAACTCTCATGCCTGATTGAGCTAAGGTGTTGAGCTTCCTTGGCTGTTAGCTCCATCAAGACTGCTATTTTCACCACTTTAAGTCTAGGTTCCTTTCCGTCAGTAATCTGCTCTGGATTGCTCCACATCTAAAACCTGATAACTTGAAGCTGGGCTTCCTGGCTCACTACGTAGGATACTCATTACTCAGTGTTCCTTCAGTGTGGAGCACATGGCGAGCTTATTCTGCACTGTTTACCTCTTCCCTGATGTGAATTCCTTTTTTTAAACTGACTGCATCTGCTTGTGTGCCAATGGCAACTTTTGATTTATTTCCTTCATTTTATCAAAGTGAAGACCACAATTCTGTTCTTTTTTCTCGATGAATCAATGGATTGACCCAGTGGATCTCAAAGCACCATTCATTTTTGTCTTCTTGTGTTAAGTTCCAAGAAGGACTGGGAGGCCAAAATGTTAAACAGCAGGAACTTTATTAAGGAGATGGCTCACTCTATAGGCAGCAAGGTTAAATGAAGCTGGTTCCTGCCCAAAATTGCTGATGATCTCATTACATCACGTGACTGAATTCTTAGAATCCACTATACTTATACAGAAACACAACAAAATGTAACGCCCCTATTTAAAGAAAGAGGGACAGAAAACAGGGAATTACAGAATGGTTAGTTTAACATAGTAGTAGGTAAAATGCATCCTTTAAAATACAGTAGGATAACAGTTCATTTGAGAATATCAACAGGATTAGACAAAGCCAACGTGGATCTTTGAAAGGGAAATCATATTTGGCAAACCGACTGCAAAGTTTTTGAGAATGTAACTGGGTGAGTAAATAGGGAATAATTAGTGGATGGGGTGTATTTGTATTTTCAGAAAGCATTTGATAAAGTACCACATTAGACGTTAGTGCACAATAGTTAAAACACGTGATTGGGAGCAACATACTGGCATGCACTTAGAATTGATCAGCTGAAAGAAAAGAGTAAAAAATAAACAGGCCTATTTTCTGAATGGAAGACGGTGACTAATAGGGTACGACAGTAATCAACAGCTTTAAGAGCTTTGTGGTCTACACCTGCTTTTTTGTTTGTGCATTCAGCCTCCCTCAGCCGACCAGTTAGCACTCTTCTATGTTTAACACCATTTGGAAGAAGCATTGTAAACATGAGGGCACAGAATGCAGATTGATGTAGGACTTCTATGTACGTCACTAAGAATTGCAATGTTGTTAATATCCTGAAGGACGTAGGTGACAGAGTAAAGGTGGTGCTTACCTCACCCTCGCCAATCTACATGTTGCAAACACAACTATCTAGAGCAAAGAATAAAGAACAATACAGCACAGGAACAGGCCTTTTGGTCCTTAAGACTGTGCCTTCACAGTTTGCCCTTCCATACTAAAACTGTCTTCACTTACAGGATCTGTATCTCTCTATTCCCGTCCTATTCACGTATTCATCCAGGTGCTTCTTGAATGTTGTTACTGTGTCTGCTTCTACCCTCTGTCTCCTATGACTAAGCCAGTCCTGTATCCATCTCGCCAGATCACCCCGATTCCATATGTCTCCACCGTTTGTATCAATTTTCTACAAGGGACCTCGTCAAAGACTTTACTGAAGTCCAACATCAATCGCTTTTCCCTCATCAATCATCTTCATCACCTCCTCATAAAATTCTATCAAGTTAGTAAGGCATGACCTCCCCCAAACAAAATCATGCTGTGTATTGTTATTAAGTCCATCTGCTTCTAAAAATCTTGTATAGATCTTGTCCCTGAGAATCTTTTCCAATAATTTCCCTACCACCAACACGAGGCTCACAGGAAACAGGAAGTGAGGATGTAGGAAGTAAGGGTCACTACTGGTGTCTCTTCTCACTTCACCTGCGAGAAGTGCACCCAACTCCAGCTCCTCACAGACCGCATTAGGGAACTGGAGCTGGAGCTGGATAAACTCCGGATCATTCGGGAGGCTGAGGGGGTGATAGAGAGGAATTATAAGGAAGTGGTCAAACCCAAGGGACAGGACAAAGGTAGTTGGGTGACTGTCCGGAGTGGGAAAGGGAATAGGCAGACAGTGCAGAGATCCCCTATGGCCGTTCCCCTTAATAATAAGTATACTGCTTTGGATAGTGTTGCGGGGAACGACCTACCAGGGAAAAGCCACAGCGGCCAGGTCTCTGGCACTGAGCCTGGCTTTGTGGCTCAGAAGGGAAGGGGGGAGAATAGGAGAGCGATAGTGATAGGAGATTCACTGGTTAGGGGAACAGACAGGAAATTCTGTGGTACTGAGTGAGACTCCCGGATGCTATGTTACATCCGGGTGCCAGGGTCAGGGATGTATCGGATTGAGTTTTCAGGATTCTTAAGGGGGAGGGAGAGCAGCCAGAGGTCATGGTACACATCGGTACCAATGACATAGCTAGGAAACGGGATGAGGACCTGAAAAGTGATTATAGGGAGTTAGGATGGAAGCTGAAAGCCAGGACGAGTACAGTAGTAATCTCAGGACTACTAGCGGTGCCACGGGCAAGTGAGGCTAGAAACAGGGAGAGAGCGCAGCTGAACACATGGCTACAGAGCTAGTGTAGGAGGGAGGGCTTCAGGTTTGTGGATCATTGGGATATCTTTTGGGGAAGGTGGGACCTGTACAGTAAGGATGGGTTGCACCTGAGCTGGAGGGGCACCAATATCCTGGGCGGGAGGTTTGCTAGAGCTCTTCGGGAGGGTTTATGCTAGCTTGGCAGGGGGATGGGAACCGGAGCTACAGATCAGAGGATGGGGTAGCCAGTGTACAGACAGATAGAGCAAGCAGAGAGTTTATGAGGAAGGATAAGCAGTTGATAGGGCAAAGTGGCAGTCAGTGCGATGGGTTGAGGTATGCCTACTTCAATGCAAGAAGTGTCAGGAATAAGGGTTACGAACTTAGAGCATGGACCAGTGCTTGGAACTACGATGCTGTGGCCATTACGGAGACTTGGATAATACAGGGGCAGGAATGGTTGTTGGATGTTCCGGGGTATAGATGTTTCAAAAGAAATAGGGAGGGAGGTAAAAGAGGTGGGGGAGAGGCATTGCTAATCAGGGACAGTATCACAGCTGCAGAAAGGGAGGTCATGGAGGAGGGTTTGTCCACTGAGTCAGTATGGGTGGAAGTCAGAAACAGGAAAGGAGCAGTCACTTTATTGGGGGTTTTCTATAGAGCCCCCAATAGCAACAGAGACACTCAGGCACAGATTGGGAGACAAATTTTGGAAAGGTGCAGAAGTAATAGGGTTGTGGTCAGGGGCAACTTCAACTTCCCTAATATAGACTGGACCTCCTTAGTGCAAATAGTTTGGACGGAGCAGATTTTGTCAGGTGTGTCCAGGAAGAATTTCTGACTCAATATGTAGATAGGCCAACTATAGGGGAGTCCATATTGGAGTTGGTGCTTGGCAACAAACCAGGTCAGGTCTCAGATCTCTTGGTGGGAGAGCATTTCGGTTGTCGTGATCACAACTCCCTGAATTTTACTATAGCCATGGAGAGGGATAGGACCAGACGGTATGGGAAAGTATTTAATTGGCGGGGGGGGAGGAATTACAATGCTATTAGGCAAGAACTATGGAGCACCAATTGGAATCAGATGTTCTCAGGAAAATGCACGATAGAAATGTGGAGGTTGTTTAGGGAGCACTTACTACAGGTACTGGTTAGGTTTGTCCCACTGAGGCTAGGAAAGGCTGGTAAGGTGAGGGAACCTTGGATGACAAGACATGTCGAACACCAAGTCAAGAGGAAGAAGGAAGCTCACTTAAGTTTGAGGAAGCAAGGATCGGACAGGGCTCTAGAGGTCTACAAAGGTAGCCAGGAAGGAACTGAAGAATGGACTTAGGAGAGCTAGAAAGGGGTATGAGAAAACCTTGGCGGGTAGGTTCAAGGAAAACCCCAAGGCTTTCTATACTTATTTGAGGAACAAGGGGATGGCCAGAGTGAGGGTAGGGCCAATAAGGGATAGTGGAGGGAATATGTGTGCGGAGTCAGAGTACGTAGGGGAGGTCCTTAATGAATACTTTGCTTCAGTATTCACTAGTGAGAGGGACCTTGATGTTTGTGAGGACAGCATGAAACAGGCAGATATGCTCCAACAGGTTGCTGTTAGGAAGGAAGATGTGCTAGAAATTTTGAAAAACATGAGGATAGATAAGTACCCTGGGCCAGAAGGGATATACCCAAGGTTGCTACAGGAAGTGAGGGAAGAGATTGCTGCCCCTTTGGCAATGATCTTTGCGTCCTCACTGTCCACTGGAGTAGTACCAGAAGATTGGAGGGTGGCAAATGTCATTCCCTTGTTCAAGAAAGGGAATAGGGATAATCCTGGAAATCAGTCAGTCTTACTTCTGTGGTGGGCAAATTATTGGAGAAGATTCTGAGAGATAGCATTTATGATAATTTGGAAAAGCACAGTTTGATTAGAAATAGTCAGCATGGATTTGAGAGGGGCAGGTCACGCCTCACAAGCCTTACTGAATTCTTTGAGGATATGACAAAACACATTGATGAAGGTAGTGCAGTGGATGTTGCATATATAGACTTTAGCAAGGCATTTGATAAGGTTCCCCATGGTAGGCTCATTCAGAAAGTAAGCAGGCATGGGATTCTTGGAAATTTGGCTGTCTGGATACAAAACTCGCTGTCCAGTAGAAGACAGAGGGTGGTAGTAGATGGAAAGTATTCAGCCTGGAGCTCGGTGGCCAGTGGTGTTCTGCAGGGATCTGTTCTGGGATCTCTGCTCTTTGTGATCTTTATAAATGACTTGGATGAGGAAGTGGAAGGGTGGGTTAGTAAGTTTGCCGATGACACAAAGGTTGGAGGAGTTGTGGACAGCGTGGATGACTGCTGTAGGTTGCAACGGGACATTGACAGGATGCAGAGCTGGGCAAAGAAGAGGCAGTTGGAATTCAACCCAGAAAAGTGTGAAGTGACTCATTTTGGAAGGTTGAATTTGAATGCAGAATACAAGGTTAATGGCAGGATTCTCGGCAGTGTGGAGGAATAGAGGGATCTTGGGGTCCACGTCCATAGATCCCTCAAAGTTGCGACCCAAGTTGATAGGGCTGTAAAGAAGGCATATTGTGCGTTGGCTTTCATTGGCAGGGGAATTGAGTTTAAGAGCCGTGAGGTTATGCTGCAGCTCTATAAAACTCTGGCTAGACCACACTTGGGATATTGTGTTCAGTTCTGGTCACCTCATTACAGCAAAGATGTGGAAGCTTTAGAGAGGGTGCAGAGGAGATTTACCAGGATGCTGCCTGGACTGGAGGGCAGGTCTTACAAGGAAAGGTTGAGGGAGCTAGGGCTTTTCTCATTGGAGTGAAGAAGGACGAGAGGTGACTTATAGAGGTTTACAAGATGATGAGAGGCATAGATAGAGTGGATAGTCAGAGACTTTTTCCCAGGGCGGAAATGTCTATTACGAGGGGGCATAATTATAAGGTGATTGGAAGAAGGTATAGGGGAGATGTCAGAGGTAGGTTCTTCACACTGAGAGTGGTGGGCGTGTGGAATGCGCTGCCAGCAGAGGTAGTGGAGTCAGATACTTTCGAGACTTTTAAGCGACTCTTGGATAGGAACATGGAGGACAGTAAAATTTGGGTATGCAGAGTAGATTGATTTTAGTAGGATAATAGGTCGGCACAACATCGTGGGCCGAAGGGCCTGTACTGTGCTGTTCTATTATGGTCACTACTCACAAAAAGCTCTCAATGCAACCTCAATCACCTGGCTGGACTCATTTCCCAAAACCAGGTCCAGTATAATCCCTTCCCTGGCTGTACTGTTTACATACTATGTAAAGAAACCCTCCTGAATAGTCCTTACAAATTCTGCCCGATCCAAGCCCGTAGCACGAAGTGAATCCCAGTCAATATAGGGGAAGTTAAAATCACCCACCACATCAACCCTGCTGTTTTTACATCTTTCCAAAATCTGTCTACATATTTTATCCTCTATCTCCCGCTGGCTGTTGGGAGGCCTGTAGTATACCCACAGTATTGTACCCACCTTTCCTATTCCGCAGTTCTACCCACATTGCCTCACTGCACGAGCCGTCTGATGTAAGCTCCCTCAGTACAGCTGTGAGATACTCCTTTACCAGTTATGCAACTCCCCACCCCTTTTACATCCCTTTCTATCACACCTAAACATCTAAATCCTGAGACATTCACTTACCAGCCCTGTCCCTCTTTCAGTCAAATCTCCGTAATTACAATAATGTCATAGTTCCAAACACTGACCAAAGCTCTCAGTTCATTCACCTTGCCTATTACACTGCTCACATATGCATTTCAGACCACCTCCTCTGCTTTTATCAGCTACATTTCCCTGCCTGTTCTTATTGTTACTCATGTTTGCCTTGGTTTTTACCTTTCCCTCAATTTTTACATCTACTACCCTACTCCTCTGATTCCCACCTACTGACTGCCCTACTCCTCTGGTTACCATCCCCTACTGCACCTGTTTAAACCCTCCCCAACGACTCTACCAAGTCCACCATCCATCCCCAGCCCGCAGAATCGGTCCCTATGCTCTACGAATCTGAGATCCTGCCCCTCACACCATCTTTACAGCCATGTGTTCATCCTATATATCCTGCTGTTTCTACTCTGACTAGCTCAGGCCACTGGTAGTAATCCTGAGATAACTACCTTTTGAGGTCCTACACTTCAACTTTCTTCCTAGTTCTCTATATTCTGCTTTTAGGATGTCATCCTTTTTTTTTAACCTATGTCGTCAGAACCAATGTGTTCACCCTCCTCCTCTAGAATGTACTGCAACTGCTCCAAGACATCCAGGACCCGAGTACTAGGAAGGCAACACACCATCCTGGACTCTCGTTTGCTTATCTATGCCCCTAACAATTAAATCCCCTATAACTATAGCATTTCTATGCCTAATTCTTCCTCCCTCTGCAGCAGAGCCAACCATGGTGCCATGAATTTGGCTGCTGCTATTATCCCATGAGGGGCCATTCCCCTCAACAGTATCCAAATCAGTACATTTGTTTTGCAGGGGAATAGCCACAGGACATTCCTGCACTGCCTACTTAGCCCTCCTGCTCTGCCTGGTGGTCATCCATTCCCTTTCTGCCTGTGGAGTTTGCAGTGTGACCACCTCTCCATACATGCTATCCACAATACTCTCAGCTTCCAAATGGTCCACAGTGTACTCAGACAGTGCTTCAACTCCAAAATTTGGGTTTCCAGGAGCTGCAGCTGGAGACAGCTCTTGCACTCACGCAGGTCCCAGGCACCGGAAATGTGCCCAGCTTCCCACCGTCTATAATAAGCAACCAACACAGAGCTTGTGGAGATGGTCATAACAGGGGCAGTCTTCTTTGCGGTGTGCAACAGTACCATCTTGCCAAATGGCATAGTTTTACTGCTGTCAGTAATCCCTCCTCAATCCGCCTCCATCCAGTTGCTTTCTCTCCTGCCACTATCTGAGACCTTGCACTGCTCCCCTTTTACTATTTACCATTGTGCCTGTTGCTGTTGAAACCACTGCCCAGCTCATTTCATCAACTGCAACATCAAATCTTTCCTCTCACCACAACGCCATCATACTTGCTGAGTATTATCAGCATTTCCCATTTTTAGTTACTATACTTGTCTTGCTTTTATAATCTAATTTTCCAATCATAATGCTGTTTTAAACAGCTTCTCAACTTTCCCTGCCCATTTGAGGTTCTAGTCTTATGAACGCCCATCTGACTTTTACCATTATGGTCCCTATTAACAGCTTTTCTCCCTGGCTCATCTTACCCATTCCTTTGGTTGCCCATCTGCACCTCTCCCTCTCCAGGCTCCATCTCCACCTAGTGTTTACTCCTTTCCTCAACTCCTGTCTTCAGCATATATACTATCTTCAGAACTGATTGTAGTTCGGAAAAGAATGGTCATTGAACCCAAAACATTGTGCAGAGTGAGGACGAGCTCTACCTTCTTCCCAAAATCCACAAATTGGACTGCCCAGACAAACCACGGAACACATCCCT
>NC_063347.1:55074435-55102788 GCF_021869965.1 Rhincodon typus | reverse complement strand
AAACAATTGCCTTTTGTGTTCCATATCTTATTTTCTTTCAGCTTTTATCATAGATAATTTGCTCAAAGTAAGGATATTTCAGCACATTGTCATTCCCAAACCTTAAGAATGTAGAACTCTAGAATTCCTAATCTAGATAACAATTTAACCAATTCACTGATTGGGGATTCTAGAACTGGGGCATACTCTGAGAATTAGGGCCAGAGTATTCAGAAGAGATATTAGGAAGAACTTCTACACACAAAGGGTGGTAGATGTTTGGAACTATCTTCCAATAATGGCAGTGGATGTAGGATTAGTTGTTGATTTTAAATCTGAGGTAGATAAAATTATGTTAAGCAAAGGTATTAAAGGATACGAGCCAACAGCAGATATACAGATGAGCCACCATCTCATTGAATGGTGGAACAGACTAGATGGGCTGAACGGCCCTACTCCTCTTCCTATGTTCATTTAGGACAATTAATTATATACTGGTATTTTGAGTTTGCATCTAAGACACTTGTTGACCATTCCGCAGGTTATGTGGTTCAATATTTCATTGTAGTTCTCTAATTCCTGTTATCTGTTTTAATTTCCAAGGAATCACCATTCTCATTTCTTTTAGTTATGATTCTCATTTTTCATTGACATTTTCAGCCTGAAACTGGGCACTCTTGCATTGCTGCTACATTTGAATCCTCAATTTTTTTGTGTGTTTTTGTTGAATGTCACATTTGAACCATGGAGACTGCTATGAATTAATGCTTTCCTAGGAATTTATTTAAGGCTTGGACATCTGTTCCAAAAATGTGTTTCTTTCTGAAAATCTCAAGTTATTGCTAAGAGTCTACTCATCTTCAGCACTCATTAAAGTCCAACAATTTAAAAGCAAACACTGAATTTGGAATCTTTAAGTAGATTTTTTTGAAATCATTAATATTCTGTTAAATTCCATTACATATTCTTCTAGAAATATAGAAATACAGACAGCAGGAGCAGGAGTAGGCCATTCCACTCCTCCAACCCACTTCGCAGTTTCATACGATCATGGTTGATCCTCTATCTCAACCTCACACACCCACATAGACAGATAAACAGCAACCAGTCAGACATTTGGGCACTTATTGGGTGGGGCTGTGAAGTTAGATTGCTCAAGGAATAGGCCATGGTCAGTTTGTCAGGTTTGTCAGAAATCAAGGGTAACGATGGATGTGGGTGGGCAAGGGGGAACCACTGTCATGGAAAGGAGATTCAGGAATCTATTCTTCGGGATTGGAGGCTGCAGGTTGTGAGAAGGGGTATAGCAATTGTGAAGGGGTGGGGAGAAAGCATTTGTAAGGAGGGATAAAGTTAAGCATAGATGGGTTGGGTTAATACAGGTGAGGGGCATTTCCACATGTGTGACCACTGCTGGCATGGTAGATATTTTCTAATTAACCTGTTCAAAGATATTATTGCACATGTCTGGAGTAAATGGGACTTAAACCTGGGACTCCTGGCTCAGAGGTAGGGACACTATAACTGCACCACAAGACCCCCACACCTGGCATAGTAACCCCATATGCCAGTGGCTGGGATGGGACAGGTGAGCAGCTGCAGGATCGTATAATAAAACAAAGAACTGTGGATACTGTAGAAAACAGAAAAAGCCCAGAAATTGCTGGCAAAACTCAGCAGGTCTGGCAGCATCTGTGAGTAGAAGGCAGAGTTAATGTTACAAGCCCAATAACTCTTCATTAGATGTTGAGTTTCACCAACAATTTCTGTTTTGTTGCAGGCTTACATAGCTGGGTTGGCAGGAACCTGGTGAGGTGCAAAGCCTATGAGGCTTATTGGAATGGGTAGCAGACAAGAGCCCAGGATGTTCAGAGCCTCACTAAAACTTGGAGACAGAGGCTGGAAGCCAATAGCCAAAGAGAATCGGCTGTCATGTTCAATTGTGAAACTGTAAGTGCTCAAATGGGAAAGAAAATAGCTGCAGCCACATCCAGATAGGGCAGATTAAACTATTTGACCTGTGAGGGAGGCAGCTGCAGAACCTTCCAACATGAGGACCTTTAAAGGGAAATAATATTGTACACAGATCTATGTACTGTACAGGACACAGACCTGTGGTGTCCCTAATTTTTGGCCGTTCTATTGCATTGTCTCCCTGTTTGCTGTGCACTGCCCTGTACATCAAGTTTAAGTTGGAGGACCTCTTTCTGGGCTTGCTCTTGAGCCTGGTCAAAGTAGCTATCAACAGATCCAGGGAGTCATTGTTTCCAACTGCCTGCCCCTCTTCCCTGGCTATGTCCCCACCTGAATGTCTTTAGAGAGGAAGCATGCAGTGTCAACCAATACCCACAAAGCCTTTAGAAAGAAGTGGGCATCGCTGCTGTTGAAGTGCATTATTTTCCCCTCAAACTCCACTTTATTTTAAATCACTTCCTCTTTCCTTACCCTTCCCTCTTGTTATTATTGAACTGCCTCTGGTAGGTGGTGCTTTTTAAATGTTCTTTTAATTGGTGAAAAGGGTGACTTGGTGAAGGCTTTATAAAACAAGTTCTAAAACACAGAGGCTATCGTGGTCACTGGACCTGAAACGTTAACTCTGATTTTTTTCTTCACAGATGCTGCCAGACCTGCTGAGCTTTACCAGTTTTACTTTACCTCAGTCTGCAGGGTGAGGACAGCACTGCCAGTGGCTATTAAGGTCAAGAACCATTATGAATTATGTTTTTGTTATGCCTTACTGGGGTATATCACTGAAACTCAAACCCACTATTCTCAAAATCACCACAGAAGTAAAAGATTTTGAAAAGTATAAAGAATTTCCCAGTTTATCTGTTCTTTATGCTCTAGTGGACAAAGCATGGAGCAGATTTCTGTACATAACAAAAATTATTGTTTATTACAAATAAATAAACTGTAGCTACAGGTAAAGAAACATTATGAAATGTCAGCATGTAACTCTACAAGTTAAAATTCCAATCCCCTTATAAACTCTTACACACTCATACAGACAGGAAAAAGTAACTTGGTTGTTATGGATGGAGGCAATGTCTGGAAAAACAGTTATGATCCCTGTTTACAGAATTTGCTGAGATGATTTTTTTCTGACCAGAATACTATTTCCAATCTTCTTTCTCAGATGTTTTCACTTCTTTGCAGGACGTACAGGGTGCCTGGTTCACCGTTATGAAAGTCTCTGACTTATTAATTCAATGTCACAGCTTGCAGCAACTGAAGGAAAATGGAACTGATTTTCTTCAGGCTTAAAATGTTTTTTTTTAATGCAGAGAACAGAGACATCACCTGAGCCTGTGGAGATCTGATCAATTCTCCTTATCCTGTTCACAACCCTAAGGTGTTCAGCTACCAAGGATCCAATTGGTTTTGGCAGCCAAAAGACCTTTGTTGTTGATAACTGATCACTAGTCCATAGACAAATTAGCTACTTGTTGCTGGCTGAATCTCCATTTTTACACAGTCCTTAGCTCCAGTTCATATTCAAACAGTCTACTATTGCTTGAACCAAACTGTGTAAACAGTACTTACAATGACTGTCAGGTTACCTGCTTTCAAAAAATGCAGCAGTCCCTCAACAATCCTTGGTTTTTCAAACAGTTATTTTCCCATTTCAGTCCACAATCAAAACTACAGGAAAATAAAAAGACAGTATTTACACTTTCTATAAGCTGAAACTGACAATATTTGCAGCACCAATCAGTTTGCTGCCCACTGTGGCATGAGGGTGCTCACTAAGATTCTGCTTTCCAAGTCAACTGAATACATTTCATTTTTTATTGGCAGAGGGAAGCAAGCAGAGCAAACCAACAGCTTTGTGCTGTTTGCAGGTTTCCCCAAGTACCATCAATTAGATACAATTGATTTGTAGATGCCATATTTCAAACCTAAAAAGTACTTCAACGGAAGAGACTTGACTCCATCAAAGTCCAACTGGTCTGCATCCATAAATAAAAAGTCATGCAAGCCAAATTTTGTATCCTAACAGTAGTCATGTTTGCCTTCATTCAATAGTGGTCTGCTATGCCATCTGCATTTCAGCTGTTGTGACAATCTGGAATACTGGCTATTGGATTATAAGGATTGTCCTTTGACAATATGGCTTATGACTCCAGTGTGTAAAACTTGGGCAGCATGCATACAATGAAAATATGCTAACAGACAAAGTATGATTGAGCAGACTGTGGATGTACTGAAACATTTCTTCCACTGATCAGAATGCTGTGGACTATCCTGCAGTATCTGACAGAGTGCATCAGGTTTTGGTAGTTTGCTGTATGCTGCACAAAGGCACCATCATGACAGCACAGTCTCGCCACCAGATCTACAATGAACAGATGAGGAGTAGGAGAAGAAAGATAAGGAGATAAAGGAAGAAGGGAGTAGGAAATCAACGTCTCATATCTCTAGCTGCAATAACTCATCTGACCGCCATCTCAGTAAATGTGACCATTCCCCAAAAGTTCCATATGCTATATGACCTCAAAATATGCATTCAAATCCAAACTTATAAATCAAAGAATACCACTTTGCATATAAATTGTCAACTAATCACTTTTGTTCCTCTTTTCAATGTGTGTTTCTGTCAAATCTTCAACAGTTTCATCTTTCCAATTTTCACCTCTAAACGTTCCTCAATTTAAATGACTTGCTTCTTTTAGTTCTTACAACTTCTTAAGTCAATTAAAATACGTTTCAAGTCTTCCAAGTCTATTGGTAGCATTTGAAATTTATGAAACAAACTATTCTTTATTATTTAACAAATAAAGATAATATATTTTATCATACAGATTCAATTTGAAGCTCTCATTTTGCTTTCCCCCTGAGGTCTGCAAATAATGTGCTTTCATGTTTACTTACTGAGGCAGTCAATGTACTGACATAATCAGGACTTTAATAATCAACTGTGAACTACAATAATGAAAGAGGTGAAACAATTTGAGGATGCCAAAAATATTGTCTATTCCTGAATAATTAGGCATTGCAAAATGCAGAAACAAATGTTTATTGAACTAGGCCGAAGTCCAAGTTGAAGGAATCAAAAAGAGGAGAGACACGTTTTATGGGTCTGATGTAATCCTCCCTAAAACCATGGTGCAGTGGACACAGAAGGCAAGTGTGAGGTTTTCATTAACTTTCAAGAATTGAAAATGTCAGCAAAAGATGTCTGAATTCAAGGAATCTGATCAGTAGGTCACCAATGTTGTCCTATGCATAAGAAGTGGGAAAATCAAAATTCTGATTATATCAGTTCATTGAATAGCTCAGTACATAAACATGAAACCACATTATTTGTGGAAAGTTAGGGAAGAAATTGTGGGGCCCCTAGCAGAGATATTTGCATCATCTACAGTCACAGGTCAGGTGCCAGAGGACTAGAGGATGGCTAATGTTGTGCCTTTATGTCAGAAAGGCTGTAAGGAGAAGCCTGGGTACAATAAACCGGTGAGTCTGACATCAAAGGTGAGTAAGTTGTTGGAGGGGATTCTGAGAGATAGGATCTACATGCATTTAGAGAGGCATGGACTGATTAAGGATAGTCAGCATGGCTATGTGCATGGGAAATTGTCACCCAAACCCTTTATTGAGTTTTTTGAGGACGGAGCCAAAACGATTGATGAGGGCAGACTGGTAGACATTGTCTAAATGGACTTTAGTAAAGCTCTTGACAAGGTTCCGCATGGTAAACTAATTAATAAAGTTAGATCACCTGGGATTCAGGGAGAGCTTGCCACTGGATACAGAATTGGATTGATGGTAGAAGACAGGGTTATGGTGGAGAGTTATTTTTCAGATTAGAGGTCTATGACTTGTGGTACTCTGCAGGGATCGGTGCTGGATCCATGTTTGTTTGTCATTTATATAAATGAGTTGGATGAGATTTTAGGAGGCATGGTTAGTAGGTTTGCAGATGACATCCAAATTGGTGGTGTAGTTGACAGTGAAGAAGTTTGTTTAAGATTACAAAGGGATTTTTATCAATTGGGCCGATGGGCTAAGGAATGGCAGATGGAGTTTAATGGGATAAATGTGAGGTATTGCATTATAGTAAAACAAACAAGGGCAGGACTTAGACAATTCGTGGTGGAGCCCTGGGTAGAATCATAGAATCCCTCCAGTGTAGAAACAGGCCCTTCGGCCCCACAAGTCCACACCGAACCTCAGAGTACCCCACCCAGACCCATCCCCCTAATTACATATCCTGAACACTATGGGCAATTTAGCATGGCCAATCCACCTAGCCTGCACATCTTTGGACTGTGGGAGGAAACTGGAGTACCTAGAGGAAACCCACACAGACATGGGGAGAATGTGCAAACTCCACACAGACAGTCACCCGAGGGTGGAACTGAACCTGGGTCCCTGGTGCTGTGAGGCAGCAGTGTTAACCACTGAGCCACTGTGCCATCTCAGTAGTGTTGTTGAACAGGGAGACCTGGGGGTTCAGGTACGTAGTTCTTTGAAAGTTGTATCAGAGGTAGACAGGGTGGTTAAGAAGGTGTTTAGCATGTTTGCCTTCATTGCTCAAACCATTGAGTACAGGAATTGGGATGTCATGATATGGCCATACAAGATATCGGTAAGGCTGCATTTAAAGTACTGTGTACAATTCTGGTCGGCCTGCTAGAGGAAGGATGTTATTAAACTGGAAAGGGTGCAAAAAAGATTTATAAGGATGATACATTTGTATCCAATGACAAACTCTCCCTGAAAGTTTCTGTTATAATGAGAGGCTGGATAGGCTAAGACCTTTTTCTCTAGAGAGTAGGAAGCTGAGGGGTGACCTTATAGAGGTTTATAAAATCATGACGGCATAGATAAGGTGAATAGCCAAGATCTTTTCCTTTGGATAGGGGAGTCCAAAACTAGATGGCTTGGTTTAAGTTGAGAGGGGAAAGAATTAAAAAGGTCCGGAGTAGCAACTCTTTCACATAATGGGTGGTCTGTATATGGAATGAGCTGCCAGAGAAAGTGGTAGAGATGAGTACAATTACAACATTTATAAGACATTTGGACGGGTACATGGATAGGAAAGGTTTAGAAGGATCTGAGCCAAATGCAGGCAAATGGGACTAGTTCAATTAGGAAACATGGTTGCCGTGGACGAGTTGGGCCAAAGGATCTGTTTCCTTGCTGTATCACTGTATGACTCTAAAGGGGTGTGTTTTAGACATAGTGTTCAGAACTTAATTAGATTTAGGACTGTAATGGAAAACAAACACAACTATCTTTCTACGTGCCAGATATGATTCCAACAAGTCGGGAGTTTGCTCCGATACCCATTGATTCCAGTTTTGCTAGGACGCTTTAATGTGACACTTGATCAAATGTGACCTTGATGTCAAGGGCTGTGTCTCTTACCTCACCTATGGAATTTGGCTCCTGGATTCTATATCATCCAAACCAAGAACATTTCTCACTATCATACTCTTCCATTTTATACCAACAAAGCTATCCATCCACTCTTCCCTCCCAGGTGTTTATTAGAGGTCAGTTACCTCAGCCCCAGGATATCTCTTCAGGAAATCCTGAGGTTAAGATCCTAGGCCCAACCATCTTCAGCAGCTTTGTCAATGACCTACTTTCCAATATAAGATCAGAAGTGGGGATGCTCATTGATGATTGCACAATGTTCAGCACCATGCACAACTTCTCAGATACTGAGGTAGTCCATGTCCTTTCAAAAAGTCACATACCCCTAAATATTTAGCTCCCAAAGCTGGTGTCCTTGTTACCATTTCTTTGTACTGGCTATAAGACTGTATCTATTAAGCCTATTTGTCCTGTTAAATCATGTATTTTGTACTGAAAACCATGCATGTTTAAGTAAAAATTAATTAATGGTGCCTTTTTACCATCATTCCCCTCTTTGACACTATTTGCTACAGTTTTCTTATGCTTGTACACTGGCTCTCTTCCTATCCCATTTTGAGTATCATTACCAAAATAGTTGCCCTGCAACACCAGATATGCTTTTGCTTTATAAGCTTAAGTATCCCTTTCCTAAGCTTTCACCCCTTTCTCTAATTAATTTAATGTCTTTTCTACGCCCCTAATTATACAATTCAGCAAACACTGGTCCCAGCATGATTACAATGAATCTTGGAACCATGGTCCCTTCCAAACAGAACAACTCCCTTCTATTCTAATATTGGTGCCCTTACTCCATGAACTAAAACTCATTCCTCCAAAACCAATCTCTGAGCCACCCATTTTACTCCTTGACCTTATTTATCCTCAGACAGTTTGTCTGTGGCTCAGATAGTAATCCTAAGATTATTACCTTAGAAGTTCTGCTTTTTGGTTTAGCTCCTAGTTGTTCAAAATTTTTCAGGAGAACCTTGTTTCTAGTACTAATAATGTCATTAGTGGCAAAGTTGACAACAACAAATGGATTCCTTCCCTCCCACTCCAATTCCTCTCCAGCCCTGAAGTAATGTCCTTAACACTGGCACCAGACAGTCTTCAGGATCCATGCTTACAATGACAGAGAACAGTGTCTATCTCTCTAATTATATTGTTTCCTATCATTGCTATGTTCCCAGTTCCTCCCCCTACTTGAATGGTTCCCTGTACTTCGGTGCTCGTTCATCCTTCCTACAGTCCCCACTCTTGCCACACAACATGGATGAACCTTACAACTCTTGAACATATGCAGGGACAGAGGTTCTTCAAAAGCTATTCCTTGGATTACCATATCTGCCTCACCTACAATCACACCCTCCTGTCCTTTATTACAGACCAGGTTTGAATTTTCTACTCTAAGAGATATGAATGCCTTTTGTGGAAAATTGTCTAGGTAACAAGCCCCTCCCTGCCTGTAGCTTAGGCTCCAACTCCTCAACCTGAATCTGATGGTCATGGTGTGGAGGTGCCGGTGCTGGACTGGGGTGGACACGGTCAGAAATCACACGATACCAGGTTATGGTCCAACAGGTTTATTTGAAAACACAAACTTTCGGAGCCTCACTCCTTCTTCAGGTGTTAGTGAGAGAGGTAGTATCAAGCACAGAATTTATAAGTAAAAGATCAAAGGATCACACCACTGATGAGGATGTATTAAACAAACCTAAGATGCCGTTAAATCTTTAATCAGTTAAAAGGTTTTAATTGATTAATGTGTATATTTAAATTCCCAAATTCTTTTCAAGTCACTGTCCTGAGAGAAATAAAGGTTTTATCAATGTAAGGAAAGGTGACATTTTAGATCAGACAGTACATGTTAGGTGTGAGGCCTTGTTTAGAATCTGTTTGTATTTTGGTTTGGAATCAGACTGGTTTTATTTCTAAAGTTGGAATTTAAAAAATGCCACGTTGACTGACTGTGCTCAAACTGCAAATATTTGAACTTAAATGTTCACTGTGGATCACCTTGCTATCCAGCAATTCCCGAATGCTGCAGCTACTACACATCACCAGATCTGCCATGTCTATAATATTTATTTAAGTTATGATTTAAACCATTTTAATATCTCTGCTCTATACACATGAAGAATCCCCACCCTCAACACTTTACTGACTTTTTTCCTTTTTTTAATATTAGTATCAGTCTTATATATAACAAGCAATTTGTAAGAAAAAGAGAACAAAAAAGACTAACTAAAGAATTTCCTTTTACATTAAAGATTAGAAATACTCACCAATCATTTATTTAAGCAAAAGTAACTAAATACCCCACTTCTTCCTGTGTTGAACTCCTTGAAATAGAGTCATAGAGCTGTCAGCATGGAAACAGACACTCCGCTCCAACTCATCCATCCCGACCAGATGTCCTAAATTATTCTAGTCCCATTTGCCAGCATTGGGCCCATAGTCCACCTAAACCTTTCCTATTCATATACCCAACCATATGCCTTTTAAATGTTGCAGTTGTACCAGCCTCCACCACCTTCTCTGGCAGCTCATTCCATACACGCACAAACCGCTATGCAAAAAGTTGCCCCTTAGGTTCCTTTTAAATCTTTCCCCTCTCAGCTTAAACCAATGCCCTCTAGTTCTGGACTCCCCCACCCCGAGGAAACAATCTTGGCTACTCACACTATCCATGCCCCTCATGATTTTATAAATCTCGATAACGTCACCCCTCAGCCTCCAACACTCCAGGGAAAATAGCCCCAGCCTATCCAGCTGACCATACAGCTTAAACCCTCCAAACCTGGTAACATCCATGTAAATCTTTTTGAACCCTTTCAAGTTTCACAACATCCTTCCTATAGCAGGGAAACCAGAATTGAAAGCAATATTCCAAAGATCGTCTAACCAATGTCCTGTACTGCTGCAATATGACCTCCCAACTCCGATACTCAATGCACTGACCAATAAAGGCAAGCATACCAAACGCCTTCTTCACTATCCTGTGTACATGCAACTCCACTTTCAAGGAACTATAATGTTCAACTCCTTGCTTGAAGCTCAGAACTATAGTATTTTAAAACTACAGATTGAAAATTAAAGACTTTCCTACCTAGAAAATGCATGCTTTCAAGTGAATTTGCCAGCTGAAAGTTTTTGTTCTTAATGTAGTCTTAATTATCTGTATCAAATTTTTGTTCACATTGCTCCTGTGAAACTTGGTATGTTTTAACACGGTAAAGACAAGGTAATAATTATAGTAAATTTCAATGAGGACTACGAAGTCATCACTTACAGAACCTACAGTATCGTGAATAGATGACTATCTGTCTTGTAATCTGCCTTTGACCATATTGTTACTTCTGCGGCAATTTTAGTGGAGCCCTCAGTCATGCAGATTACAGATAAGTGGCAAAGATTTTCCTGGGGATTTCAGGACCAAATAAGGATCCTGAGGCCTATACTTGCCAGGAATCAGACTGAAGAAGCTATTTTCCATGTGGTAACCTCTAACTTAGCTGCCTTTGCAGTTGCCATCTAATTAAGTGTATTGGGCTGGCTCCAAATTCTGCCAGTATAATCATTGGGCTGGTTTCTCTAGACCTCCAGCAGCCACACAGGACAGATGGGCCCTGCTGGGGAAGGTGAAGTGCTTCAAAACACAGATACCATTGGAGGCAAATAATAAATAATTATTTTACTGCTTTATTTTTAATTCATGGGTTGTATGCCCATGAGAATTTGGTTGGTGGTTTAAAGACTTCAGGCAGACAAGACCCGCCGAGCAAAGAAGAAGGCCTTTCAATAGCAGTGATTGGTTTGCAGTTGAGGCCTTTGCTGCTTACAGTCCTTGAGTCTCAGAAAATGTGACTAGATTACCCCCTGCAAACTATTCTCTGCCACAGGGAGGTTACCTTCATTGAAGTGTGGAGTGCTTCTCCACCACTGCCAAACTGGTGAGCCCTCTAAATTTGTTCCTAATTGAAAAATTTAAATTAAATATTTAACTTATCCTACCTCTGTTAAACAACTTCTGGCTGGTTTTTCGGACTTCTCTCCTACCCAAATCAAAACCCACTATCGTGGGGCTGGGAAATTTCTGTTCAGTGATTTGGCTTTTCACTAACATTGAAAATTAATCAAAGCTGTTTTCGGAAGTATTTTCATTAGATCACACAATTGTGGTTAGTAAATAAAATTAAAACACGTGGGATTCGGGTAATATACTTGCCAAGAATTAAGGGTTAGTTACTGGGAAGAAAACAGAAAGTAGGAATAAATGGGTCCTTCTCAGATTGGCAGGTTGTGACAAATGGGATATCACAAGGACCAGTGCTTTGGTCGCAACTGTTTACAATCCATATCCATTATTTGGGTGTGGGGACTGACTTCAATATTTCTAAGTTTGCAGATAACACAAAACTAGGTGGGAATGTGAGTTGTTAGGATGTGCAAAGAGACTTTAAGAGGACTTGAACAAGTGAATGGGCAAGAGCAAGTTAGATTGTATATAATGTGGATGAGTGTGAGGTTATCCACTTTAGCAAAGACAGAGTGTTTTTGGAATGGTGAGAGATTAGGGAATGTTGACACCCAAAGGGATGTGGGTGTCATTGTTCATAAGTCACTGAAAACTAACATGCTTGTTCAGCAAGCAATCAGGAAGGCAAATGGTATGTTGGCCTTTATCACATGTGCATTTGAGTATAGGAGTAAAGTTGTCTTGCTTCAGTTGTACAGAACACTAGTGAGACTGCACCTGGATTATTGTGTGTTGTTGTTTCTCCATGTCAGGGAAGATATGTTTGCCATAGAAGGAGTGCAGAGGAGGTTCAACAGACTCATCACTTAGATGGAAGGACTGTCCTATGTTGAGAGATTTAGAAGTCTGGGCCTCTTATTTTCTCTCGTTTAGAAGAATGAGAAGTGATGTAATTGATACGTACAAAATTCTTAAAAGGCTCGACAGGCTGGATGTGGAAAAGATATCCTCCCCTAGCATGGAGTATTGAGGTGTTGGGGTGATGGTTTGGAACTAGGTGACATAATCTCAGAATAAAGGACAAGACAATTAGGACTCAGATAAGGAAGAATTTCTTCTCTCAGAGAGTGGTGAATCTTTGTAATTCTTCATTCCAGAGGGCTCTGGAGGCTTTGCCAGGATATATATTCATGGGAGAGATTGACAGATTCCTGGACACTAATAACATTGAGAGATGTGTGAATAATGTGAGAAAACAGCATTGAGGCAGGTGAATAGTCATTAACTTGTTGAATTATAGGTTGAGGGGCTGAATAGCCTACTCCTACTGCTATGTTCCTTTATTCCTAATAATAGGGTTCTCTGATTAGAGGGAGATGACTTGTGATAAGTTTAACTTATAGTCCTCTGGGTCTATGACGACTTTACTTTTACTTTTATATTCTTAACTGTCTATGAAACATTTTGTTTTAAAGAATCCAGACGGTGATTCACAAGTCAAAAAGAGAATGGAAAGCTTTTTCAAACCCCACATCATTGCTCAAACCTCACAAGTCAAGAGTACGTGGAAAACTTAAGGAATTTAACAAATTTATTCAATATTTAGAATTTCTTATGATGTAAAACAATCAGACCTCTGTCTGTCACATGATTACAAGAGACAGTTATGGAGCTGCGGCAGAGGATTTTTTATTTGCTAAATTCTGGATGGGTCGGTCTAAAAGGCGTTCATCAATAACTCATTTTGCTGCTTCAGAACCCCTGTGTAGTTGTGTACTTATTCTGATTGTGGCATGAGAGTGACTTGCTCTTTGCTTTGTTTCTGTTAAGTGTTTACCACGGAGCATCATGAATTATACCTGCAGAGGATAGCATTAGGCACCACACTTGCCTATCTTTCAAGTAAGCATCGCATTAGTAATTCCACTAGCCTGAGGGTGACGCATCATGAGAAGTAATTGTTCACTGATGATGGTCACATTTCAGCTGAACATTTGGAAAATAAGATCCATTTTGATTCATTCTTTTTAAATACATTAACATCGCTACTGAAATACCAGACAGAAGAATATCATCTAAGGTTATTAAGTGTCTTCTCATATTGCCAACAGTAATTGTTAGGCCTTTTATTCAAAATTAGACTGTAATTTTCATCCTTTGACAGTATACATTACAGATAGAATTCTGCAAGGAGCATCTTTAAATTTAAGATCAACTCTGATTAAATTCAGAGTTTTAGAAACACGGTTTTCTCAATCTGCTTTAGTATTTTATTTCATTTTTGTTTCAGACTCTGGGCATCCATGTTTGATCATTCCCATTACTTACACAGCTAAACTTGGCTCCTGTATGTTCACCATAGAATAATTAAATATGGTTCTGCAACCCAGATAAGGGAGCTGGATTTAATCATACAAATGCTGGCAGCCAGTCGACAGATACTTATTTCTGTGACTTCAAATTAAAACAAGGCCAATATAAAAATAACTTGTCTCCTTGACTATGATTTGCACCTTTGTCACCTCCACAACTACTGACACATGAAGTTTATACATTAGCAAATGTAATATGGCAATGAGGTGGTTGATTTGAATGACTCAAACTAAGTGCTGGATGTATATTTTACCAGTAATGATAAACTAAGCAGCTGTTTATCAGAATTTGTAGTGCTGCTTGTGCTGGCTAAAAAAAGCAACCATTCTGAATTGCCTCAAAGCACAAAAGTCAAAATAACACCAGTTTATTTTCATACTCTTTGTAACAAGCATTTTACATTACGCTGAAATTCACATTCAGTCAAGGACATTTGGTTAGAACTGGGAAAGAAAAATCACCATATCCTCAAATGGAAGAGATGCATGCTTCAAATGCATTACCTAATAACGACAACATTTGAGAAAAAAAGCATGTTCTATTAATTATTAATTAAAACCATATTTTATTTCAAATATTTAAATTAGGCCAACTAAAATGGTGGGCAGATAAATTGCTTACTGGGTAATAGGTGTGTTTAAAAAGATGATAACTAATCTGTTACCTGGAATACCTTATATTGCAACTGTGCTGCTATGAATGAAGCATATTAAATATTGACTGTTCAATCACTCAGACTGTCTGATACAGGTTACATAATTGAATAATTAATAGATCCTACCTCACCCCTCATGAAAGATTAAAAATCATAGAAGTGGTTGGTGAGACTTTGGTCACTTTGGAGTCAAGTGGTGGTAATTTAATTGTACAGGGATGTGGAATAGCTAAATTCCTGGAAGTCTTAAGCACCATTGACTTCTTCCTGTGTAGCATGCAAGAAATTGCTGAATGAAGTCGTCAAGATGCAAGGACATTGCTGGATAATGTTGTGTTAGCACTATCCTGATATCATACAGTCCAACCTCACTCAAATCTTATAAGTTATCAGGCAATGAACATCTTTAACAAGTGAGACACCAATGATCTTCCCTTGAGGTTCAATAGAATGAATCAACTACTACCAACATTTTGCAGGCTAACATTGACCAGAGATTGAACTCAAACTGCCATCTAGATAATGTGGAAATGAGAAAAGGTCAGAAGCTTAGAATTCATCCATGGTCTCCCTAATGACTATCACCATCAGACAGCACAAGTCAGGAATGTGATGAAATCTATCCACTTGCCTGGATTGGTGCAGTTCCGACAACACTCAAGAAGTTTGATACCCTCCAGGACAAAGCAGCCTGACTGATTGGCATCCCATCCACATTCAGTCCCAAAAACATCAAACCACAGTGGACAGTGTGTCAGTGTAGACTATCTACAAGATGCACAATAGAAACTTACACAGGCTCTCAGACAGCATCTTTTAAACCTGCAATTCTGCCAACTGGAAGGCCAAGGTCAACAGATACATGGAAACTTGCAAGTTCCCCTCCAAGATATACAACAATCCGACCTGGAACAATATCAGGGCTCCTTCACTGTCTCGGAGTCAAAATACTGGAATTACTTTTCATGTAACACTGTTGGTGTACCCATACTTAAAAGTCTGCAGCAGTTCAAGAAGACAGCTCACCAGTATCTTCTCCCTTGAAATTATAGATGGGCATTAAATGCTGGCCAAGCCAGCAATGTGCACATTCCATAAATGAATAAAAAAATTGATGTGACACCAGATTCCCAAATTTGGGCAATCAATATGCAAGCAGTATTTGTATTATTTGCTTGTGAAAAATTAAGTGTGAAACTACGAGATGAGATGTGAAGTTGCATTATTTAATGAGCCAAACATCTTGATTGCAGCTAAGGTGACTTTTTAGAGTATTTTCTATTGCAAAGAGGCTGAAAGTATTCGAGAACATTTTTGGAGCTGATTTACTGAGTTCTTGCATCTGTCATTGAGTATTGTGTCATCCCCATAAAGATGACAGAGGACTAAATGACCTCTTTGTAGTAAATTTAACAAGGTCAGCCAGATGGAGCTCATAGAATATGAGCCCCTGAGTGGGTCTGACAATCTGGTCCGATCTGGGAGACCTGACTGACATAAAAGGATGAATGTCAGGAATATTGAGCCCTTGAATGCCTGGCTCAGTGAGAGGCAGTGCTGTTGTCAAAGGTTGTGCTATTGTAAATAAAGGGTGATTGTGATGGGATACCGGACTCCAAAGAGTTATTTCACTGTTCAAGGAGGGGTTGCCACAGGAATAGGGGGAGCAGTGGCAATGACTCTTGGTCTACAGCATGACAAAGAGATGGAATGGGGACAGAGGAGAGGGCAAACACTATTCCATGTCCTAATCCTCATTGGAATTGCACTTTCCGTACTGTTTGACAGTATTCAGCTGTGATCTTACCCTCCAGTGAAATAACAAACATAACGTTTTACCGCTGGCCTGTTGCAGCCCATTCATGCCTGGTGACTTATCCCATGCACAACCTAATTTTGAGTAAGTGGAGGGTTTTTATCTGAACTGGTAGCCATGAGTGTCAGACCAAGTGACAGGGCCTCATCATTCATTGTGTTGTTGATCCCATTCCTGTTTCTGGGCCCTTAGTAACTGGGCAGGTGACAGTCCTTGAGCATTTGAAAGGGCAGGATTGGTGTGAGTGAAGGTTTGGCAAGGAAAGTGAGATATATTTGATTACACTATCAGAAGCTTTCACGTCATGCCAGTTAGCAAAATGCCCTAAGAATTGAGAAGAGCCATAAAGCATAAACATATCATTGTCCTCAATATTCTGAGTAATGAGTAGAATAGAGTAGAATATCATTTATTGTCATATGTACTCCATTGTAGAAGTACAATGAAAAGCTTTTACAATGGTCTGCCTCTTATGGCGACATCTTAGGTATAAGTACAAATCTTAGATACAACAGAGGAATAAAAGTAGTTGTATTACTTTACAGATTTTAAAAATAAATTAAAAATAGGACATCATTAAAGGATTGACATTACAGTAAGGTAAGAAATTTCAAATAAACATTATATTTTAGAAGCTCAGCGCAGGGCCTGTGCATATGGTCTGACTACCTGTGCCAGACCCCAGTCAAAGAGTCATTCCTGCTCTGCTCCAAGACTCCACTTCATACCAGCACTCATCTGTTCCAAGATAAATTCCAGGACTGCCTCCCCCACACTGGTCTCCACCCTGAACTCGCTGCCTGCGCACTGCTCCGGGGCTGTTTCCTCACAGCCTGCGCTGTTCTGGGGCTTAAAGCCCACGTGCTGCACCAGGCCTTGCTGCAGGCGCTGCACCATGGCTCACTGTTTGTGCTGTTTCAGGGCTCACAACTCATGCCCTGTCCCAGGACTTGCAGCCCATGCGCTGTTCCAGGGCTCACAGCGGGCTCACAGTCCACCATTGTTCCAGGGCTCACAGCCCATTGCTGTTCCAGGGTTCACAACCCACGCACTGTCCTAGGGCTCTCAGCCCACGCGCTGTTCTGGGGCTCACAGTCCACGTGCTGTACCAGGGCTCGCTGCTCCATGATGCTAGATGCCATTGGCAATATTGCAACTGACTCCATATAACAGCTCCACCACAGGGCTTAGGAAATGAAAGCATTCTAGTCTTTCAGAGTGCTGTCTGCTCTCTTCTTGTCCCGCAAGACAGAATGCAGAATGTAAGTGATTGTATAGCACTGTGTTTGGGTGATGTCTCTATCATAACTGGAGGGATGTGGAGGCTGTAAGAGATGGATGTGAGCTAGCACCTTTGATAGATCTGTGACTGCATCTGCATATTAGTTATGAATTCTGAGTGCCAGGGAGTGCTGCTGGGTAAGTGATGGGAATGTGGTATATTAGACATGGTGAAAAATTAGTTCGAAGGTGGCTTGAGGGACTCATGTGAAGATTCATTCACCAACATAGGCCTTTTGTGACAAGGCTGATATGCAGTTTTCTATTTTCCAAACTGCCAGATAGAAACTAGACAGTGACAACTCCCCATATGAATATCAGAGCTGCTAGCTAGTGACTCCATCTCACTGCTTGCTTCTCTGGGCCTTCATCTTGGCCAACAGTCACCAAGATCTCAGGGCACAGTCGATGGGGCAGCAACCAACTGCACAGACACATACAAGCATCACTGCACACTCATGGCACCTTTCCGCTACACTTATGATACAATCCTGTGCTTCAATGTTGTACCTTGGAGTGCACAAACATATTTCATTTTAATACTGCTGCCAGGGCACATCTCATAGTTTGGAGCAAGGTGCAACTCCAGGCTTCTTGTGCTCTCTCAGTGTCCACTCACTTTGCAACTACTTGGATGCTTACTGCTTGCCTTTCTTGCATTTTTTTTCCCATCAGTCTGAGCTTAAAAGCTATCATACCTTGTTGTTTAGCACAGAGACAAAGCCAAGCAGCTTGTCATGGTTGTCAGCTGTGATCAATCAAACAGGGGGCATGTTGCTGTTTAGCACCACACTACATCAACCTGACACTTGCATCATGTCCCATTATCACATATGGCAACACATTGCATGTAAATCAACTAAATGTCCACATCTTGAAGTTCAAGGGGAGTAGTCTTTTGTCAGGTTAAGGGAGACAGCATTCAGTCAAGGGTTCCCAATGCAGTAAATCAAAGGCATGTCTGAAATCAGTCCAGGGACTTAGATATGGTCAGTCAGCTCCTTGAGCAGCCAGCGTTGTAGGTTTAGCCTGGTAATCAAGGCCTCTTCCCAAACCTTCATTTTCCTTTCTTCTTTGTATTCCTTGTCAAGTAAATCTATACTGAACTTCCTAACTTTTCTTTTTGAATTGCAACTTCAATTCTCAACAGTACCCCACCCACTCCCTTACTCGCCCCACCTAGCTAAAAACAGAGTTGGAGGGTCCATATTATTGCAACCAGTCCTGCAAATCAAGTACAACCAGTCAAGGGAGTCACAGTTTGTCAGTCAAAAAGCTGCACAGATATCAGAACTTGGACTTGGAGTAGTAAATAAAACCAAAATACTGCAGATGCGGTAATTCAGATAAAACAGAAAGTACTGGAGTAACTCAGACATTCTGGTAGCACCTACAGAAGGAGAAAATGACTTAACGCTCAAAAGAAAGTCAAATTGGACTCAAAATATTAATTCTGTTTCTCTCTCCACAAATGCTGTCAGACCTGCTGAATTTCTCAAGCACTATCTGTTTTAGTTCAGTATTGATTGGCTTGACAATACTCATGCAAGTCATAAATATGCACTGATTATGGAAAATGTCTGTGACTACACTCAGAAGGGGTGAAGTAATTTTTTCTCTGTCTGAGCAACTTGACTCTATTTGTGAACAATGTGAGGCCCTTTGAGAGGCAATTGCATTAAGGCAATTTCACAGCACAGGCTGAAATAATCTGTAATCATAGCATCTTGCATGTGAAATGCATGCGGTGTTCAACTGTTTGGGTTACAAATATTGATCATAAGCAATCTTAACCATGTCATTGCAATTGAAGATAGCTATCTCTGTGAAGCTGAGGGTATTACAGGTGATTTTGAAAGTGGCTCCTGAGGGCCATAATTCACAAAGACAATCCAAGATCTCATAGCCTGCACAAGGGCATGGAACTGATTTCCTTTCATCTTGAACAGTAAGCATTCATCAACATGACCTTAAATGAAAAGCTGCCTTTCTCAGATGATGTAGAGATTGGGAGGTCAAGGTATCAGTAATCATATAGTACATGTCAATCTCCTACAGTTTTTGCATGACACTTCTTATGCTGCATTCATTACAATAAGTTCTCCAAGTCAAATGTTCATGTATAGACATTCCTTGGCCCTCCTGGTCAGAGTACACTGTAAGAGGGAGTGTGTTAAACCAAGTGCTGGCTGCCTTATGAGGAAAGACAATGGGAGGGAAGGGCTACTTGCTGCAATCATGGCTGATGACTTGGTTATGCAACTCCATGACTGAGGCTGAGCATAGATACAATGCGCAATACATTTTTTGACCGGGGCCATCATGGAGCAGTCTATTGAAGATGATATTTTGAGGCTTGGATCAGTCTGGGGGTGGGAGCCTCGCACTAAGGTTCAGACAGAGCATGCTACATAATCCTTGCATTCTGTGTTCTGCACAACTGAAACAAGTAATGGATGCTGAAGATCTGGGAGTGTGGCAGCAGTCTTCCAAGCAGGAAGGTGAGGACATTGAGTAGGATGATCATCACCTTCAGCATGATAAAATACTGCAGCATCAGGAGCACCAGGCCAGACGGGACCTCACTGATACTTGTTCTAATGCATGTGTGCTGAATGTAGAGGTGCCCCTTAGAAGACAAGCAGTCCTTATCTGTTCCCAGAAGCAAATGCAGCTTTTGTTTCTTCTTGCTTTCCCATTGCTGAATAAAAGTGAATATTTTTAACAATTTGTAAAGTTTCTGGTATGTGATGCTCCCACATTGAATAATGAAAAAAATGTTAGGCTACATTGGGTAATAGGGAAAGAGTAGCACTTCTTTAATCAGGGTTCTAAAATGAGCTGAGGCTAAGGACAGGTAACTTGTGTAGCTTGGTTCTTAAACAGCAGTAGATTTATGAATGTGCACTTCTATTTGCAATGAAGTTTCAGCCCTGCCACTTACGTGGTCTGAGAAGCATTTCTTTTTGGTTCTCCTCCCGCTGGCATAGTGAATGGCAATTTCTGACTGGCAGCACTTTACATCTGGGTTTTTAAAAAGGCATTGGTGCCAGGAATCCTGAGAGGTCCCAGCAGTGTAAAGTAATTCCGCCTCTGGTGAGCAGTAGGATAAGGTGGCATGGTAGCTCAGTGGTTAGCACTGCTGCCTCACAGTGCCAGGGACCCAGGTTTGATTCCACCCTTGGGTGACTGTCTGTGTGGAGTTTGCACATTGTCCCCGTGCCTGCGTGGGTTTCCTCCCACAGTCCAAAGATGTGCAGATAGATGAATTGGCTATGCTAAATTGCCTGTAACGTTCAGAGATGTGGAGCCTAGGTGGGTGAGAGGCAGATGGGTCAGTGTGGACTTGTTGGGCCAAAGGGCCTGTTTCCACACTGTAGGGATTCTATGATAATGATTTTTTGTTTTAAAAAAGAGCAGGATGTCACAGAAATCTGATACAAAGGTAATGACAGCATTTGCAGACAATAGCATAAGAAAACTCTCACGCTCACAGAGAGAAAAACTCCATGAGACTCAACAAAATTGAAACTGCTGGACCAAATTGTCTCCAAACAATTCCATGGGTCCTTCTGCTGAATGCCAATGGCATTGCTAGAAGTGCATCAGTCGGGGTCACAACTATTTAGATGGTTGCAAAATTTGATCTGTTGTCTACCTTGGAATAAATGCCATAGGCAAGTGAATTGCACCCTGCATCCAAAAATGAGGCCTATCCGATTTACAGCCCAAGGTGTCTCCAAGATAGCACATCTGGTGGTAAAAGTTATCAATCTAATCAACTTCCTAAGTAATCATATAGCTGATCCAGGCACATTCGTACTACTCCAGTGTATTGATGGCCATTATCTTGCTATTAGACTCACTAATGTAACCTGGAGAGGTTCGCCCTTAAAATGATTCCATTCTTTCCAATTGCAGATAGTCCTGTCCAACATATCTTAATTGATGTCATATGCCTAGCTTCCTTGCGTTGTGTACTGATATGCTGATAAACCTCAGAAGTAACTCACATGCAGCTGGTATTTTTCTCTTAGAATACTTCAATAATACTTATTTCTGAAGCTTGGTGATTGTGGGAAAGGAACAAAAACCCATTACACTGGAGTGACACCCCGATTATGTAACATGCATTTCAGAATCAGAATAAGAAGAAACTGCCGGAGAGAGTGATCAATACTTGAACAATGACAAAATTATATGGAAATAATGTCAAAATCCTTTAGGTGTTATTAACACCATTGACACTGATCTTTAGGAAGATGAGAATGCTAATAAAATTTACATGTTGAGTTATTTCTCCATACCAGAGCAACTCATATGTTATTGAAAGCTAACACTCACATTATTCTGGGCAACTGTGTGGCACTGTAAGAACATGGGATTTAAGAGGCTGTTTTTGGTATCCTTTCCTCAAAAAAATGTCTTTCCCTTAGCACAACTGAAGAATTTCTCTATGTCCCATGGGACTTGTATAAACTGAAAGGAAAAGAGGAAAATAAGAACGAATGTCTGGAGGTGAGCAAGCATTTTAAGAGAAGTGCCCTTATCCATTGTCACTTTCCCAATTGATACTACCATCTGAAATATTTTCAAATGCTCTGACTTAAAAAGGAGATGATCATGTAGTAGCATAACATGTTGTCATAGAATCATAGAATCCCTACAGTGTGGAAACAGGCCCTTCGGCCCAACAAGTCCACACTGACCCTTGGAGTATCCCCCCTATTGTCATGGAAGGGAGGGGCAAAGAGTGGGGATTGAGTCTAGCAGGGTGAGCGCAACTAGTGGAAGTGTAAGAAGCAGTTGCTTGAATCTTTTTTACCTTGGGTTTATTGCAGGGTGCTGCCAGGGAGATCAATGTCTTCTCACAGTCTGCATTTCAAAGCTGCATTCTGCCTAAGAGCAGGAATAGACTATGTGGCGCTTTGAGCCTGCTCTGTCATTCAAAAAGATCATGGCTGATCTGATTATGGTCTCAGTTCCCATTTCCTGTCTGTGTTCCCATAACCATTGACTCCCTTGTTTATTAAAAATCTGTCAAACTCTGCCTTGACTGAATTTAAAGACGCAACCTCCATTACCTTTTGGGAAGGGAATGCCATGCTTTAATGAGCCATGGATATAAAAAAAAACTCCCAATCTATGTCTTCTCTCATTCTTAAACTGCACCATCTAGTTTTTGTCTTCCTTCACAAGAGGAAACATCCACTGGAACTCTATCCAGAATCCTCAAAATCTTTTATGTTTCAGTGAGATCACCTCTCATTCTTCTAAACTCCAATGGCCTACCACTTTTAAACTTGCTTTGTAAGATGAGCTTTCATCCCATGAATAAGTCAAGTGATACATATCTGAACTACAGTAAAACAATATCTATTTTTCAAATAAGTTGCAGTTGCACCAAGCTCCTATACAAGTGCTGTAAAGCTTGTTTACTTTTTATTCCACTTCCATAATGAAATAACTGCACAGAGGCCAGTACCTCATCACCAAGTCACCCTGTATTTACATGTACACAATATGCTGGCTGTGGCCAGCCAGTTTGAATTCAGTCCCTGAAGTGAGGAGATTCTGAATCCCCTGTTTATATCTGTCACCCAGGGCTCCCTGATTCCCTAAGTTAATAATCCCAATCAAGGATCTCATTATCAATGGATCCACCTGGTTCCAATCACCACACATGGCAATAAATGACAATTTCCATTTGCACTCCCCAGTTGCAGTCATTATGTATTGGTTTTGTGTTAGTTAATAGGGAAACATTTATTTTCTGATAAGTAATAAGCTAAAGTTAAATATCCTAGGAAGCCAAGAACACTTACTGCTTCTTAGGTCCATGATCCCTCTGTGGCTGCTCCAGGCTTGAGTGAAATAAATTTTCAAGAGACATTCCTGAAAGTTGGGACAACAAGCCCGTAGATGCAGCAATTATAATGCCTCATTAAATCAGAGAACCTCCTCAGTATAGCCAAGAGAGTTTTTAGGGTAATCATTTTATGCTGTACTGTTTACACCCTGACAATTGAAATTGGTACATAAGAGAATGAATGAATGAATGCATGCATACATGAATGAATGAGTAATTTTATTGTCACATATACCTAGGAAGATACAGTGAAAATTGTTTTGTTGTCACAGTCCAGCTCCATTTCAAGATACAGAAAGAATAAAAAAGAATTACTTATATAGAGTTTATCTTCTGTTCAAATTTGGTCTCATGCATGGCTCCAGAGCTTCTGCAAAGTGTCTACAAGGTGTTCTGGGCTTTGAGGAGTCCCTGCTCCGAGTACAGCAATGAGGGTGCTGATGTCCCAGGAGACCCTGACTCTGCTGCTGTCGTTGCCTCGCTAATACTGCCAAGAGTCCTCACTCGGGCCTACCACAGTCAGGGGCCCCTGCTCCAGGCACCGCCACCACTGCAGCTGATGTCCTACCACCACTAAAAGTCCAGGCTCCGGGCCTATCACAGCCAGGAGCCCCTGCTCCGGGCACCACCACGACCGTAGCCAAAGGCCCACCACTGCCGCCAAGCTCCAGCTTAAAGCATCCAGAAGTTCCCACTCCTGGCACTGCCACTACTGCAGCCAATGCACCATCACCACCAAGAGTCCAGGCTCCAGGCCTACCACAGCCAGGAGTCCCTGCTGTGGGCACTGCCACTGCAAATAAAACATAAACTATTTAAAGGGAAGGCAGACATGATCCCAGAATAGACTGCAGAATAAGAGGAGGCAGTAGCATAAACACCTTTGGCAGGTTGAAGAGCTATTCAACTTATTCCACGGATCCAATTTCTCCAAGCCCTGTGTTATATTCACAATGAAGAACGGTTGTGCAAGCATTTTACTTACCTGAACACCATTTTACTTCAAATACTTCTCAGTCACTGAGCATGAAAATGTGATAGGTCTCTGATTCCAGGGATTGCCATAGTACTTCCCTATCTCGCATTCTGAGTGTGATCTATTGCTTCTTCTTAATACAAACTCCATGGACTGTCAGCTGTGTTTGAAAAAGGCTATTGGTTCAACGTGGCTCACAAAGCCTGGACAATAGTGTTTCAGACTGCTGAACTTTTGACACATGGAAACTCACTTGAAAGGAAGAGGGTTAAATATTCTGGTTATTTTGTTTATTCCAATGACAACAAAATCTTTTTTTTGCCAGGTTCAGCTTGTCCCTGCTCAAGCTTTCCATATTATTGTGCCTGCTGTTCTGTGATCAGCAGATCTCTCAACACCAATCCCTATAAACATCTCTCTCCATGTGTCAAATCCAATCAGTATGTTCCACATTATAGCCAAAGACATCAGTGACTACAGTTTGAGTACAATAATACAAAAAAAGTCAGCATTGTAATTCCTTCCAAGAGGGGTCTCACACCTGCTGCACGATGCTTATTGCATATTTTTCAATGCTCTGTCTAAGCACACTCCGCATATGTGTTGTGGAATTCTTTATATTTACCAAAACGTGCTGAAAACTCCTGCAAGTTCCTCAGTGCCTCCAAAAGTCTTTTGTGCTCCAAAAGTATAATCCTGTTAAAAATTGATCTACAGAGGTCAGGTTCCTTGCTGTCATCAGCTGTGAATGGTTGCAAAATTGGTGCTATCTTCTTGCTCATTTTTGCTCAATAGTTCATCTCTATAAGGTCCCGAAATCATGAGCTAAGTATTCCAGGGTTGAAATATTTGTGCTTCTGCTTTTCTGAACAAGATTGAGTGATGCTGCAGAGAGGGGCAAGTACACTTGTACCTTGTGGTAGGATTATTTGACAATTCTGTTAGATACCAGGATAAAAAAACATTAGCACTAATTCTTTAGAGCATTTTGTTGTACAGCAGCAGTTGCCAAAATCCTAGGATGGCTAAATAGGATGGAGATCCTGATAATGAATCTTGGAAAAACCTTATGTTTGGATCATGCTTCTGTTTTGTAGCTCCTTTTTTGCCTAAATTGCAGTCTGTGGGATAAAAGTATATGAAAACAATAATATCTAGCTTCTCACTGCACTAGGTTAAACAAATTAAATTGCTTTGGGCCAGTCTGTATTTTTTTTTTGAAATGTACACTACACTTCTTTCATTGCAAAAACATAGCATATCCTACAATTCTGTGGGCTGAGGGGCTGAAAGCTAAATCGAAGAAAATTTGAAATGTCCATGTCTACAGAAATGATACCTGAATGATTTCCTGCGCTGAGTTTCAGAAAATTTGCATTTCCATGGCAACTGCAATCAAGTTATGAACATGAGAAAAGTATACAAAAACAATCAACTGTCATATTACGTTTAGTTTTACAGTCCTTTTGTTTCGCTTCATTATTAATAGCTTTGATTCAACCAATTTCTGACTTTGTCGGTGTTTTAAACCATTGTATGTATACTACATATTGGCAACTAGCATTCTACTGATTCAAAAGTATATGGGGTAACTTTTGTCAATTTTTAGTATGACATTTGAATAATTTATAACTGGTTTATGATTTTTTAATGAAGTGTATTTTGGGAAGGTCGAAGTTACTCAATTTTACTTTAAGTATTCTCTGAGCTTATTCTGAAACTACTGTCATCTTATAATTTCAATGCACAGAAGGAAACCTTTCAATAAACCTTCTCAAAATTGATGCAAGATCTATAGCTTTAATTAAATTTTTAAGTATATGGCTATTTCATGTGGAGAAATGGATAAATGAAAGTCAGCTAGGAAACAAATTATATTACTAAAGTGCACTCTAATGCAGCCACAAAAGATCTTAGCAAAATGCCAAGAACTTTAGCAGAATTGATCCTTGAAGCATTCTAAGAAAAAGAATTCTCTTTTAGCTCCACTACAGCAACACATTTGTTCTAATGGCAGAACTAATAATTAGTAAAATATCTTATGAAAGTATTCCCAGAGATGCATAAATTATTATTGATGCAATAAATCAATTTCATTATATTCTTCCTCTTTATTCTCCAAGAATATTTGTACCCTATATATATAATTGTCACTCTTTTCTTTTCTTCTAGTCAATTCATCTAATATGTTGTGAAAAGTTGTTTTTCTGCCTCCTGCTGTCAACTACAATCTGCCATTCATTAGCATTTTCTAATGCTAGTTGTGAATATCAGAAATGGATCACTTTAAAATCCCCAGCTATTACTACATTGAAATCACAATGAGTCAAATTTGGATTATGTGGCAATTCCAGTTACGGTAAAGTTGTCACCTGTTCCTGTCAGCAGAATACAAATCCAACAAAAGGATGCCCGTCCCATTGAAGAAGCTCTGTTAGCATGGTTCAAAGCATTTTGAGTAGAGAACATTCTCATTTCGGGTCCAAGCCTGCAGGAAAGAAGAGTCACTTGAGCAAAGAGATTGGATACAATGGCCACTACGTAATGGTATTTATGATGCCACAACTTAGGCAACTCTTTGCGAGCTCCTGATAGCAGATTTTATTCTAACATTTCTTCTAACCGTTCCACACTTTTAAACCTAAATTCCTTGCCCTGGTTAAGCACCCTATGATTTGTATGTCCTTGTTTGCTATAATCTGCCTGGACTGCTCACAGAACAAAACTTTTCACTGTACATATGTACATGTGACTACAATAAATCAAATCAAAATAATTTTGCAGTAGTTCTCAATTGTATTTGAGCAATTGCAACTCACTACAGTTGTACCAGCAAATGTAGATGTCAACTTTTATGGTACTTGAAAATCACCAAGTTTAGTGAACTGCTGTATGTAAAACAACCATAACTTTTGGTATGGCAGGACACACAATGAGACTGATTCGAGAAATGACATAGAACATTAAAGAAACTAAACCTACCTGATGCAGAATATAAACCCAACAGTACAATACTAGGTGACTTGAAAATATTGAAGGCAATTGTGCAAATGCATGGAGATTCTGTGAAAATAAACACTGCATCATGAATCCAAACTGCCTGTGACAGAGGAAATCTACATGATATTTATGATGGATCAAGAGGGCACTTGGTTCTACCATTACCAAAGTCAGCCCTCTGAAATCAGCAGATGGTATAGTACTCACTAACTCATTGGGTTGAACATCACTGTGAGCCACTGTACTTCCATGAGGCTGACATCTCTTAGTCTGTGCTTGATGTTTTCTGGCAGCTTTCTGTCATGGTTGAGTTAGATGAAGAACTGTCATCGAAAAGGCCATTAGTTCCTTAGAAGCAGCAAAACCCAGCAGGGATGGAATCCCAGCTCTACTGCTTAAGCATGGACAATCCCATGCTCTGCTGAACCTTTATGGCATTTTCCTTCTCTGTTAGAGGGCTGGATCCATTCCACAGAACATATATGAAGCAAAAATCATCCCATTATATGAAAGAATAATACAGAAGATTGTAACTAACATAGGGGCATCTCACTTGTCAGCATTGCTGGGATGACCTTCATTGGGGTCATGCTGAAAAGACTGCATCAACTTGCGACTGAATGTATCCAGATATGCAGTGGGTATGAACTACTTTGTGCTTTTGTGGATCTTTGATGGCACCACTTCTGAACATTTCAGGGTGATGAATGGAGCAACAGGGCTCTATCTTAGTCCGTACATTGTTTGATATTTTCTTCTCCGTGTTTTTAACGTTTGTATTTCCTATAGTTATGGAAGGAGACAGCCTACACATTAGGTCAGATGGCAAACTTGTGTCCTACTTATATATAAATAGAGATTACAGAGCAGGAATGGATAGGTCAAATTAGAGTCCATTAAAACAAAGCTAAGTATACAGTTCATAGTTGGATGACTGTGGTGACTTCCAGTTGAATTCAGAGATAGTAGGAACTGCAGATGCTGGAGAATCCGAGACAATAAGGTGCAGGGCTGGATGAACACAGCAGGCCAAGCAGCATCATAGGAGCAGCTCCTA
>NC_063347.1:55053276-55073935 GCF_021869965.1 Rhincodon typus | reverse complement strand
TGCGAAAATGACCTCAAGCTTCCAAGTGCCTGTCACTTCAACATATCACAATTCCCTGGCCAACATTTCTGTCATGGGGCTGCTGCAGTGCTCCTGCGAGACTTAACACAAGCTAGAAGAACAGGATCTCATTTTCCGCTTGGGGACCCGGTAGCTTTCAAGACTCAGTATCAAGTTCAATAATTCTGGGGCCTGAGCATCTTCTTCCATGTCCTTTACAAACCTCTACTCTCCAGGCCTTATCATCACATGGGCTGCTTTCAACAGGGGTGGCATGTTGGCTCAGTGGTTAGCACTGCTGCCTCTCAGCCCCAGGGATGCAGGTTCAATTTCACCTTTGGGCGACGGTCTGTGTGGAGTTTGCACATTCTCCCATGTCTGCGTGGGTTTCTGCCTGGTGCTCGAGTTTCCTCCCACAGACCAAAGATGCGCAAGTTAGGCAGATTGACCATGCTAAATTGCCCATAGTGTTCAGGGATGTAGGTGGGCAAGACATGGAAAATGGAGGATTACAGGTCTGGGTGGGATGCTCTTCAGAGGGTTGTGCGGACCCGTTGGGCCAAAAGGCCTGTTTCCATACTGTACGGATCTATGAAAATTCTATGGAAATCACAGCCACCCAATTGTCAGCCACTGGAATCCCTTTTAGCAATTTTTCTTTTCTCCTGGCTCACCATTATTCATTTCTTTGTCTGCCTAACTGCTGCTCTTTCTCTCTGGGCTCCATCTCCACCTATTGTTTATCCCACCCCATCTTCAGCATTATTATCACCTTTTGCTAGCTACAATCAGTTCTGAAGAAGGGTCACTGGATATGAAATGCTGACTTGGCTTTCTCTCCACAAATGCTACTGGACCTATTGAGTTTTTTCAGCAATTTTTATTTTTGTCCACTTAACTGCTCAATTTCTTATATAAACAAATATTTTTATTCTGTATGCAGTTGAACTTGTCGAGAAAAATACTCTCGATAGGCACTCACGGTGAACTGCTATTTGTGAAACCAGTCATGCAAAACATTTCCTATAATTTATACAAACATGTACACCAAAACATTTTTTCCAAACTCAGTACATCCTTTTTGAATAGATTTTGACAACTTTTGTTCAGTTGTTCAGCGGCGGGAGTCCGGGAGAGAGCGCGAGGGCAGCCTGGGAAGGTAAGCTTTAGTTATAAAAGTCTTAGCGGGCGCGAGTGGTCAGCTGGGTAATGGTTATCTTTCACCCAATAAATTTGGGAAGTAACTAGTGAGCAGGTAAGCTATCTGCATTTTTTTTCTCATCTCTTTGTTATCTTTCGGGGAGGTCACCTAGACGCCAAATCCTCTGGGAGCAATTCGGAAGGCAAAACCGGAGTCTGTTTGAGTATATAACGGAGTAAACTTACTGGTACAGAGAACACTGCGAAACTAAAACAAAACTAATTAATTTTAAATAATTAACTAAGTAGAGATTGCAGGTCAGGTGATGTGTTGTAGCTGATCCCATTGAGAACGGCAGTGACCGCATCTGCAGCAAGTGTTGGCTGCTTAAGGACCTCAGGCTGAAAATTGATGAGCTGGAATCCAAACTCCAAACACTGCGGCACATCCAGGAGGGGGAGAGATACCTGGATGCTCTGTTCCAGGAGGCAGTCACACCTAGTAGATTAACTAATGTTAATTCAATCGGCGTGCTGGGACAGCAGTGTGTGACTGCGAGTGAGGCAGGTAGAGGAACCCTGCAGACAGGAACACAGGAGCTGCAGCCCTTGACATTGTCCCACAGGTATGAGGCACTTGCTCTCTGCATGGATGAGGAACAGGGCTGCAGGAAGGATGAGTCAACTGACCATGGCACCATGGTTCAGGCCATTCAAGAGGGGGGGGCTAAAAGACATATTGTAGTTGGAGGGGATTCCATCATCAGGAGGGTAGACAGTATCCTTTGCAAGCAGGATAGAGAATTCCGCACGGTGTGTTGCCTGTCTGGTGCCAGGGTGCAAGACATCTCTGACCGACTTGAGAGGATACTAGAGAGGGAGGGGGATGGTCCTGTTGTTGTGGTCCACGTAGGTACCAACAACATAGGCAGGACTAGGAAAAAAGACCTGTTGAGATTATGAAAAGCTAGGAACAAAATTAAAAATCAGGTCTTCAAGAGTCATAATCTCTGGATTGCTGCCCGAGCCACGTGCAAATTGGCATAGGGAGGTGAGGATCAGGGAAGTAAACGTGTGGCTAAAAGAGTGATGTGGGAAAGAGGGTTCCCTTTTCATGGGGCACTGGCATCAGTTCTGGGACAGGAGGGATCTATACCACTGGGATGGACTCCACCTGAACAGCGCCGGGTCCAGTCTTCTGGTGAAAAGGGTAAATAGGGTGGTCAACAGGACTTTAAACTAGTAAGTAGGGGGAAGGGAGGACTGAACGTAAGGGAGTATAACAATTAATGCAAGGCAAAACAGCAGGTTAGCAGGTGACGAGGAAGCTTCAACTCCATTGAAAATTAGGAAAAAAGTTAAAGGGAAGGAGAACTCAAGAGCTGTTAGTAATGGAGGTGATAGGACCCAAAAAGAAGGTGCAAAAACTGGCATAAAAGGGCACTTTATCTGAATGCTCAGAGCATTCGAAACAAAGTGAATGAGTTGACGGCGCAAATCATGGCAAATGGGTATGATTTAATGGTCATTACAGAGACATGGTTGCAGGATGGTCATGACTGGGAGTTAAATATCCAGGGGTATCAAACTGTTCAGAAGGACAGACAGGAAGGTAAGGAAGGTGGCGTCGCTCTGATTTTTAAGGATGATATCAGGGCGGTAGTGACAGCTGATATAGGTTCCACTGAACAAAAGGTTGAATACATTTGGGTGGAAATTAGGAATAGCAGGGAGAAGAAGTCACTAATAGGTGTGGTCTATAGGCCACCAAATAATGACATTGTGGTCGGGCAGGCAATAAACATAAAAATAGCTAATGCATGTAAAAATGGTACAGCAATTGTCATGGGGGATTTTAATCTCCATATCGATTGGTCAAACCAGGTCGGTCATGGCAGCCTTAAGGAGGGATTCATAGAATGCATCCGTGATAATTTCCTTGAACAATATGTAATGGAACCTACGAGGGAGCAAGCTATCCTAGATCTAGTCCTGTGTAATGAGACAGGAATAATTAATGATCTCACAGTTAGGGATCCTCTCGGAAGGAGCGATCACAGTATGGTCGAATTTAAAATCCAGATGGAGCGTGAGAAGGTTAAATCCAGTACCAATGTCCTGTGCTCAAACAAAGGAGACTATGATGGGATGAGGCAGGAGTTAGGTAAGGTAAAATGGGAGGAAAAACTTTACGTGGGTCAATTGAGGAACAGTGGAGGCCTTTTCACAGTGCTCAGCAGAAGTACATTCCAGTGATAAGGAAGAACTGTAGGAAAAGAAATAGTCAGCCATGGATGTCTAAGGAAATAAAGCAAAGTATCAGATTAAAAAAAAATACATACAAAAAAGCAAAGATTAGTGGGAAACTAGTAGACTGGGAAATCTTTAAAGGCCAACAGAAAGCCACAAAAAAAAGCTATAAAGAAAAGTAAGACAGATTATGAGAGTAAACTAGCTCAAAATATAAAAGCAGGCAGCAAAAGTTTCTATAAATATGTAAATCGTAAAAGAGTGGTGAAGGGAAACATTGGTCCTTTAGAGGATGAGAAGGCTAATTTAATAATTGGGAATGAGGAAATAGCCGAGGCATTGAACAGTTATTTTGTGTCGGTCTTCACAGTGGAAAACAGAAATAACATGCCGAAAACTAATAGCAAGAAGGTTATAGCAGGTGAGGACCTAGAAACTATCATCATCACTAAGGAGGCAGTGCTGGGCAAACTAATGGGGCTAAAGGTAGACAAGTCTCCTGGCCCTGATGAAAATGCATCCCAGGGTACTAAAAGAGGTGATGGGGGAAATAGCAAATGCACTAGTAATTATGTACCAAAATTCACTGGACTCTGGGGTGGTTCCCGCAGATTGGAAGACAGCCAATGTGACGCCACTGTTTAAAAAAGGAAGTTGACAAAAAGCAGGTAACTATAAGCCAGTTAGCTTAACTTCTGTAGTGGGGAAAATGCTTGAATCTATCATTAAGGAAGAAATAGCAAGACATCTGGATATAAATTCTCCCACTGGGAACACCCAGCATGGGTTCATGAAGGGTAGGTCATATTTAACTAATTTGGTGGAATTCTTAGAGGCATTACTTGCATGGTGGACAATGGGGAACCTGTGGATGTAGTGTATCTGGATTTCCAGAAGGCATTTGACAAGGTGCCACACCAAAGGCTGCTACACAAGATAAAGTTGCACGGTATTACAGGTAACGTATTGGCTTGGATAGATGATTGGTTGACTAGTAGAAAGCAAAGAGTAGGGATAACGAGGTGTAGAGCTGGATGAACACAGCAGGCCAGGCAGCATCAGAGGAGCAGGAAAGCTGACGTTTCGGGTCTAGACCCTTCTTCAGAAATGGGGGAGGGGAAGGGGATTCTGAAATAAATAGGGAGCGAGGGGTAGGCAGATAGAAGATGGATAAAGGAGAAGATAGGAGGAGAGGAGACAGACAAATCAAAGAGGCGGGGTTGCAGCCAGTAAAGGTGAGTGTAGGTGGGAAGTTAGGGAGGGGATAGGTCGGTCCAGGAAGGACGGACAGGTCAAGGAGGCGGGATGAGGCGAAGAGGTAGGAGATGGGGGTGAGGCTTGAGGTGGGAGGAGTGGATAGGTTAGGGAGGTGGGGACAAGCTGGGCTGGCTTTAGGATGCGGTCGGGGGAGGGGAGATTTTGAAGCTTGTGAAAGCACCTCATATTTTGCTTGGGAACCCTGCAGCCTAATGGTATCAATGTGGACTTCTTAAGCTTCAAAATCCCCCCTCCCCTGACCGCATCCCAAAACTAGCCCAGCTTGTCACCGCCTCCCTAATCTGTCCTCCCATCTATCCCCTCCCTAACTCCCCACCTACACTCACATTTACTGGCTCCAACCCCACCTCTTTGACCTGTCTGTTTCCTCTCCACCTATCTTCTCCTCTATCCATCTTCTATCCGCCTCCCCCTCTCTCCCTATTTATTTCAGAATCCCCTTCCCTCCCCCATTTCTGAAGAAGGGTCTAGACCCAAAATGTCAGCTTTCCTGCTCCTCTGATGCTGCTTGGCCTGCTGTGTTCATCCAGCTCTACACCTTGTTATCTCAGATTCTCCAGCATTGGCAGTTCCTACTATCTCTGTAACAAAGAGTAGGGGCAAATGGGTGTTTTTCTGGTTGGCAGTCAGTGGCTAGTGGTGTGCCTCAGGGATCAGTGTTGGGACCGCAATTGTTTACAATTTACATAGATGATTTGGAGTTGGGGACGAAGTGTGGTGTGTCAAAATTTGCAGATGATACTAAGATGAGTGGTAGAGCAAAGTGTGCAGAAGACACTGAAAGTCTACAGAGGGATATAGATAGTCTAAGTGAGGGGGAAAGGTCTGGCAGATGGCGTACAATGTTGATAAGTGTGAGGTCATCCATTTTGGTAGAAATAACAGCAAAATGGACTATGTTTTAAATGGTAAAAAATTGCAGCACGCTATTGTGCAGAGGGACTTGAGTGTGCACTAAAAGTAAGATTGCAGGTGCAGCAGGTAATTAAAAAGGCAAATGGAATTTTGTCTGTTATTGCTAGAGGGATGGAGTTTAAAAATAGGGAGGCTATACTGCAGCTGTATCGGGTCCTGGTGAGGCCACACCTGGAGTACTGTGTGCAGTTTTGATCTCCTTACTTGGATATACTAGCACTGGAGGGGGTGCAGAGGAGATTCACTCTGTTGATTCCAGAGTTGAGAGGGTTGGATTATGAGGAGAGACTGAGTATGCTGGGATTATACTCATTGGAATTCAAAAGAATGAGGGGAGATCTTATAGAAGCATATAAGATTATGAAGGGAATAGATAAGGTGGAGGCAGGGAGGTTGTTTCCACTAGCAGGTAAAACTAGGACTAGGGAGCATAGCCTAAAAATAAAGGGAAGCAAATGTAGGACTGAGGTCAGGAGGAACTTCTTCACCCAAAGGGTTGTGAATCTGTAGAATTCCCTGCCCAGTGAAGCGGTTGAAGCTACCTCACTGAATATGTGTTTAAGGCAAGGCTAGATAAATTTTTGAAGAGTAAAGGAATTAAGGGTTATGGTGTGCGGGCGGGTAAGTGGAGCGGAGTCTCAAAAAGATCAGCCATGATCTTACTGAATAGCGGGGCAGGCTCGAGGGGCCGGATGGCCTATTCCTGCTCCTAGTTCTTATGTTCTTATTATAGTCCTGATTCACTTATGCACTTTTTAGACTTGAGCACGCATTATCATAATTCCAAAAGGTGCCTTAACTCCCCCAAAATAGTCCCTGCACCAGATCAAGAGTACCTTAACTCTCCAAAGGAGTGAAATATAAAAGGTTTCTCCTGTTCCTCACACCACCACCCCATACACTCCCCTACAACCTACCCATGTCTACACATGCAATCTAATGCCCTCCAGCCCTGTGCTATTCTACAGCCCTTTACCCATCAACGTTCCCCTTACGCATCTCCACCAACTTAGTTCTTCAGTCCACCCTGACTCGCTTCATCAACTATGCAAAATGACTGCGTATCCACAAGTACCCATGTACTTAAGGTTAAAAACCCAGTTCAAGGACTTAAAGTCCTACATTGATAAAAGCACATTTATTCATAAAATAAAAACAATCTGGCAGGTTCGAGAAGATTTTTGATCAGTCTTAACAAATTAGCCTGTTCAAAGGTTTATGTATCTTTTATGCTCAATCCTATCTGCAGTCAAAAGGGCACCCGAGTTCCATCCTGAAAGAGTGCCCTACAACCCTCCACTGCCATACAAAAGATCCCTGGCCCCTACTCACATGGTGTCCTGGAATAATATGCTTGGGAGTACCTCAGCTCTACATGATACATGCACTAAGAAAACCTAAGTTTACCTGGTGCACACACCATAACCACTCTCAGCATGAAAAATTATCTACCTCATATGACTTTTGCATCTTTTCCAATTACTTTCAATCTGTGAACTCTTATTTTTGATCCTTTCACAATTGGAAACATTTTCCCTCTGTTTACACCTTCCAAATCTTTTCTGATTGTGTAAACTAGGCAGCTTTACAGCAGAATCAAAATGTTCAGCAGGTAACATTAAGCAGAACTATAATTTAAAAGAATCCCAAACTACGGTTTCATAATATTACGATCCAGTAGTATTTTGGGCAATCATCTATAACAGATAATTAACAATAACTATTTTTCATCACCACAGAAGACAGTTATAAAGGTGCCACATATAACAATTATATAAGCCTCTTCAGTAAACTCTTTGTACCTTATTAAGTACAATTACTTTAATTACTTAATTCTCATTACTCACTGCTTTAAATAAAAACTAATTTCAGAGAACTTGAAGTGTTTATTAAACCACTTTCAGTTTGTTGTATTAAATCCTTCACAGCAGGGTGCCTACATAGTTGAGTCCCTCAGTACTGCAGTATTGACCAACATTGGCAATGCTTACACTGGAATCATGATGTAAATGAGTAATGATATTGTATGCATTTACTCATATTACTCACCCAAAGCATGTAAAGAGCTGGCCATGAATCAAACTGTGGATAATATTACCTCTTTATCCGTCATCTTTAGAACATTCATTTCTGATATGGAAAAATTGCTGGGCTTGGGGTGGTAAGACTGGAGGAATGACATTAGCTGAGTTGCTTCTGCACTGGAAGTTAACAAATTAGTGGGTTTATTAGTTATGAAATAATAATGCAACATAGATACACACAGACTAGGAGTAAGAGTCCAGAAGAGATAAAGGGTATATGCATCATCCTCTCTGAATCACTCTTGAAGAGTAGATAGTGCAAAGTTGGCAGTTGGACATTTAATTTTAAGATTCTTGGCTTTTACAGGTCAATTGAAATCCTGTTTCTTTTTAATTGTGGTCAATTGGCAACAGTCAGTGTAAGACAGTCCTGGTCTTGTTTCCTTCTGACTGACTGACTGACTAAGTGGCTTCTAAAACACAGAGCAACAGGATCCTTTTACCAGCAAAGCAGGGGTGATGCAGGTGAGTCTTTGGCCGTAACCTTGACAGCACAATAGCACTTGAACCCAGGTAATACATCAGTTTATAAGCACACCATCCTCCACTAGCATACACAAACAAACACTGCAGTCAGTTTTTTTAAACCTTTTTTTTATATATCCTGGGAATGGCAAAATGTGTCCTCAAGAAGTGGCTGAGAGGGGACAGATAGTCAACACTTTCATCATCTCTTCTTGTTAAATCTCTCTGTAATGTTTGAAATTTTCCTGACACCTGTGTGACATTCCACGGGTTCCAAAAGCACTCAATTTACATTCACAGACTTTTACTGCCTGTAGCAGTTATATTTTAAATAAAAGCACGTTGAAATTAAATGTTAAAAATGTGTATAGTACTGGGGGCTCTGATCCATCGTTATTATACTTGTCATGGGGATACAAACCCAAGATGAAACTCAGAGAGGAGGAAAACAAAACTGGTAATAGGAAGTGGAAAAGTAGTATATAAAAGTGAGAGGCATCAGAAACAAATGCCAAAGTGAAACAGTAAAGATCCTGAATAATATTTTAAAAAATCATCTGAATGTATGCAGCATTTTCAATAAAGTAAATTAATGCCACAAATAGAAATAAACACGTTTGATCTAATTACCATAATGGACACATTGCTAAAGGGTGATCAGGATTGGAAACTGAATGTTCAGGGATAGCCAACGCTTAGGAAGAGAAAGCAAAAAGTAAAAAGGAGCTGGTATTCTGATAAGGGATGGGATCAGTATACTAGAGAGAGTGGATCTTAGATCTTTGAAGAAAAAGTACCTTTCAAGAAAAGTGACTGTAACATAGTTGAATCTTACATTAACTTTGAAAATAATGTAGGTCAACAGGAAACTCTCACCTCAAGACTAAGCAAAAGGAACCATGAACATGTTAGGGGCAAGTTGCCATGGTGCTTTGGGAAAATACATTAAAAATAGACAAGCAATATCTAGTATGTAAAGAATTAGTAAATTGTTTTTACAACAAACATACATTCCAATAAAGCATAAAATCCCAAAATGAAAAGTGAGTCAAATGTGGCTAAGAAGGAAGCTAAAGATTATTAAATGAAAGGAGGAGGCAAAAAACAAAATGCCCGAGGATTGGGAGCATTTCTGAATTCAGCAAAAGAGGCCCAAGAAACTGCTGGAGAATAGAATATGAATGTAAACTAGCAAGCAACATAAATAACTGAGTTCTGAGGAGGTCATATCACACTCGAAACATCAACTCTGTTTCTTTCTGAAATTATTTCAACAGTTATGAGAGGCAAACAGACTCATCCTATTGACTAACATAAGAGAAAATCAAAGTGTTCTTTTATGCTTTTGTCTTTTCAGTTATCTTGTACACCTACTGTACTATTTACATTGCCTACTTCAGCGAGATGTTGACTTCAGCTAAGAACATAAAATACTTTTGTTTTAGTCAATAATACTGTGGCCAAATGTGCTGGTCATTGTCAAAGAGGAAGCACCCAGTGCCGACTATGATGTAATCTGCCTAACACAGTTTCACACCAGACCTTTGGTACCTTTTGATGCCAGCACCACCTGAGATGGATGGATGGATGAAGAGTTGGGCAGTTAGGTGTCAAGCATAATTTCTGTGCAGCCACTGCTTCTTTCTCATGTCATGAAATGAAGACATTCCCTTAAGGCCTATCATCAGTTCAGTGACTTACATTTTAAATGGAGTTGCCAACATTACTGAACCTCCACTCACTGACAAACACCTCCTCCTACCATTAGAATGCTCACTCCAATTCCCAACAACCTTCACCCTCCACTTCAACCCCTAATAATGTCCAGACCCTCCCCATCAGACAGTGTTTACACACCTCTCTCACTGCCTTTAGTAATCCCCCAACTCCCTGGGTATTCACTCCCCTCCCAATAACACTTGACTGTGTTCACCCCATTCCCTCATTCTTGAGGGTGCTCACATCCTATTCATGCTCCTCAATGGCGTTTATTTCCCTTCCTAAAGCTACCACATACCTCACCACTCAGATCATGTTTCTCCACCTCCTTCACCATGTGAGTGTTTGCCTCCCCCCTCATTTATCTGACAGTGTTCACTCCTTCCCTCAGCCCGTGACAGTATTCAGCCCCTCCCTCACTACATCCTAAGTATTCACTCAGTATAACAATGCTCATTTCTCCTAAGTGCACCTTCCTCACCCCCAATATAGCTTACCCTCCTTCCCTCATCCTATGAGAATGCTCATCCTCCTTTACTCCCCAAAAGACAGGAGACAAGAGCTAGGGTTTATGGAAGGCGAGTCTGAAGAGGAAGGTATGGAAGGGGAAAAAAAACATTGCCATAGAAGCTTTGGTTGCCCTTGTGCTTTGAAACCACAACAGATTCACTCAGAGTTAAGCTGCTCAGCAGCTTTTACTCCTGCTGTGAAAAGCCTGTAAGTAGATCTGTGTAAAAACCAGGGCAAGCATAGGGCAAACAAAGTAAGTCTTCATAGTCCTGGCCATCTCATCGTTCTGTCATAAGTAATATGCAGCAATCCGGGCAAGATGAAAAACGGAATTTGAAGTTTAAATCTGTTCCTTAATTATGAAGATTGCTCATATGATGGAAGTTCCTAAGGTTTCCAACATACATCAGCAATGTAAGTTGAGTTGGAAGCCTCTCCACATATGGTTGGACAAATTTGCAAAGCAAATTAGAAAATTAAACTATCACACTATAAAGAATATCAAATAAGGATAAGTGGAATTGAAGGTCATAACTTAGCTGAAGATTCTGATTCTTCAAATATTTTTTAGATACATTGCATACGGTTTTTCAAAGATTTGCTGTCTCACCAAGACACAAAGGCAAAACCCAGTTTGTAAAGGACAAGCATCAGTTATTTAAGTTCTACCTTAATATATGCCTTTATTTTCATAGCCTTGGAATGTTACGTTTAATTCAGTCAATAACATTTTTTGAAGTGATAATCAACTGCAAATAAATCAACAAATAAAGAAGTGAGCAGCCTCAGAAAAACAGATATCCACTGTACAAAGGAGACACTCATTTTTAAAATAAATAAAATCTTATTGTTAAAGAAATAGCATTTGTATTTTTCTTGGAATAGATGCGTCACAAAAGGGTGTATATTTAATTTTATTCTTACCTTCACACTTTTCCAAGATCTGAACTGTTTCTCCAATTTCTAGCACAAGCGCCTGAGGCACTGAACCTCGGAAACTGCATATCACTGGAGAAAAGGAAACAATAAGTGTGACTTAGGGTTTTGTCTGCAATGAGCATATGAGCTGATGCTAAACAAACCGAAATGAATAACTTTCTGCACAGACCACGTTTGACCATGAATACTGAAAGATAGTTGCCAAAGCTTTTTGTCTTACACTCATCAGAACAAACATAAGAATGCCAAATTTCAAACAAGCACAACAAATTACATTACAGGAGAAAAGTGCACTGATTGGTTGGTGAGTTGACTTTGATTGAACAAGGCATTGCCATGGAAAATGCAACAAAGGCTACAGACTCCCCACACATCCAGGCAAGGCAAAGAATTTATGAAGCTTGAACACATTCCTTTTGTGTGCAGACAATAGTTCCCTGCACATGAATGTATATCACTCTAGCAAGTTTAAATGAACCACCTTGCACATAGCCAACAAAAATATCTTGTGAACTGGGTCAGAAATATCATTGTAAATTTTGAATATTCTCAATAAAACATGTTTTAGATTAAGTTTGAGAAAGTTAGTGACAGATTAATTTAGGGAAAGGATGAACAAAAATTCTATTAGCTTGTATTTGCACAAGTAGATAAAACACAATGGGAGTAACAGGTCACATCATTTTCAACTGCAAAAGTTTGCAACAATCGGTTTTAATTAACATAATCCAGATAACAAAATTCTATTCAAAATTTCTCCTAAAAGGAAGAATTTCATCAATTAGCCTTTTTCAAAATTAACATCAAGGAACTCAGTATTTAAATTCTGAATACTTGCATATCAATTGATTTAAACAAGATAAGATTTTAAACAAACTGGCCCTATAAAGGATTCAAACTGTTCAAGAATGAACAGGTTTGTCCCACATATGATCTGCGGCTAGGAATACACATTAACACTTACAAAACTAACTTTTGCCACATATCTCTAGAAGGAGTCAGACACATTAACAAACTCGACGTCACTCAAAAATAAAGATCAAAAACAACTGGAATAATATGAAATTGCAGTTTGTAGGATCCAGGGACTGGATTTTCAGTCTTCCAAAGCCTTTGTGACAGAATCCAAATTTCCAATTAACTTGTTATTAAGTTCAATTGGAGGTCATTAATGGGTTGGAAGGAAGAGAATCAAGTGAGTGGTGGCAACAGACAAAATGATAAATATGAAAATAAGTTCAGGCAAATGAGGCTCATGATGAATATGGAATGTTGAGGCCCATTCAAGGAAAACAAACCTTCAGCCCTTCCTGGTTGGGGTTTAGGGTAATGAGGATATTTAAATCAATAGGGAAAAGGAGGTTTTTAGGACCAGGGAACTCAGGGAAAGACAGTGGTGAAATCAGTATTGTCACTCATAATCCAGAGGCTCAGGCTAATGCTCGAACATCAAGAATTTCAATTGATGAAAGCTATTTTCTAAATGGTAACTATGACATTATAACTCATTCAGAGATAGTAAGAACTGCAGATGCTGGAGTCCACAGTGTGGAGCTGGAGGAACACAGCAGGCCAGGCAGCATCAGAGGAGCAGGAAAGTTGACATTTCAGGCTCTTATCGAGGGGGCAGCAGGTGGTGGTGTCAGGGAGTTGGTGCCTGGCCTCGGCAATGTAAAGGTCAGTGTGCATTCCTGCAAGAATGCGATCTCCTACTCCCAATTCCTCCACTGCGTCTGTTCCCAAGATGGGGCATTCCACTCCCGCACATCCGAGATGTCCTCCTATTTCAAGGACCATAACTTCCCCGCCCTTGCATACATCTCTTACTTTTCCTGCACCTCTGCCCTCACATCCCCTCCCACCAACAAAAATAAAGACAGAATCCCTCTTGTCCTCACATATCACCCCACCAACTTCCGTATCCAACGTATTATTCTCCACTATTCCGCCATGTACAATCTGACCCCACAACCAAAGAGATATTTCCATCCCCAACCCTATCTGCCTTTTGTAGGGCCTGCTCTCTCTGCGACTCCCTCATCCGCTCCACACTCCCCACTAACACCGCCACTCCCAGCACCGTTCCCTGCAACCGCAGGAAGTGCTATACCTGCCCCTACACCTCCCACCTCACCTCCATTCAAGGCACAAAACAAACCTTCCACATTAGACAGGGGTTCACCTGCACATCCGTCAACTTGGTCGACTGCATCCGCTGCTCCCAATGTGGCCTCCTCTACATCAGTGAGACCAAGTGGAGGCTTGGGGACCATTTTGTAGAACATCTGCGCTCTGTTCGCGACAAATGACGAACACCTTCCAGTCACGAACCATTTCAACTCCCACACCCACTCCCTGGGTGACATGTCCATCCTGGGCCTCCTCCAGTGTCACAATGATGCCACCCACAAACTGGAGGAACAGCAACTCATATTTCACCTCGGGAGCCTAAAGCCCAATGGCCTATATGTAGATTTTACCAGTTTCAAAATCTCCCCTCTCCCAGCCTCATCCCATGACCAACCCTCCCACTCATCCCCGCCTCCTTGACCTGACACAACCGGTCCATCTTCTATCCCACTTATCCGCTCCTCCCACCTCACAGACCAATCCCCACCACTACCTACCTGCACTCACCTACCACCATCCACCTACCTTCCCCAGCCACACCCCTCCTCTCTCTATTTATTTCCGAGCTCCCTTCCCCCTCCCCATTTCGGAAGAAGGGTTCTGACCCAAAATGTCAACTTTCCTGCTCCTCTGATGCTGCTGTGTTCCTCCAGCTCCACACTGTGTTAACTATGAAATTATAACTGATTTTTATAGAACCTCATCTGGTTTACTAAACTCTCCTAGGAAAAGTCTGCCATCCTTACTTGGTCTGGTCTACATATGACCCCAGACCTACAGCAATGTGATTGACTCTTAACTAATAACTGAAATTGCCAGCAGGCTAATCAGTTCAAATGGAATGAGAAATAAACAACGTTGGCCTTTTCAGTGATGAACTCATTCAACTAAAGAATAAGGAAAATAGACTGTTCAAAAGGCAGAGGTCACTCGAAGAGACTCGACTTGTTTTCATGTTTATCACTTTGTTCGTTGACTACACTCATTTGATTCTCTCCCTCACCAATCCATTAATGAGCTCCTAATTGATACTAACAAGTTAACCGAAAGTACACAGGTAGCAGTCACTGGAAGATAGAAAATAGGTTCATGATAGGAAAAAATCAGATCCATGGCGCAGAAATGAAATGATGGTTCTACTTGTTATACTTGAGAGTTTTCGGTCATGTGGGTGACTGCCAGAAGCTCATAGGGAGCCATTATTCAGTGCAGCCCCTGATTTAAAATCTTGAAATTTAAGAAGTCACTGAGGTGTATGCAGTCAGCATTGTGGAAATACCTACTTCAAATAGACTGCAGAAGTTCAAGAAATTAGCTCACCACTGCTTTCTCAAGGGCAACAAAGGATGGGCAGTAAATGCTGGTCTGACCCATAAGTTGATTTTTAAAAGATGGCAAATAGTAATGGCTAATATATAAAGAAATAATTCATAATTCTCAATAAATGTATAGATCCTCAAGGAATAAAAATTCTATTGGAAAAACGGTTCCATTTTGATAACTAGAGAAGAACATTATAAAATTAAAAGAAGCAACTTATATTGCTGCCAAAGAGCAGCACACCTGAGGTTTTAGAGAGAAAACTGTGAGAGAGTAAAGGAGCAAGCACTATAAAAACAAATATAAAATTATCAGATCAGTTATGAACTGATCGAATGGTGGAGTAGACTCAATGGGCTGAGTAGCCTACTTCTGTTCCTATGTTTTATGGTTTTATTGTCTACAAGTGTAGCACAAATAAATTTGCGTCCCCTAGAGCAAAAAACGAACTTTTGCTGGGGAGGAAGGAAGCAGCAGGGGCAATGAACAAGTATTTTATATTTTCACAGTAGCAGATAGCAAAAAAAAATGGAGTTATGGGAAATCATGTATCCAGTGAGATTCTATTTCATATTTTGACTCCTCCCCCCCACCTCCTTTGAGTAATAGTGGGCAAGTGTTGGTAGGATTAGCTGGCTGAATATCAAGCCATGCAAATTGCATCACAAATGTTCTTTCGAGGCCAACAAATCCTGCAGAGGGTCTTGAACCCAGAGTTTTTGGATCAGAGGCAGGGACACTACTGACTGAACCATACAATCACCTCTAATGAGTATGAGACAAGTAAAACAATTAATATTAGTTAAGGAAAATGTATTGGAAAAATTATTAGGACTAAAAGTCAACAAATCACTTCAACCTGATATTCTACATCCTAGGGCTTGAATAAACATTGACTGCTGTTACAATCCCGGGTCAAATTACCAAATTTATGTCACAATATGGCTAGGGAGCAGTAAATTTTATTTCTTTTTAAATAAAGTGTGAGAACTAGAAGACTAAAAGAATAAAGCAACAAGATTTCACAGTTTTGAACAATCAAAAATAAATTTACTCTGTCAGAACTATAATACAATCGTCAGTATAGGTACTATTTACATTCTAACACACATAACTAACAATGGTTCATATGGACACTGGGATGTGGGCATCGCTAGCTGAACCAGCATTTATTGACTATCCTCTCATACCCTTGAGAAGATGGTCAGCTATCTTCTGGAATCACTATAATCCATTTGATGTACATTGATCCATAATGCATTTGGAAATGGACTGCCCGTATCTGAGGAGTCGTGAATGATGAACACTCGGCAATCATCAGTGAACATGCCCACTTCTAACGTTATGATGGAGGGAAGATCATTGATTAAGCAGCTGAAGAAAGTGGTGCCTGGGACTCTAATCTGAGGAACTCCAGCAGAGATATCCTGGAGGTGAGATGACTGACCTCCAATAACCACTACAATCTTCATTCTTATCAAGTATGACTTCAACAAGCGGAGAGTACTACTTCTGGATTATTTTGAGCTCTATTTTTGGTCACTTGCATTCAGATGTGGGCTATTCCAACCAAAACCCAATTCCACTCCACTCAGACATATTGAACTATTAGCAGCACATGGCTTCTTCTGATCTCTCACAGTGCTGAGGACTTCCATCGACCTCTCATCAAACAGGACTATTTTCAACTGCTACAGGACTTCCCCAATTCCTCACTATACCAACCAATTTGGCTTGGCAATACGGTTAGCAGAAGTATTTCCTGACATGAAGTCTGTCTGTGTCTACTTCCCCAACTAACAGTCTTATGGCCTGTTTTCTTTGAACTCTCCCACACTGATGCATAAACAGTCCTATGTGACTTTTGAAAACCTTGCAACTGTTACCTCGCCTTCTGCTGTGTAGAACTGGATACTGTCACTCTTGGAATCATCTATAAGTATGACCAGACTTGGTCAATACAAAAAAAAGAGAAAATTTCAATACACCTTTCACTTTGGAAGACAGAATGCTTCAGCATTGTAAAGGTTTCTTCACAATGGCTTTGAACGTACAAGTTCTTATCATTGTAAACTTTTAACAAATTGCTTATGACATATTGTTCAGATAATCTTTTTAAGTATATATTTGCATATATTACATTAAAGGTACAAAAGCTAACTCAAACAAACTCAATTACATGTCACGAGGAGGATAAACAGGATTTAAACATATCTTTAACATAATTTAGTGTTGATAATTTTTCTCAAACCTTGTTTAACTCTGCAAAGAATATTTCAATTAAGTCCACAGTTTAAGGATCACTCCATCAAATTTTGATACAATTCCACCTATAATTTCATTTTCAAATCTCAATTGGAGTAACTGCAAATCCATACTCTGGTGGCCTCTCACTCTTCATGTATTAAGGCATATTAATCATAGAGTACTATACAAATAACTTGGTAGTTTCTCAACTCAAAGTCAGAAGATCATAGGTTTTCTCTTCCTTTTCTCGTCTGTTGACAGAAATAGATTGGTATGATCAGTAAAGTGATGGAAGGTGTCATCAACAGTGCTATCAAGCAGCACACCCTGCTCAGCAATAACCTGTTTAGTGATGCCCAATTTGGGTTCCAACAGGGCCACTCAGCTCTAGACCTCATTACAGCCTTGTTCAAACACAGGCAAAAGAGCTGAATTCCAGAGGTGAGGTGAGAGTGACAGCCCTTGACATCAAGACTGCATTCGACTGAGTGTGGCATCAGGAGCCTTAGCAAAACTGGAATCAATGGCTATCAGGAGGCAAACTCTCCAGCAGTTGGAATCATACCTGACACATAGGAAGATCGTCATGCTTGTTGGAGGTCAGTCATCTCCAGGATGACATCTCTGTAGGAGCTCTTCAGGGTAGTGTCCCAGGCCCAACCATCAATGACCTTCCTTCCATCATAAGGTCAGAAGTGGGGATGTTTGCTGATGACTGCACAATGTTCAGCACCATTCATGACTTCTCAGATACTGAATCAGTCCATGTTCAAATGCAACAAGATCTAGACGATATCCAGGCTTGGACTGACAAGTGGCAAATAACATTCACGAAATACAAATGCCAGGCTATAACCATCACCAACAGGAGACAATAACCACCACCCCTTGACATTCAATAGTGTTACCATCAATGAATCTCCCACTATCAACATTCTGGGGTTATTGTTGACCAGAAACTCAGCTGGGCTCACCACATAAATACAGCGGCTACAAGAGCAGATCAGAGGCTAAGAATGCTGTGACTAACTCACCTCCTGACTTCCCAAAGGCAGTCCACCATCTATAAGGCACCTCAGGAGTGTAATGGATCATTCCCAACTTGCCTGGATGACTGCAGCTCCAACAGTACTCAAGAAGCTTGATGCCATCCGGGACAAAGCAGCATCACATTAACAAACATTCATTCCCTTCGTAAACATGCAGCAGCAACAGTGTGTACCATCAAGATGGGCTGCAGAAAATTACCAAGGCTCCTCGGACAGTATCATCCAAATCCACAACCATTATATAGGAGCACCACCAGCTGCAAGTTCCCCTCCAAGCCACTCACCATCCTAACTTGGAAATATATCGTCGTTCCCTCATTGTCACTGGGTTAAAATCCTGGAATTCCCTCCCTAATGGCATTGTGGGTCAACCCACAGCAGGTGGACTGCAGCAATTCAAGAAGGCAGCTCACCACCACCTTTTCAAGGGCATCTAGGGATGGGTAATAAATGCTAGTGAGCCAGCGACACCCATATCCCATAAATGAATAAGTGAAAAAAAAGATGTACAAATTTCTGAGAAGCATAGATATGGTAGTTTGCAAGAAACCTTTCCCTTAGTAGAGGGATCAATAACCAAGGGACACAGTTTTAAGGTAAGGAGCTTAAGGTGATTTAGGAGAATTTGAGAAAATTCTTATACACCCAGTGGTTGTGGATATCTCAAATTCAACTTCTGAAAGGGTGGTCGAGACAGGAACCCTCAAGACATTTAAGAACGATTTTGATGAACACTTGAAATGCCATTGCATAGAAGACTATGGGCCAAGAGCTGGAAAACGGGATCAGAATAGAGGAATGCTTGATGATGGAGCAAACACAATTGACTGAGGGGCCTCTTTTCATGCTATAAAATCTCTATGACTCTATGATTCCAATTAAGTGTGACTCCTATCTTAACTCTAATTTCTCTAACTTAATGGACTCTTCCCAGGTTTTCTGAACTGGAGGCTTCTGTTCTGAGTTGACGATGCAACTTCTTTTTAGATAACAAGGTGTAGAGCTGGATGAACACAGCAGGCCAAGCAGCATCAGAGGAGCAGGAAGGCTGACGTTTCAGACCTAGACCCTTGTTCAGAAAACTTTTTAGTTGTGTTAGCATGAAAACATCCACATGTCATTTCCCACAGTTTGTAGACATCATAAACTAAAATTCTTTTGCTAGGATGAAACTGTTAACTAAAACTGGAAACTGATTCTAAACTGAACTCAAATCACTCCTGTTTTCTCCATCTGTCATAAAAGTTCCACATTTTAAACAATTTATCAATGAACACCACAGGTATCCTGCTAAGCATGTAACTGAAGTCACGTATTTTCTTAGAAATGAAGTATTTATTTCCAAGTCCAGATGATGTTCAAAACTCTTATAAAAATTTATCTTCACAAAACCAAAACTAACCATCTATTGGACCTTGACTTTAAAAATTCAAATTCCCAAATATTATTTATTTCCCTTTATTACAGTAGCTGTCTTTAAAGCTTGGATTTGCTTTGCCATACTGCACATCTCATCCAATTGCATTGGAGCTCAATTCTTTTATTGTTTATGATAAATTGCTCATCAGTCAGGGTTTTTAATTTAGCATTTAACTAAATGTTCTGATACATCAGCAATTCCTTGTGTTCAAGGTGCTTTTCAAAATACTTCACACAAACTTCTGAAATATGAAGTTCATCAAGTTTCAATTCAAGAACTATTTTGGTTGAATTTGCTTTCACAAATTGATAGTTTAGATGTTACAAGTTCACATTCATGGTAATGTCCTCATTGATACAAATGGTATTATAGGTGGAAAGACAAATAGAGCAAAACAAATTCTGTGGCTCAAGAATTCAAACCACAAAAGGTGGAGAGTTAACTCTCGCAATTATTTTGATTTTGGCACTGTTGACATAATTTTGTCAGCAGAGTGATGGTTAATCGTCTATTCAATAGCTCATTGGTTGAGCCAAGGGCTTTTCTTTTTGTATTTTTAAAATCTCTAGATTTCACTGCTTCTTCCTTCTCCAAGAAAAATTATGAGAGTTGATTCGGGTCTGCAGCCTTCTGGATATCTCTGAATGTACTGCACTCTCAGATCTCATAAAAGTACAAGTGAACCAGTCCAAAGGCTATGGTAAGATATATTTTCCTTAACTCAAAGCTTCCTGCTGCACTACTGTCCACTACATCACTGCTCCAAAAAGTAACACAGCCTTGTACCGCTAAAGCATGCCACAGATTTCCACTTGATCTTGAAGTTGCAGAAAAAGACTTCAGTATTTATTAGTCATTTGGCAGTGTCCCCCAACTTCTATTTTTAAGTTTATAATCCAAAAGGAAAAATAGTATGTGCTCTCTTACATTATTAGTTGGATAATGTATTCTTGATGGAGTAAAGGAACACTTTGCCCGAGTTAAAATCTATATAAATAACCTCAAAAAGCCTTATTTATTGTGGCAGCATTAAAGGAAGTATACCCTCAGCTTTCAAAAGCACATTCCCAATTCAAGGAGATTCTCAGGGAAGATGTGAGATATGCAAGACTTAAGAGTTGGGGTGGGGGTGGTGGGGAGAGAGCGAGCGGGCGAGGGGAGAGTTGGCAGGGGGCGGAAGAGTTGGCAGGGGG